>NW_028324314.1:7367500-7722500 GCF_058129835.1 Hydra viridissima
AGTCGAACTATATTCCTGTGACAAAAAAAATATTATTGAACAAAATTGTTGAACAAAAAAACTTTCTACATGGTTATGAAGCTGATCAAGTTTTAGAATTTGCTAGGCAACTAGATAGTACTATTTTAAAAGACTCATTTATTACACTTAATGAAATGAAGGTACTTATGATATAGTTGTTATGTATATATACATAGATATACATCCAAACACATACGCACACACAAAATATATAAAGTTAGTATTGAGTTATTCCTACTCAGACTAATGTACTTAATATGGTAAAAATTTATTAAATCTATTTGAATAATAATAATAGGATTTATAATAGGATTATCTAAGACACAAATTGAGTAAAATTTTAATTTTGTCCTTGTACTGTGGTTGCCTTTTATGACCATCTTGCAACATCTCTGAATATGATTGATTTCATCATCACATTCAGAGATGCTGCAAGATGGTCATAACAGGCAACCTACAAGGACAAATTGTGTCAATGTGTCCTTGTAGGTTGTGACATGTACAAATGTGTCCTTAACTGTACAAGGACACATTTGTACATGTCAGTAAAAAACAGAGTTGCTTGTTTATCAGAGCAATAAAGTCTCAGAGAATTGTACTCATTTTTTACCTGTTATTATTTAGTATAATTATATAAATTATGATTTTTACATACGTCTTAAGAGTAAAATTTACTGTTTTTTTAGTTATTGTATGATTCTCTAAATCCTGATAAAGAATTTAGAACAAAACTTCATATTGGAAAGAAAGAACATTTGGACAATGAGTTTTTATTACTACAAAAACTTGCTTCACAATTACAGACTGCAAAATATCAGGAATTATCTCGTGAACATTTAGAACATAACCTCATAGAGCACCATGTATCTGAAGGTGTTCTTGTGCATGTTGACTTTAAGCAGTATGATATCATCAGAGTTTGGGTTCTGGGTGAAGAAAATAAATCATTAATAAATGATTGGAGAGATAAAGTACAGCATTTTTTTATAAATTTGTACAAAAAGCAACAAACATTCATTCCAATATACAAACGTGTGGTCATAGCTGTACGAACTAAAAAGCAAAATAAACTTATGTTAAAAGCTTTCAAAGATTTGCCAAAATCTAACATAGAGTATTTTTTACCAGAAGGCAAAATAACTATGTCATTTTACGATAAAAGTTTCATTGCAACTCTAGCAATGGTTTGTAGTTTGAGTGTTGTTGTTAAGTTATGTACTACCTTTGTTCATTACAATGCTCAATGGACTTTTATACTAGGAAGTGTAACTGGATTGATAGGTTTGCATACTTGGAATTCATACAAAAACAAAAGAAACCAATATTTAGCTAATATTTCAAAAGCGCTATATTACAAAACATTAGCTAGTAATAAAGCCATATTGGGGTTGATTACTGATCGAGCTGCTGATGAAGTTTTTAAATCTTCTCTGCTATGTTACAACTTCATTAAAATGGAAAATATGAAAGGTGGGCCTTTTTTTTTTTGTACAAGCTTTTTAATAGTTAATTTAGTTTTTTTTTTTTTTTTTTTTTTTTTTAGCTAGCTGTTTGGTAGTTTAATTAGTTTTAGTTTCTATTTATAAATACAGTGTTAAAAAGATTTAATTGGTTTTAAATTTATTATGTTAATCCACATCTTTTTTTTTTTTTTTTTGGAGTAAATTTTGAAAATAGTTTTAATGTCATGTACAGTGAAACATGGTATTTGAAGTATTTAAAATACCTTGTGTTTTGTAATTTTAGTGTATTCAAATATGCTTGAATAATAAATTTCCATCACCTAATGCAAAAAGCTTGAACAAATTGCTTGAGTTTTTACATTTTTGTTTTTATCCAGTTATAACTTTAAATTTTCCATATGTTCAATTTTTAGTAAAATTTTACAATAGTGTTTAAACCGATTTTTGTTGTTGGGTAAGTTGTATGTAAAATTTAATTTTTCTGTATTTAAAATGTTTTTGCAATTAAATATTTATGTTAAACTCTTATTTATTTCTAACAATGGGATGTTTCAAAATATTTTCTTTCATAATTAAAACTTAAAAGTTGTTGGGTAAGTTAAAATTTTCTTTAAAAAAAAAGATTTGTAAATGAAATCTTTTTTTTAAAAAATATCACAGGCAAAATGTATCCCAAATTATTTCATACCTGAGTAAGTCACTATTCTAAAAGAGAACCAAGAAGATGATAACAGCAATGAGGAAGGAGGATTAGAAGTTTCAGCAGAAGCAGGTGCATCAGCTCTTCCAATGATCAGGGAGGATGTCACAGAACTCATTAACAAGGTCAGAAAATGTGTCAAATTTTTTCGAAATTCACCAGTTAAAAATGACATGATTCTGCAAATGCATGCCCAGTCTGAGTTTGGAAAGGAGCTGCAGCTAATCTTAAACTCTAAGACACGTTGAAGCAGCTTACTACATATGATTCCAAGATTTGTTACCCTTAAGAAATGTATTCAAATGTCACTGATTGAGTTATCAAGCAATATTATGATTTCTGAGTCTGAATTTACTACCTTACAAAATCTAGTAAATGCTTTATAACCAATCAAGGTTGGTGCTGAAGCACTTTGCAGAAGAGATTCGAACTTGCTCTCATCTGATGGCATTCTGAAGTTCATTTTCAAGCATCTAAAAAGCCAGGAAAACACCTTTAGTCAAGAGCTAGTTGACTCATTTACTAAAAGAGTCACTGAGAGGAGGAATGCTATATTAGTAAACTTAGTTAAATATCTGAATAATCCTGATGTCATTAATGGAGCAACTCATGACATTTTCGAAAATGCCAAAGAGAAATGCAATTGCTATTACTGCATCAAGTTTGTTTAGTTGTTTGTTTGAGCAAAAGAGAAGTGAGTCTTTAGATGAGGAAAACTTGTCAGATAATGAAACTAGTCAGGAACAAGTACAACGATTTGCTTCCTTGTCAGAAGAGCTCGAGTTCTCCATTAGAGAGACAGTCAAATGGGTTTCACCAAAGAAACAAAAAATAGAACCAACTTCCAAACTAATTTTCAAAGAAATGGCTGTATTTGAGCTAGCAAAAAAACGAACAAGCAACTTAGATTTGTTGCACACGGCTTTGAAGTCAATCCAAGTAACAAGTGTGGAGGCTGAAAGGTCATTTTCTGCAAGTGGTCTATTTGTCACTAAACTAAGGTCAAGGTTAAATGATGAAACACTCAATGCTTTATGTTTTTTTACGTGCTTATTGTCTAAAGAAACGTAAAATTAACCATTAAAAAGACTTATTTGTTTGCTGCTCAATTGTACTCAATGTACGTATATGACATTGCTGCTATATATATTTATGTTTTTGCTGCTGTTGTTCCCCTAAAATATATATAATAAAATACACTAGAAAACCGGTTTTTAAAACATTGAAAACCGCGGTTTATTCTAAAAACCGGTTTTAGAAAAAACTTAATTATTTATATATTTTATATAATAATTAATAGAATTACTAATTTTTAGAAAAAGGGAAATAAAATTGAAGTAAATTTTTTAAATTTTGTTTTACAGATATGAGCACTAATTTTGTTCCGGAAGCAAAGTTAGGTATTACAGTAGAAGATTTAAAAATTTCTGTAGAGAATTGGTTGTTTAACGAGTTTCACATTACATTTGACTTCGATCCACAAGATGGGCTTCGTAAACTAGAGCAACTAGGGCTTTTAAAAGTTACCAAGAGAGGTAAAGATATAGGTAGTTGTTTTGCATGCACCATGTTTGTGCGCGTGAAAAATACGTGCGCATATACAATGGATTGAATTTTTCCATTTAGGTTTGAAGACTCATTTGGATGTATTGGCTTTAGATCAATCACTTAATGCTCTTCCTTCTCATTCAATTGTCTTCTCGGATCATCACGATGACAACCTATTAGAAATTGAAAAAATACCGTTAGGTAATGTTGCTTTACTTAAGGAGAAAAATATAGAGAAATTCTTGCAAGAAAAAGCTGAGAGATGCTCTCCAGGATGGAGTTAAAACTTTCAAAATTTAGTTTTTGTTACTTTGAGGCACACAAAGTTAATTTGATGAAATCTTATATAGAGATTTTTTTTTAGAGCGAATCGTTTTTTAATGTGTTCATTTTAGTATATTTACATGTATTTCTAATGGTCAAGGTTTTCCATAAAGTTCCTTGTAAAGTTTATTTGAATGTAAATATCATTATATTTTAAGATCTACCATTTAATATGATTAAGACGAGTGCAGGTTTGATAAAAACCTGAGAAATTTCCGTATAATAGTGTAGCTATATTACGCAATATATATATATATATATATATATATATATATATATATATATATATATATATATATATATATATATATATATATATATATATATATATATATATATATATGTATGTATATGTATGTATGTATGTATGTATGTATGTATGTATGTATGTATGTATGTATGTATGTATGTATGTATAAAAGCAGAGAGGATCCTCCTTTCTTCAATTAATATTTAGCAGAGACAGCTGGGAGAGTTGGACGACCCTTACATCTCAGAAACCAAAGTTCTAATTTGTAATATGACAAGACACAGAAGTAGGAGTCTTTAAGCCATAATTTTTTTTTTTGTCACAAGCACAATAAAGTTATAGTAAAGTTATATAAAGTTATAGGCTTTGAGTTTGGTAGGAAAGTGTAATCTTTTTAATTGAAAAAGCAGTTCGGTAGAGATCAGTGTTAGAAAAGTTAGAATATATACTGTGTGCCCTTTTTCCTTTCCAGTCATAAGTTTGGCTTCGATGATGTTATTCCATAGCTGTTTGGCGATCATCCTTGTTCTATTACATATGAATAGTAGGATTGGAGATCCAATTTTTAGTCGAAGGCAGTGTAATGGCATTCCTGGTACTTGTAAACAGTTTAGAAATTCAGTAGGAAAGTTGACAGTAAACTTTTACATCGTACCAATCAATCTGTATATACTCTCACTGGTAATTTTCTTTTAATATTAAAGTTGTTATCGTCGACAATATCTTTAGTTGCCAAAATTGCCCTTTGAAATAACCACTCCGGATTAGTATAGTTGTGAACGATTAGTACGATTTTTCTTTACGAATCAAGACCAAATAGAATTGATTTGTGCTTTTCTATGAAAACAAAAAAAGTAAATATACTTAAATATTTTTTGGGTTTATATTTATCAAAAGCTCGGAGTTAGAGAGCATCCATTAAACTAATGAACAGGGAAATCACATAAGCTCTCTGCGAAGAGTCTGGGAATGAATAGCACAAATTTTAAATTCTGTTACTTAATGGGATTTTCTTAAAGATGTGACAAAAACATGAGATTTCACCTCTGGCTGAATTTTTACAAAGATTTGTGTACCAACTTCGTGAATATCTTCAGAGCATGCCTTTTCAGCGGGAGGAAATGTTGCTTTCAGGAGGACGAAGCTTTAAACAGAAAAGAGTGTATATACAGTGTAATTATGACAAGGGCAATATTCTGCAATAGAAAGTGGATTATCATACATAAAGTATTAAAGGAGACTAATCAGCACCTTTCTTTGATATAAGTGTTTGGCTGGTTCTTCTTTTTTTTTTTTTTTTTTTTTTTTTTTTTTTTTTTTCTTTTCACATTTTGATATAATCAGGTTGTCAAGGATGAAACTTGTAGTGAAGAAGCTCACTTATTATTATATTTATAAGCTCAACAGCTTATTATTTAAGATTGGCTTGATATCTTTCTGTTTTTTTTAGTTAAAAAGTTACATATCTTTTCTGTTTAAAAAAATCATTGTAAGCTCTAAAAATCAGTATTTGAACCTGAGAAAATGTTTTTTTTTTTCTTAATTTAAAAATTGTGAAAAAATATTGGTAAAGTATTGTATAGTCTTGTTTTTAAAACAAGGGGAAATGTATCTGTAAATATCATTATTTGTCATTTCGTCTCGCATTGGATTGTTTTAAGAAGATGAAGTTTTTTTGGGCTCAATTATGTCTTGGTTAAAACATTAATATTGTTTAATATTGTATCTGAAAAGCTAAATTACTTTATCAAAACTTCACGAAAAACTCTTACAATGGCAATAGAGTCCAAAATATTCAAATTGTGGGTCTAATGCAGAATCAGAATTCAAGTCTTTAAACCATACAGAATACGGCAAGTCATTATTTTATATGCATTAAGCTTTGTTACAATAATTTATAAAACACCTCTCTCGCCAAACCAACCTTGTTTGTGTAAAGATCTAAATGGAGTTACTCAAATCAACGCAAATAAGAAACCAGGAAAAAACAACAGAAAGCTCAACGATCTCTGTCAATGTTAACCAAAGACAGACTTGTTGAAAGGGAGGAGTTTGCGTAAATTTTAACCTGGGTTTTACGCTGGGCGAGGGTCCACCGATTTGGGTCATGAAAAAAACCTTTTTTCAAACATATAATTTTTCACTTTTTTTGATTGATTGATTACCATATGTTTTTTGCAAATACATAAATTTGTTAAAATTATTTTAAGTAGGAAAAAAAAACAAACCTTTATAAACATTTTCTCGGCCTCAAAAACCAAAATAAAAAATCAGCTTTTTGTATCAGATCTGATCTTTTTCGTCACTTAGCTTCCATTTTATAGTTTTACATAATGATAGATTCAAAAATCCAAAACTTCGATTTCTCAAGAGATTTGTGAATATAATAGTTGACAATATCAATATTTAAAGGCATGCATACTCCAAAGAGGTTTGAGTTAAAGTATGTATTTAGAACCTTTCATAAATGATTCATCTCATTTCTTTTCAAGTTTCAAGAATTACATACTTTTAGACATTTTAAATCAATTACATTTTTTTTGAAGAGACATGTGCTAATATAAAAGAAGTAAAGAGGGAAAAACAAATTGTCCAGTAGATAAGCTTAAGTTTATCAACAGAAAAAAAAGGATTTATCATTAGCGCTTTACTAGCATGAAAAAATGTAAAATGACATGGAGATTGATGACAGAGAAAGCATTTTGTTAATAGAGTTGAATGACGTCAAAGCAAAACTTTTACAATTGCAAAATACAACTACTTGGTGGAGCAAATGTGCAGCTAACTGGAGAGAAAAATGGGGACAAATGAGAAGTCAACGTAATCAATTGCGTAATGAAATAAGTAAGCTTCAGACGAAAAATGATGCGCTACTATTGGAATGTACTAGTTCGAGCGAATTAAATAGTTTAATTAAGCAAGAGGTAGAAAAATTAAAGATTTTTAAAAAAATTACTCGTGTCGAAATGTTGTGCGAATATGAAGGAGTTAACGAACTTCAAAATATTGTGCTTAAAAATAAGGGTCAGAGATCAGTTTTACCAAAGTTTCAAAACGTATTGCATAGAATAGAAGAAGAAAGAGACAAGAAAAGCTGCCGAACAGAAAATGAGAAAAATTGTAAACATTATCTCAAGTTTTTAAAGATAAAAGAACTGATATTGTCTTACTGCGATCAGTTCACCTCTGTTAAAAGGTAGCCCACTGCCTTAGTTTACATACATCTTATTTTTATTTTCTATATACATCTATATACATCTATATTCTATGTACATTGATATTGGCTTACATTTTTCTAGGGAAAACGAAACTTTAAAAGAAATTATAAAGAAATTTGAGTCGCAGCATCAGAGTCTAGAGAAACTTCAAAAGCAGAAATATCCAACTATATGCAATGACGTAAACGTTTTACAATACCAGGTAAAAAGCTTAATTTTTTTAATTAAGTTAATTTTTTTAGCTAAATGAGAAGACTTCTTTTTCTTGAAAGCATTAGGAGGGACAGCAATCTTGTTTCTCAATAATCCCAACATCACGCTTGATTATGCGTTTATATGTTTGTTTTAAAATTTCTAAATACATATAAACCTCACTCGCAAACGACAAAATAAATCTAAACGTAATCAAAGAACGCATACTGAAAGTTTTGCAATGAAAGTTAAATCAAACTTATCAGTTCATTCAAATGATAGAAAAACATCGCGGTTTTTTTTTTAACATATAGACTATTTATGAGATGTAGTTTGCCGCTCCCTCTCCTTTTTTTTTTTAACGAGATCTTTAATGAACATTTCACTTTCTTTTTTTGATAATTTGGAAGAATTTAGCGACAAATAAGGTGAGCTAGCTGTAATTGTAAATACACAAATATTGAGACCACTTCTTATAAAAATTTGGTTGATTATTAAACTTAAAGATGAGTGGAATTTTATTAAACTGTTTAGCATACAGAAACACATTACGAAAGACGATGTACAGATCATTATGCAGAGATAAGAAACTTAAGGGCATGGGTCGAGGAACTAAAGAAACAAGCTATCGAAGTTGAACAGCAGGTAATTCGTAATCTTTTAAAAAAGGATGAGTTAAAGAAGGATCTAACTTTTTCAATAAATTATCTTTATAAAAATATTTAAGTCAAACAAACGAAGAAATCAAATGTTATCATTTAAATCTGTATAAGCTCATCTATTTAGAGAAAAGTATCTAGTAAACTGATAAATGTTACAACTAACTAAATGCAAATTAATTTGTAAAAATAATAAAGTGCAAGTTTAAATCTTACGTTTCCTCAAAGAAAAAAAATGAAGTTTAGAACTTTATGCAGATATTATTTTGTGTGTAACATATTTTATTAATATCTTTAAACACATACAAAATTACATTCATATTCAGATTGACATGAAAGACAACAAAGCAAGAAAACTGATTAAGTCGATTGAAGAAATCATGTACCAAAATGAGACTTTGCAAACTCAATTACAGATTAGTAAAACAAGGTAACATGATTGCGTAATAATTTAAAAAGGGAATGCAATGCTTTATACCAAAATTAATTCTGCATTTAACAAAAACAATTTCTTATCGAAAAAAAACAAAAATGACCTTTTGCTACTTGTTTACTTAAATTAGATTAAAAAGACAAAGCGAGTTGAGAGTAAACTTAACGTTAGATTCTGAAGATGAAGATTCGTTATGAAATCAACACCTGATACTAATACCAAAATTTCTTGCATATTCACCGACTATCGAAATCAAAGATAAGTGAAAAGTACAACCAAATGGAATGAAACTTTTATAAGGAGAAAAAAATTATTTTAGCGATTTCCGTTTAAATAAAATTTTTGAAATGAAAAGTAATAACATTAGGTAAAATAAAAAGACAAAATAAGGAAATGATCGTTTTTTTATATATTTTTATGTATATAATATACAAGAACCTTAACAAAAGAAATTATAAAATTAACCATTTCATGAAAATGCCTTGTTTTCCAGTTTATTTGATGTCACATAATAAGGCGACCCCTCTTAAAATCCAGTAATCAGGATTTTGTGTCGTTCGTAAACACAAAGCTGTTATATATGTAAGATCCGTTCGCTTCGGCTTTTTATATACAGGACACATATAAAAACGTGGATCTTTTAAACCTATGGCATTGATGGCGTAGATATGTACAACTGGTAAAACGCAGAACAGAGTTTTTGGAGAAGAATCGATAAGTTTGCTATTTTTTCTATCCCAAGAGGCACCTTCTAAGTGCAAACCATACACGTAAACTCCTTCCTAAATTACATGGAATTAAAAAATCTGTCTGTAAATGAAAGGATGAATGCATAAATGTGCAAGTGTACATGCTTACGTTTACAAGTACGCATGGGCAAACAAGTATAAGGTAACATAAATGTATACTTGTGGAGGGCTGACAATGTCTTCTTTCATTTGCTTTAAGACATCGTTATGCAACACAACAGAATCTAAAGCCCAGCCTTTGTGCATTCGAGTAACTTCTTGTCTCATAGCGGTAAGAAAACCTGGTGGATTAAAGAAACCAGTCATCCAAAATACTTTAGGACGTCCATTAAAAACCCAAGCAGAAAATTGCTGATTTCGCTCAACTAGTTCAGTAAACCAAAATCCAAGAGTAGACGACTGCCAGGATATCTAGTATCATAGTCAAATAAACAATTATAAAACTCTTATATTACATATAGTTTTAAATATACATTACTACTTTACATGGGGAAAGTTTATTACATTTATTCTAGCACATTTTCTTACGTAATTTGGTTTAATTAAAATATACAATCTAATTATAATTTTATACTATTGAAGTTAAGATAATTTACCATTATTTCACAAGATTATTAAAAAATACCTGAAAAGCAGATTTGAACCTTAATTGGAATTGCTAATACATGTTTGCCAAGATTATTTTTACACAATATGTAAAATAAAAATAATAATAATAACAAAGAAAAAATAAGTCTGAGGTTTGTTATAAATACATCAACATCATCGAGATAAAAACATGAGAAATTCATATGACAGTTTTTTTCTCTAATAAATTTTTTTCTTTGTCACAATTAAAAACCTCGACAAAATAAAAAAAAAAATCCTTTAAGAAACTCTGCTGGGACCCCAGAGCTAAAAGTTTCCTAGAGAAAGACCGGCGTTTTACAAAAAAATTTGATAGTTTTGTAAAAATATTTAAAATGGGAAAAGAAACTGAAAGAATTTATGGTGAGAAACCTTCAATTATAATTACTTATGCCAATTATAATTATCAGCATAAAGTAATTCGATCAACCGACGACAAAGTCTTTCAGCTAGAAAATTTATTTAGGCATGTTAAGTATTATTAACGCCAGATTTCATTTGAAAAAAGTCCTTCCAGTTCTTTGAATTAGAGTGTAACTCCAATTCGATCGCGCCAATTCCTTCCATCATTAAGCATATGAATAATTAATGAAGCGTGAAAATAAAAGAAAGTTGATTGTAAAACTAAAGTAAGTTCTGTTTGATAAGATTAAATGCTGGGCGGCCTTGTTGCAAATTATTTTGATTTATGAATGATAAACAAATTAAATATTCATTAGACAATATTTTTTACAAAAGATTCTTAAATGAATATTAAATTACTTCATAAAGGTTTATCTTCCACTTCAGGAAAATTATTTTGCAAAAAAGTGAACACCCTGATAAACATATATGCATACATGCATTAAAAGAAAAAGCTCTGCCGATGATGCTAATTAGTAAAACCATCAGTTAAAAAATAAAATTTACCCCTGAGACTGTATATTTTGTAGCTCTACAATCGAATTTTTGACGTTCCAAGGGGAAGAAGGGGAGGGGAAATAAGTTGAATTTTCTCTCTTCCTTAAACATAGCTAAAAAGTGACAGTTCTGTAAGCCACTTACAAGATAGCTCAGAAAAAACTTATAACATATAAAATGCACTTAGCAGAAATATCAAAGTGATTAGAAGCACTCTGCGAAAGCATTTTAATGCCCAAACATCATCAAATTTTTTCATTCGCTTAAAGATATTCTACTAAAAGATATTGTGAAAAATAGGCTCTTTACCCATTTTCACCCATTCAGTCTGTCTATGCACTTCTGAATGCAATAATTATAGGAAAACTTAGAGAAACATAGGAATCTCGTTTTGAAATGTTCATTTTCATACTTTATGACCAAAATCTTGATGGTTACTCGTTATCTATATCCTGTGGTGCAACTTTGGGGCTTCTGAATGATTTTTAATATAGAAGCGCTACTCAACCCAATTACATGCAACTCTAATTACCTTGTTCAGACTAGTTACATTTAGATAAGACCTTTTCAAAACCCTGAAAAAAACTAAAATTTGGTGACGCTTGTCATCCACATCAAATATTTGCTATTGGACTGTGAAATCGAGATCTAAAATCAATTCATTGGTCAAGTATATGGGTTTCTCTTTAATTATAGCTTTGAAGATATCAGTTTTCCTTGCTCTCTTATTTTCTTCTAAAGACAACTACTCTCATTTTGGAGGAATAAGTATCGTGAGTTCATTGAAGTGTATTCTGGTTATTGCAACCGTTTTTTTCCAGCTACACGTTGGGAAGAAAATGATTAAGAAAAGATTATGAATGTAAAGGGACAAAATGAACTTAGTTTATCATTTGCTATGAGTGCTTTTTAAAGATTTTCTATAGACATCTATAGAATGAGCTGTTTTAAAATATTGATATCTTTACAGTCTTTGACATCTCATCATCATACTCTTCAAAAAAATTTTGCTTGATTGCATTATTTACTGGTTTATAAACGAATCTCACCTAAAATGTTTAACCATGATATTATAACTTTGTCATCAAACATATAGTTTTTATCTTCTTGGGTCATCTCACTTTTACAAGTTTCATTAAAATTTATAGGTCATGTTGAAGTTTCAATACAAAAAAATGAAAGTTATATTAAATATTGTTATTGTATTTTAAACATTTTAAAACTAATGATATGAGAATAAAACACTGTATTTCTCAGTTTAATAAACCAGTTATCCTACTTGTCTCTTCATACTTATTTACTTACTGTTGATCCAATAGATACAATATAAATAATACATTTATTCACTATGTATGTATAAAGTGTAAATAATAAAAAAAAATCTAATGAAGTAAATTGCTTAGTTACTGCTTACACATCTTTTACAGTTTAAAAAAGAAAAAGAAAATAATCAGGACATACTTTTTGCCAAAGAGCGGGCACACGTGCATCAAATAAGTTATCTAAAGCATTTCGAAGGTTCTAAAATAAACAAAAACGGAGAGAATCTTTGATGTTGATTGTAATCTGTGTTTCTCTTGCATTCCATTTAAATTAATTTAACTTTTACAGTTTTTACTAGCAAAATAAATCTCTTTTGTAACCGTTTATTATCTAATAAACCTCGCTCATTATAATAGTTCCTTCAATAGCAAGCTGTAAGTCAGTGAGTGTGTTGCGAACCAGAGTTATAACTCTTTGCATACGATCAACTTCTTGTCCCAAAAAAATATTCAAGGGAGTTAAAGCACCCATCTTTTGAAGACGTGATCGAACCTGATTGAAATAAAAAACCTTACTACCATGTATTTTTGCATTTTATATAAAGATTTAGTTACTCGTTTTAAGTTAGTAATAAGATATCATTAAAATAAATAAAAAATAAAAGGTAATAATTTTTATATCACTAATTTTGATGACCAAACAAGTAATTTTTTTGTAAACTTGATCGTAATGTAAATGGAAGACCTATCAAACTAAATTATAAATATTTTTACCAGATGGTTATTTGATATTATAAAACCAGTTCTAGCCCATCTAAATAATAATTATTATGCAACAAATTTTTTAAAAAGTGCTAATTTGTTATTTCTTAAAAGTTTCTCGACGTGTTCCCCTTACAATGTTGTTGGCAGTCTATTGCATTTTATTTTGATATTTAGTTACTTGCTTTAACTTAGTTATTAAAAGATCATTTTACTGTTTATATTTTCCAAACCTCGTGAGGGACATAATTGGAGGGAAGTTTGGAAAGCATTTCTAAGGCTTGCTTCGTCACAACTTGTTCTCTTGTCTCACCAGACCCTGTCCCACTATCTTTTGGCTGAATGTTTAGTATGGTTTCAAGGGTTTCGCGAGTTGTATTGGTCTGGTAGCTAAAGAAAAATGAAAATAAAAAAAGCATGCCTTAAACAAAAATTATCAAGACGAAAAGAAAGACAACATTGCACATACGTGATATCAGCATTAGGATGAAGACCAAAGGCTTCTGGTGAATCCATGTTCGGAAGCAAGGTAATTTTTTCTCTGAACTCAAATATAGTATTCGCACGAGGGATACTGTAACCTTTAAAAAAGTTGTAGTCTTCTTTGAAGATTTCATCAGAAAACCAAACCTTTAAAAGATAAAAGTGTATAAGAATCTAACCCATAAAATATTAGGAATTGCATTACTTATTAAAAGCACCATAGAATATACCTTTGCATACGTATTTAGCAAACGTTTATCGTAATCATCTGTTACTCGGCCACCGTATTGAACTTCTCCAATCATATATCGAACTGTGTCCCATGAGATGGCCTAAATTTAAAATTATTTTTATCTTGGTGTTATAATGGTGGTAGACTGAAAGAAAAAGAAGTAAGCTGTAAATGAAAAAACAGAAATATTATTGTTCTACCTTGTTATCTAAATCGTCCAAATGATTTTGAACAAACTGAGTTGTTGCAGTTAGATCTGACTGATTAAACTCATAAGGAATATTCCATCCTAATGGTCCAAACTTACGGCGTTCCTGAAAACAGTCTTATTGGATAAAGGATTTAATTTTAATTATCTTAGTTGCAAAGTTATTGAAAGAAACTTCATTACGCATTAACTCGCAAAATTTAAAAAAAAAATAATAATAATACTCTTTAATACCTCAACTAGAAAAGTTTACCTGCACAACAGTATGCAAAAATGCAACAGCAAACAATAAAGGTTTCCATTGTGGTAAGCAGCATATATCAAGCTGATCTTGAGTAATATTGGCATAAGTTCTTTTCAATCCGGCTTTTATGCCTTGCGGCGGTTGGTTAGTAAACTTAATCGAACACTTTAAGATATTTAAAAAAGATATTTCTAACTAATTGATATCTAATATCTAATAAATTCATATTTAACAAATAATAAAAATTAAATTAAAAACAGCTTTTACCTGCAAAAGACCAATAGGAAACTTTTGATGCTCCTCAGTTGTTATCCACAATCTAAATGTTGAATGTGCTGTATCTAAAGTTAATATGTAATCCAACAGTTCATCTGTAAAATCCAATCCAAGGTGACAGTTCTGCAACAATACCCAACCACCCTATTACAAACCAATTATCATTATTTAATAGCAACTATTTTTGTTTTATTTTTCATTTAAAATTACAAACTAGTGAAAAAAAAAAAAAAAAAGAAATTAAAAATTTTAAACTTACACTGGCTGTTGATTGTTGAAGCAACTTTCGTGCATGCACATCTTGACCCTGCCCCATAGATACAGCTCTGCACTCTATGCTAAAGCGCTTTGCAAGACCTTCAATTGCACTTGTTGGATCTGCACCCATGGATAGTAAACAGATCAAAGGTGTCCGGATATCACTCTCTTCCCACAATGTTTCAATATTAAGTATTACTCCTTCAGTATATTTTTCACCCATTGATTCTGCAATATAATGGTGAGCTTGTGATAAAGTACGATCAGGACACCAAGACCTGAAAAGTGATATAATAGTAGATAGTCAATTGTAAATTTAAAGAAACATGTATTAAACATGTATTAAACAATGTAGACAGACACTATTAAACACAAACCTTATTAGTAGAAGCTTCTTAAAAGTATCTAGGGAAGTTTGATAACCATCTGGAATGGGGTGATCTTCTGGATTGTCTTTATCCAACCAACTTTTCCATGCTGACTCATTCCGTGTAACCTAAATGTAAACACCACAGCTGTATTTGAAAATACTAATTGAATTTTCCTTTAAACTAAAGAAAATAATTTTTTTTTTACCATTAAAAACTATTTACAAATTACTAAACAACTTCCTAATCTAACCTGATCTAAAATTCCACAAAATGTTGGAAGCTTACTTAGTTGCACTAAATTAAGCCAGGTCATATCAGATATCCATTTGTAAGGTTTTGGTTGAACTGATTTTAAATCTAAAGCAGCACCCCCTAGTAACCAAAAAATATACTTAAACAGAACTCTTTAATGTCTAACATTTTTAAATAAAATATTATCTTTCATTAAGTTACTTTAAAATATTGTCATGCAAAAAAACCTAGTACATGCTATTGTACTATTTTTTAACAACAATCAGTATTACCATTGGACAATTGCTTGAAAATAAAGCTAAGCACAAAAGTTTGAATGATAAGTTTAAAAGAATATTTTATTAATATAAAAATATAGTGGAATTTATTTTTACTATCATGGACCATGATAAAATGGCATAGGAAACAATCAGACATGACAGATATAAATTAGGATTGTAAATACTTTGTTTAAATATAGGCAACTGTCCCAAAGTTTAAACAAGTTTTTAATAATTTATTTCTTGCATTTTATTATTAATTTTTTTACTTAGATCCCATTTTATTTTATAAAGCTAACTAGTATGAATGATCCTTTCTCAACAACAACAAAAAAACAAATTTAAAATCAATAAAAACATAATACAGAACCATCAGAAATTATCTTGTAATACTTCAACCAAATGAAGTTTAAATAAGAAACTATTAGTTAGCACAAAGAATTTTAGCAACCCAGTAATAGACAAAATAGTTAATGTTTCTATATTTTTTCACGTTTTAGCTCAAAAACTTTAAAATTTTGTTTCCAAAAAATAACTTTCTTCATCAGCCAAAAAACTTTACTTTTTATTCTTTCAAATTTTTCCCCTCTATTTTTTTGGTCAAGCAACTTAAATTTATTCAGCCGAGCAAAAAAAAAAAAAATGTCAATACTGCACTGTTATTAACAATACTTCTGAGGAAACAATTACTAAAAATACAAAAATAACACTTCTAAGAACTATTTCTCTATGATAGTCATAAACTAGTAACTATAGCAAACCAAAAATTATGACAAAAGCATGAATAACTAGTATTGTAACATTCATTTTAGATGAACACAAGAGAGAAAGAAGTGTTTAACAATATATCATAAAACAAAGATTTTTAATAAAAGTTAAAAAGAGAATATTTTAAGACTTTTAAAATTAAAATGTCTTCTATGAGACCAATATAAAAGTTATAATTGTTACCCTTTATGAGGTAAGAAAATTCCTCAGGTTTAATAATTCCTTTTCCCATATCAATCTTTAATGCCAATAATAAAGTGAACATAAACTTATCTTTTTCATACAACCCACGTGCAGCAAACTTGTACACTTCAAAAGTGAGGAACTCAGTTATATTTGAAATACGCTTGGAAGGAATTGGAGATTTTTCTGACCTAACAATCAAAAATATGATAACTGCAAAAATATGATAACTGCAAACAAGTTAATTTCTTTAAAATCTTTTTAAAATTAAAATTTTAATACTATTGTGTGTGAAAATCTAGTTCGTAATTTCATTTAAATTGGAAATACGGATGAATGTAAGAATTTCAATAAAATGCAATATTAAAAAAAAAAAATTGCATAACTAAAAAAATTGATAATGATGCAATAATTTAATGTAATCACTAAATAACTTTAAGTTATTTAGTGGTTACATTAAATTATTGATAGATTACAATATCAAGTTTGTAAGTTCTTCAAAACTTGTCTTTTTATGTAACCATTCTATACAAAGAAAAAAAAAAATCACTTTGCCATTGACATGTCAAACAGATTCAAAAACTGCTGCAAAGCAGTCTGGTACATCTTATTAACCATGCTCATTTCGACAACCAAGAAGTACAATATGCTTCCTCTTGTAGCAACAGTACGAAACTCTTCTCGAGCTTTGTTGATTTTGATTTCAGTTTCCCCAGCATTGATAAGTTTTTCATTGACTTCTAGTGCAGTTTCTTTAGTAATTCTTAACACTGCTACCAATGAATCATCTTCTACAAGTGAACCCTAAACCATTGAATATATCAGGGGTTGATATATTTAGTAAAGAAACACTTAATAAAGAAAATCAATTTTGTGAGAAATTTACAGAAAAAACTTTAAAAAACTTTTTTAAAAATTTAAATTAATAAGAGAAATAACTTTGTGTTTTCTTCTGATTCTTAAAAGCAGTTTAAAAACAAATTTTTGATAAAATTGTAGATTCCTTACCTCACTTAATCAATCACTGATTAATGGATCATTGGCTGCATATATATTGCAACAATAATATTATCATTGTAACTAATTATGCAGCCAGCTATAATTTAATACACACTGCTGCACAAACCCAGCAAGCACAACCATAAGGGAGACAAATGAGACTGTATAGGATTTGGCTGCAAGAACTACATAGGAACCATATGGGCAAAATAGAAAAAACGAAAAATCATTTGGCTGCTTTTTTCTTTTTCCCCCATATTGATCCCAGATTTTTCCCAGATACATTTTTAATAGATCTAATTTATAGATTTATTTTTTTAAGTTTTGTTATTATCGTTATTATTAATATCATTAATATCATTAATTGCTATTATTATTATTATTATTATTATTATTATTATTATTATTATTATTATTATTATTATTATTATTATTATTATTACTATTATTATTATTATTATTATTATTATTATTATTACTATTATTATTATTATTATTATTATTATTATTATTATTATTATTATTATTATTATTATTTTTATTATTATTATCATCATTATTACTATCATTATTATCATTATTATTATTATTACTATTATTATTATTATTATTATTATTATTATTATTATTATTATTATTATTATTATTATTATTATTATTATTATTATTATTATTATTATTATTATTATTATTATTACTATTATTATTATTACTATTATTACTATTATTACTATTATTACTATTATTAATATTATGCAAATTACAACTTATTTAAATAATCATATAGCACAATTTAAATGGTCATTTAAATTATTTAAAACAAAACAAATAAACTTTAAAAGTTTAACATTTATATATATTAATTACAATTTACATTTTTTTAGAGTTTGTTAAATATATCTAAAAAATGTAATTGTAAATAATCAAATTTTTTAAAAAATCTATAAACTAGATCTATTTAAAACACATCCAGGAAAAATCTGGTAACAATACGGGGGAAAGAAAAAAACAGCCAAAAAAATTTTTTTTTTAATTGTGCTCATATAGTTCCCCCATATAGATCCCCCTGTGTAGATCCCACAACCAAATACCATACAGCTCCTGTTTGACATCCCAGATAGTTTCCGCTTGGGTCCCATATGGTTGTACTTGCTGTGAAGTACAATTTTTAACTTAAGTATTGCCAATATTTGGAAAAAACTATTATTTGATAAAAAGAAATAAAGCTTGCGCAAATATTTTGTTATCATTATGGAAATGAGGATAGTGCAAAAACAACATACAAGATTTTTTTTGTTTTAATCAAAAAGCAATGCATGTATGTACTGCTGAAATTTATATTACAAATAAAACTGTGAAAGTGTTGCTTTTACTTTAAAGTCTTAGAACTTTGTTGTAAAAATCTACTTGTTATTTTAATATGTCACAATAACTTATTCCCTGATAACTACCAATTCGCATTCTTAAACTAGCATAGTGATTATTTTGAAAGTGATCATTGATTCATAATCTTTAAACAAATTGCACTAACATTAACAAACCAAGTTGAAAAAAATTGAAAGAAAAGGTCATAAAATTCAATATCTTTAAAATCTTATATTCAACACTCACAAAAACCTGTAATCTTCATAAGTAGAATCCTTTGAAAAATAGAATTTTGACTCTTAAAAAAAAAAAGCTTAACCTTTGTACTAGTTAGACGAAATAAAAGATTATCTTCTAATTCTTTCATCTTTTTTTTATTTGCTGAAACATCAACCATTAGCTTTACCCTCTCTGCTTCTAACTCCTAAATTTTTATAAAAACCTTTAGTGTTAATAGAAATAAAAGTTGAATAATTTTAGAATTTATCACTTTTTTGTCCTAGCCTTACTTTTAACTAAGTTATGCTTAATATATAATACATTTGATTAATGTAGGTATAGAATTATATACATGTATTAATCTAAAGTATATATATGAATAGTTGTGGTGCAGAGTTGTTACTAATTGGTATTTAAATTTTTAGATATTGTCTCTTTAATAAAGCTGACCTGCTTTTCAGTATTGATCACCCGCCCAAGTAACTGATCTTCCAATCCTTTTATAGTCACAGTAAAATCTATGATGGCTGTTCGTGCACTGACCTAAAAACCATAGGATTCTCAATCATGAAGAATCAGAGATTTTAATTCCAGTGAAAGTAATTAAAAAACATTTTTCATTAACAATGTCATACTCTAGTAACACCCATAGTAATGATAAAAAATAAGGTTAAGCTTATTAAGATGGTTACTGACTCAACTTATTACAATGATTAAAAAGTTATATCAAGTTTATGCTAAAATACAGCTATGCACAAAGGTGGTGGGAGTGAGGTTCTTTTTAAAAAAAAAAAGAAAAAGAAAAAAACAATTTTTTTATTTTATAAAGAATATTGATTTAGGTTTTAAGAATAATAATTTGTTTAGTATGACATTTAAAAAACAATAATAATCAAAATTTAAGTTTAACAAAAGTTTTATTAATTACTTGTAACAAAAAATATGAATAGAAAATTACAAATAAAATATTTAAAGTAACTATTTTGAGCTTGATAGTAGCATAGAACTTATTATGGCATTGAATTTACATTAACAACAAGTTTCATGAATTATGAGGCACAATCAACCCTCCCTCAAAAGCTACTAATTGACTGAACTTGGTGGCTTGTTAATTCATGGTTTGAAAATTTTGACTTTTTTGCCAACTAAATATCCCAAAATTGCCCTTTTCAGGGTTGATTCTATATATGTTGGGGACTCCAAAACAATAAATTTTAAAATTCTGGATTAAAATCCAAGGGAGATATTTAGCTTTGCATTTTTTTATTTTTTTGGATACTTTACAAATATCTGTTAGCAAAAATAGATTGTTTTTTTCCCATACTCTTACGATTGCGGCACAACCAATTCCCTTTGTACAGTCATTTAGAATATTCTCTTTAAATAATCATGAGTAATTGCTACACAAGTAATTCCCTTCGGACCAATATTTGTCACACTCTCTTCAGACAATCATAATTGATTGCAAAACTATTTCCTTGGAGACAAATTCAGCACAAAGAATTTGCACATAAATTAAATAAAAAGATGTAGCACTAAACTTATGATAGTCATGATACGAGAAACTATAAGCAGTTTAACAGTATATAATTAATTTTAATATATTTAATATATAAGCGTAAATAAAAGTTATAAATATCAACGTGAATTTCTTTCTTTATATTACGCTAAAAAATATTACACTTACAAACTAAATAAAAATGATTATGCATAGGTATTGAAATTATTGTTATTTTTAGCTATTTTTAGAAAAAATAAAAATGCCTACATTTTTCAAAGACAATGATGATTGCAGAAGGACAGCGAGTGTTATTTATATGAAGAAAAGTGGCAGAGAAATTTCAAAACATTTCATTTCTGAGATTCATCGCTTGATTTCATCAGATGTGAATTTTCAGGATGAAAGAGTGCCACTTGGAATTTGTGTTGCATGCCGTTGCAGCCTGAAAAAAATGGGTGATGGAGCTAATGTCTTAAAGGCAATACAACTCTACAGTTTTGATTCCATTGTTGTGAAGCCATTAACAAAACATACAACATGTTGTGATTGCATCCATTGGAGGTGTTGTGATTGCATCCATTTGAAAAGGGTCTAGCATCAAAATCTTTGCAAGAGGAAATAAAGTCAGTTGAAAAAAGATGCACAAAATACTTGTCTATGATTGCTCGTGGAATTTCTCACAATTGCAGTGATACAACTCGCCGTGCAAACTTATACCAATTTGCATTGAAAGATTCTGTGGGCGCAGAACAAGTTGCTTCATCTGTCATTGCATCTCTGGGCAGAACAATTCGTCTTGGTCAAGCTCATGGCAAACCTCTTCTGATAAGAAAAGTTTAGTTATTTTACTATTCTGTACATTCTAAGCAATACAATTTATATTTGAAGTAACTGATTTAGTTTTCTTTCTAAAGGAACATCTGGAGCTCGTTCACTCTTTTAAGTCCCTTTGACAACAAAAAATATGGTTGATATTCAGCAGAGTACTGGGCTTTCAAACAATAAAATCAGAAAGCTTGGATCTTTTCTAAACCAAAATAGTCAAGTTTGCCTTCTTGAGCCAAATTTTCAACAGAAATTTGCCCCAGCAGGATCTAGTCGAAAAGATTTTTTCATTGCTACAAATGTAAAATTGCCAGATTCTAATGAGGTTCATGACATTGTTCATTGTATCAATTTAAAAACCCTGAAGGAAAACATCACAGTTTCAAAAGCTTTGATGAGCTTGGACACTGTGTTACTTGGCCTTGATGGTGGAGGGTTCTTTTTCAAAGCTAGTTTGAGTCTAATTTCTGAACACCAAAGAGAGCAACAAAGTCCAGTTAACAAGCCAATTAAGTTGGCTTCAAGTAAAAATTTTAAAAGCACAGGTGTCAAAAAGCAACTAATTGTAGCAATCTCTGAAAACACCCCTGAAACATTTGGCAATATCAAACTGATTTTGGACCTAATACAAGTTAATCAATTAATTGACAAACTGATTCTGTCATGTGACATGAAGCTTGCAAATATTATCTGTGGAACTCAGTCTCACAGTAGCAAGCATCCTTGCTGCTGGTGCAACATTGAGTCGACAAATTTGAACAACTGTGGCCAACTCAGAACATTTTGAGCAATCAGAGAGCAACATCAAAAGTTTATTTTATCTGGTGCTGATCTAAAGAAATCAAAAGAATTTGAGAATGCTGTTCATCCACCAATACTTCGATTCCCAGATGAAAAGCTAATCTTAGAAGCTGTTCCTCCAATGGAACTTTATTTGCTTCTTGGAGTTGTTAACCATCTTATTAAGCACTTGGTTCAAGTTTTGCTAAAAACAAAAGAATGGTTGACTTTAATACATATTCCATTACAGCCGTACCATGGTGGTCACCTCAATAGTAGTGATTGCATGAAGTTGCTGAAAAAAGTTGACACTCTGAAGCAGATAACCGGGGCTGATAAGGCATTTAAAGCATCATCCATCTGCTATGTTCTACATTTGTTTCTCCAAGTTGTTAATTCTTGTTTTGGATGCTTTTTCTCTCCAGACTTTAAGAAAAAGATTTAAGAGTTTAAGAGCAATTATTTAAAGTTGACTGTTTCTGTCACACCAAAAGTTCATGCTGTCTTTTAACATGTTCCACAATTTCTAAAGCACCATAAAATTGGCCTTGGAATTTAAAGTGAGAAAGCAACAGAGGCACTCCATTCAAATATCAATTCATTGGCAAAGATTCAAAAGGAATATGTCTCATCCAGATTATTCCAAACAGCTGTTGAATTGTGTTGTTGATTACAATAGCAAAAAATTCTAAGAAGCACAAAAGGGTACAACGAAGATATTTGTGATAATTAAATTTAGAAATCTTGTGAACAATAATTTTATTGTGTAGTTTTTTATTGTTATCTATTTATTATTTTATAGCAATATAAATAAACATATATTAAAATTATTTCAGCTAATTTAGGCTTTACAATTCCAAAACAAAGTATTTCAAAAAGTGAGAAAATTCGGTAATTTCGAAGCTAAATATCTCCCTTGGATATTAATCCAGGATTTTAAAATTTATTGTTTTGGAGTCCTCAATATATATAGAATCAACCCTGAAAAGGGCAATTTTGGGATATTTAGTTGGCAAAAAAGTCAAAATTTCAAACCGTGAATTCATGACATAATATTTTTAAGAAGCTGAGATCTATCAACCAAGGGTATCAAAGCTTCATATTGAATAGTTTTTTACAGAGTGAATTGTGTGTACATGCTAGTTTATATTTCTGTTTAGAAACTAAAAGATTACCATGCAAGACAATTAAAGGATATCCTACAGGAACCTACATTGCAGTATTAGTAACTGTAGTATCTTAAAGTAAACAAGAAAGTTATCTTTATCTGTAGAGGAATGTAAAGCTTTTTTTTGTTAGGGATTAAGTCAGAAAATAAATTAGATTGTGTAAAAAATCCTAAATTAAAAACTTGTTAAAACGTTGGTCAATTACCTTTATTTAAGCAAATTTTTCACAAAACTGAGTAAAAATATCATTTTAAGCCATTTTATAACCCATGATAAAAATTTTTATTAAATTAAAAATTTAGTGGATTCATTTGTGCATAATTGTACAATACATTTATTTAATACTTTTAACTTGTGTTATCTATAACATTCTATTATAATTTTTTATTTTGAATTTAATAAATATATAACAATAAATACCTCTGGAGTAAATAGCGGATTAGCAAGTTTTGTTGTCATATATAAAACAAATCCATTCATCACATCACATTCTTTATCACCAACTTTTACCTGAAAAAAGCAGCAAATCAGAACAATTTGAGCATTTAATTAATGCAAATAATTGCTAAATATTGCACATCTTAAATGTAGCATACCTTATATGTGCTCCCTGACTTTATAAAGTTCTTTTCTAACACATTATCTAGTGCAGGATCTAGCTCTTCTCCAATATCTTCTAATAACAATGGCTTACCAAGAGATAAACAATCTTCCAGATGCACACGAAAGTACTTATGGTTTAAAGATGAGACCTAAATTAAGAAAATAATGTAAGTAATTTACTAATAAAAGATTATATTGAAGGTAACATGTTAACAAAAGATAGCTTAAGAAAACAAAAAGAAAGAAAAGTTAAATTCAAAAATTATACCTGGAGTT
The DNA here is from genome assembly GCF_058129835.1 of Hydra viridissima. Classification (NCBI taxonomy): domain Eukaryota; kingdom Metazoa; phylum Cnidaria; class Hydrozoa; order Anthoathecata; family Hydridae; genus Hydra; species Hydra viridissima. The sequence goes on from NW_028324314.1 coordinate 7,391,881, forward strand.
CCTTACATTTTTCTTTGTTTTTAATCCATGATTTACCTTGAGTTTGAGGGTCAATTAATAAAGGATATCTAGTTGCTTTTGTAACAATAATACCGTTTTGTATTGAAAGGTCATCATTTGGTAGACCTTGTAAATTCCATTCACTAATCTGTAAAATGTGGTTTAAAACAAAAAATGTTAAACAAAAAAAAAAATCTTTAAATATATTTGAAGAAAGTAATTCTATATAACTGTGACCCTTAACACAGGCCCAGTCAACATGTGAATGGAAATAAAACTCTAGGCCAATTCTGTTTTTTTATTTAAACATCTTAAAATGAAATTTTATGAGCATGAGCTTTGCTTGTAACATGTTTTATAAAATTTCTTTGGAAAACATGTGGTCAAAATTCTGTTTACATTTGGAATATCAAACTTAATCTAAAAAAAGTGAGGCAGTGTGGTTGACTAATAAATGATATTCAAGGGTCAATGGTATTAAGGCAATTAGTCTTTTAGAGAAGTCAAAGGGGATGTAATGTTTTCTTAGTATATATTTTGTATTGTATTTGTTTTGATGATAACCAAATACTATAAATTTCAACATTACAACAGATCTTTTTAATTTAAAAAATTAAAAAGATTGTGAAGAAAAAAAAAGTATTAAAGAAAAAAAAAAAAGTTTTTTTACATTTTACCTTAAAAAACTAAAAAGGTCTTTATTTATAGGTACGGAAACTCAAAAGAAAAAAAGGATGGTTGAAAATATCCCTGACAATTTTAAAACTCTTGATCAAAAAAAAAAATTAAACAATGCACAGAAAAAAATGACCAATTCATCTACCATTAATTTTTGCACACTGTGTAAAGTTCCAGATACTTTTTAACTGCAAGAAAAACTTTAAAAGCTTCTCGTGGTTTTCAGATTATTTTTAGATTAACTTAGTAACACAGTACAATTTCTCTAATTCGAATTTTATATGGAAAAATAAAAGTTTGAATTAAGAGATTTTTGAATTATAGAAAATTGAATTTTTTCAAATATTCTGGTTAAAGTAACAAATAGAAATAAAAAAAAAAAAAACAAATAGTGAATTTTAACCCAAATGCAATATAGATTATGTGTTTGAAATTTTTGCATTTTCAAAAAAAAAAATCTGTAACTGTAGATTATATTTTGTGAGCTTGTAAATCCATGTTGATATAACAATTTATGTCTTTAAGAGCCTTTGTCAAATCATCTCCAAAAGACTGCAATTCTCAAGTACAGTGATAGTATGCATCGCTTCATTCAAACTTGGCTTTGTAGCATTGTCAGAAACATTAATGCAATCATCATCGGATTCCTCTTCAGTTTCAATAGCATCACATCCAGAAACTTCTGCAATTATATCCTGATCTGATGATTTGTTGGCAATGCAAGCATTGAAATTTAAGTCTACTAACTTGTCAACCACGATTAAAATCTGCATCGAATTTTGCTTTAAACAATTCAAGATCATCTCTTAAGTTTTCTATTTCTGTCTCCTCTACATCTAAGTCACAGAAAGGATCGTTATTATCATTTACATGCTTTTCCATTGCTTCTAATAATATTCCTGATTTCTTGAAACAATTTGTAAAGGTTTAGTCTGGAATGGAATTATATGCTTTTGTTATCATAATATAGCAATTAAAAAAACTTAAGTATCTTGTTCTCTTTTTCTAAGGCAGCAATCTACTTTTTCACTGTAAGTGAGTGATATTTGGCTTTAAGAGATTGGATTGTTCCTTGATTTACAGGTTAGGAGATCAAAGTTGAATTCAGTGGAAGAAAGATAAGCTCCACCCAATCTAATTTCTGCATGTTAGGATAGGCAGAACAATTATCTATAATTAAAGCAAATTTTCTTTTCTTGAAAACTAAACATTAGGTCAATTTCTTTTACTCACTCCTCAAATAATTCTTCAAACATCCAACTTTTTGGTTGGGTCTGATAGTGACAAAAACAAATTTTCATGCTTTTAAAACATCACTAACTGCAGCCATTCCAGTCAGGGAAAACTTACTATGCTTGCCTCCTGTGCAATTTCAATTTTTTAAATGTAAACTTTTGTTAGGAAAACATTACTAGAAAAGGCTGAATTCATTGCCATTAAAAATAATTTCAAGTGGGTATAGAGAGAGAATTATAAGTAGTGTGGTTTTGAGCCATCAAGCGATCATTTGGTCATTAACCAATTTTGCCTTTCCAGAAATGGTTTTGAAAGATTTACCATACCCACAAAAAATCATTTATAATTTCTTTGACATAACTTGTACATACATTTAAGTGTAACTTCAATGTCTTTACAAGTTTCTCAAATTTCTAATTCTGGAAAATACTTATTTCATTATCTTAAAGCAATGAAAGGAAAAGTTGTAGAATAATCATATACTGTATATAAAAAAAGCTGTAAAATAATCATATAAGTCATTAATCATAAAAGTTGGATAAAGTAAAATAAAAAACTGATTTACTTTTCCTTAAATTTATCTAGCTATTCATCCGAAGGTTGACTCTTGCAAAAAATGTATAGCTTTTGTTTTTACTAGCAAACCACTAATTGGAACATTATCAGGTCTCATTTGTTAGAACCATTTTAGTACAGCTTTGTTGATATGATAATACTTTTCAACTTTTACCCATTTAGCCAATTCTCCTTGACAAAAAATATCAAATATTTTATCTTTATTCTTTTTCCAGGTTGAAAAAGTGTTTGGTGGACTATTAAAGATTTTCAAAACCACTTTATTTGTTTTTCATTTTCACCAATTCTAGTGGAGCTTCGATTTTTGCTTTAAATTGTTTTCTTCATGCAATCTGTTTGATGCCATGATTTTTTTAAAAATAAGAAAATAAATCATGCTAATTATTTTTCAAAAACTCAAATTTGAAATTTCACTTGAAATTTGAAAAAAGAACCCAATGGTTAACAAGTTTTTTACAGGTCAGAAATTTAAAAAGTTCGATTTAAAAAGAGAAAATCTTATCAATGGGTCTAATAAATCCATTTGAATTATGGAGGTTTTTTGAATTATCAAAATTTTATTTACTGAAAATTAAACGTAAGAGTTTCTTAAGCTCATATCATGGTGACTTTACATTTAATTGAATTATGGAGGATTTCAAATTAAGGAGCCTTGAATTTTACTCTATGTATATTGTACTGTATATATATTTTTTAAAACAAGATAAAGAATTTTCTAAAACTCTTTTTAAAAAAAAATTATAGAAAAACATAGCTTTCTTAGCTAATGCAACTTCAAATTCTGTTTGAAATGCATGGATGATAAAAAAAATGTGTTTGTAAACAAATCTGCTGCACCTTAATTTTTAAAATCATATAAGTTATTATTTGAAGGGTACCAACATGGTATACAATGAATTGTAAAAATGTTGTCTAAACATGGTTGTTGCTTTGACACATTTTCTATGCTTGGTTGATTCTGAAAATGATTGATTCTGATTTTTAATACGAGCAAAAATTGCAAATCGTTAAAAGTAAATAGTGAAAACAAAATAGCAAATTATTTGTGATAACAATAAAGACAATCCAAAGTTTTTCAAAAACTGTAATTAAACTTCACTTTGATGTACAACTAGTAATCTGATTATGTGAATAATTATGCTCACTTGGTAAAGTTCATGACTAACTAAAAAGCTAGCAATTCAAATTTCCTGTTGATAGTCTGGTTAAAGTTGTAAAGTGGTGTGATTTATGAATGTAAAAAGGGGAGTTTAGTCTTGGAGCCAGACTTGTTCCACAGTCAGTTGAAAACAATGTGTTGAGGCTTGTTTAAAGTTTTATTGTGGTGAAATTTTAAATGCTTTGAAAACACATTCATGACGATGGTACAATTAACTTAAATATAAACATTTGTCTGTTTTTACTGTAAAAAATGTAAAAGGTCCACATGAAACTTCTCAGTTACAAGATTAGAACAATAGTTTTAATATCAACTGTTAGTATTACAACTATTGTTATAAATATTGACAATATGGTTGATAAAAATAAATATTAGAAATATGGTTAATAAAAGATCACTAAATAAAGGATATAGGACATAGACACATAGGATAGTTAAGTTTACAAAAGACAAGTTTGTGGTGTAGAGATTTGGAAGATTTAACAAAGTTCTTAATGACAACACAAGAATAGCAAGCTTGGCCAGTTTTCAATTAATCCAATGGAGAAAATATTTAGCAAACAACCACATTAGCTATTTCGTCTGCAGAGTTAGTTAATGCAATTCCTAATGTTGAGAACAGTTTTTATGAGTTTTAGATGGCTGAAAGAAAAAATTGAGTTACTTTAACTAATGTTCTGGTAAATAACTAACTTTTACTTGTATACCACAAAATATATCTATTATTTATTTATATACTAATCATTAAAAGAATCAAAATTATAAGACTTAAAACTTTCAAATAAAATTAAATTTCAACGACTTGTTTTTATATATATTTCATTTTTCTTCATTAAAATATAGGAACTAAATTTATATCAAATATACCCCAAGTTAATTTAAACAAAATAACTTTGAACATTTTCCTCTTAAAATGATAATTTTACTTTTAAATAAAAGATAAAATAATTAACAAAGTACTACATAGAATATAAGATTTATTACTTATAATATAATAAATGCTTCATACTTTATATAGTATATATAATGAGTATACGCATTTAATTGTGGTCATAATGAGTATACACATTTAATTGTGGTCTTTTCAACATTAGGCACTTTTTAATTTTTAAATTCTACTTACTTTATAGTGCAGAGTTAATATTAGATGGTAAGAAAATTTAGAATAATATACAGTGACATGCAAAAGTTTCTGGTGACATATCTTACCATAGTTCGTTTTAAAAAAGACTAATGATTTATAATCATGATGAGATGTTTGTATGAGATGTAGGAAAATATATATATATTAAAAGAATATTAATTATGTTTGTGAATATATTCATTATTATAATTAATATATTTACTTATGCAAATATTTCTAGCCACATAATATACATTAATGCAGTAGGACAAGCAAAGAAGCATTTACAAATTATAGCATGTTGGATGTTTATATAATAGGTTGTGACAGTATAAAAATGCCTCAGTATACATAAACTTAAATTTGTGATAAAGTAATAAAATTTTCAAAGAAAAGAAAATCTCCTGAAATCGGTTTACTATTATTGATAGGTAATTTTACTGTAAACAATATTATTGAAAATCCTTTTGTGGATGTGATTTAAAAAATTGCCAAACTAGCACGCAAATTAAAAGGTGAATACTTAGCTAATGCAAATCATAGTACTGTTACATGAAGACTAGATAATTTAGGATATTTTGTTGTAAAGGTATTAAAAAACCAATAATTAGAAGAAAACAAAAAAGAAGCCTAATTAAAGTTTGTCACAGATTAATCTTTTTAGAAATAATAGTATTTGCACTACATCCTTTTGGCACAAAAAATGACCCAAACACAGATACAAGTTGTTAAAACAGCAGTTTTCTGCTTCAAATGTGAGAGTTTGAAGGTAACCATCTCAATCACTAAGAAGGCTCATGGGAAATCCTAGATCATAAAGTCTAAGAGCATAGATATTCAAATTATTGAAGGAAGAATGGAAAAAAATTCTACCTGATTGCATTATTAGGTTAACCAAGTTAATGCCTTTATGCTGTTTGGCTGTTATTACTGCAAAGGGTATAGCTATAAAATGTTAACATAAAAATGTAATTCAAGTCTATTATAGAACATGTGGACTAATAATATTTCTTGTAGTACAAAGTAGCCAGAAACTTTTGCACACACAAGTATAACAATTATAATAATAAATACATTTATAACCATAAATAATATTCTTGTCATATTATTTTGTTTCCTATATCTCATGCTAAAATCTTATGATGACTATAAATTATAAGCTTTTTTTTAAATATAAATTAGAAAATGAAATGTCCCTGACTAGAAACTTTTGCATGCCATTTTACATAAATTTTCAAAGCTTTTTTTTACTGTTACTACACATTCATGCCATATTATCATGATGAAGCATTTTCTTAGGAAAATAAGCTATCTATTTTCTAAAAAAACACTAGCCATTACTTTTTTTTAATGTTTTTATGTTGACTAAAACTGAGTAAGTAGGTCTTGTATACAGTACTTACGGTGGCATTATCCACCAACATGCTAGACAAGTTGATATTTTCTGTATATGGTATTTTTCTTTTTTTCATTTCTGATTGCCACTTATCACTTAAATGAGTTCTAAAAACTTGATTGAAAGGGCCTGAATATGATAAAAATCCAGTAGCTAAAAGAACATCACCAACCAACCTAAAAGCAAGTAAAAGAAATATTAACAATGTGATTGACTTCTTATCATAAACCAAAATTAAAAACCCACTTAAAACATTTCAATTTTTTTATAAAGATACCCATTACTATTTTACTTGCCAAATTGAACTCTTATTTTAGGTATGTATAATTCAAAATTTAATTTATCAACAATTTTTGTTTGTGAGTGATTTTAGTATGATAATATTTAGTAGTATGAGGAAAATATTTATCAAAATTAATTTTTGAATGCAAACTAATTAAAATGAGTTCATCTAGATAAATATTTTTGTACTATGTGAGTTTTTTATCCTCAATTTAGTTAAAAAGTCACCTCACAATGCAGTACTTTTAAAAATCAAAACTATCTAGTGCTAATCTACATTAAATTTTAAATTCTTTTTCTATAAAAGATAAAGAGATTACTTATAAATATATAAACCTTCCAATAGCTTCTTGAAACTCTTTACTTTGCTGTATCCATCGAACACGTTCTCCACCTAATCCATCAATTAATGCTGATGCTGCTTCCATTTTTTTTTTACATCCAATAGCATCATCAAGCAACTCCTAAATAATTTTTTAAATAAAAAAAACCATAAAAATCACTGAAATGTTTTGTATTTCAGAAATGGCTTAGAAGCTAAAGAATAAAATTGCTTAACAATTTACTTTACTGACAGCTTTTAAAAACCTCTACAATACTATTTACCTGTTTTTCATTCATTGCAGCATCATACATTGATTGTACTTCATCAAGCTCAGCTTGCTTTTTGTTTAACACACCTTGAGCTTCATCCAAATCTCCTTGGGCAACTTTTAACTTTGCCTCTTGTACAATCAAATTTGCCTAAAGGAAAGTTTTGTTAAGAACAACTTTTAACAGATAGGAATATGTCACATACAACATGATTTCAGATTCAAAGGAATAATTTTACTAATGAATGCAAGTATTCCTAAAAAATAGTAATACATTAAAATATTACAAAAAAGATACCTTTAATGGTAAAACTTCCTTATTAACCCCATAAAAAAAAGACATTGCTTTGGTCCACTGAAGCAAACCAGCTACATCACTACAACTCTATACAAAGAAGAAAAACCATGATTCAAGAATGAAACTAAATTACAACAGATTTACTAACTATTTGTATAGATTACTTTTTTAGCACCATCAAAAGTATAGTCAGCCATATTTAGATATGGTTCAAGAAGCTCAACTATTTCTTCAGTGATTGTATCTTTATCAAATTGAACAAGACCTTGCAAAAATGTTGCTGAACTCATTAGCTACAAAATATAAAAAGCAACTTTATATGTGAACTTTGTCTAAAAAGTTTGTCCATAATAAAGTGAAATGAAGCCAATCACCTTAAGTGATTCTGTCCAAGAAGGTGTAGGGCAAGGAAAATTAGGATCAGGAATTACACTTATAAGCGGTCGTCGAAAAAGCAATAAAACTGCATCCATTATTCTCATTATAAGATGCGGTGGTTTTGCAAGTTTACGCACAGTTGATATGTGTGTTGGCTTTATTGTCTAAAAAAAAACTCCCAAATGCAATAGAATAAAACAAATGTTTTATAACTTGGGCTCCAACCATTAGGCACAGATTTTAATTCAAATTGCAAACATTTAACCAATGCCAAAAATGTAGAATAACAAAACCTGTAGTGCATTTTCTGCTTCTGTTAAAGCTGGAGCTGCAGCTTCTAACTTTACCATTGCAAATGTTTTATCAACCTAAAAGAAATCAGAAACAAAACTAATAAAACATCCCTTCTATTGCATGTAGTTTCAGATGTATATAAATATAAGTAGTAGCACACGCTAACTTAAAAAATTACATTTATATCTTCCACAATTGCTTGGGCTTTGTCTTTTACTTTCTGCACATCTGCTTTGATTTTTTCAGCAATTTGTGCTTTTACTGTCACTTCTTTTAAAACCTAGTTTATAAATTAATATTATAAAACATAATTTAATCATGAAGAAATTTTTCAAGACATCTTATATATAAAGATAACTATGTTTGTATATGTGCGCTATACAAATCCATAGTTTTGATCCATTCCTCATCAAATTTTACACATAGTTCTAATTTCTCCCAGGGAAAATTTTAGGCCAGGTTTGGACCATCCCAAACTTCTTTTTCAAGGTGCTTATGGCTGGAACCTAGTTTCAGTTCCCTCAAACTCTCATTTTTTTGGGGGAGATTATTGTGATTTATCAATGTGTTTGTTGTGAAAAAGTTAGATTACCACATAGTAGCTTAGTTCCCAAAAATATGACCACTTAGCTAAAAATGCATTTTTGATTAATATAGTAAAGTTTTATATGTAATAGCTGGAAAAATCAGCGCATTACACCAGGAATTCCAGCTACTAACTTTATAGTTTTAAATTAATCATTTACAAGGTAAATCTGAACATCATTAGATTTATTGTTATTACCTTGTCAGCTTTTGCAGAAGCAATAATTAAGCCTTTTTCTTTGACAACCAATTCTTTCGCTAACTTTGCAACTGATTCAGTAGCTTCAATGAGTTTATTAAGACCCGTCTTCATTCTACCAGCTAGATCACCAATTACATTCTTTTTCTCCATGTAAATGTTCTTATAGCCATCAATAAAAGATAAATAGGACTTAGGTGTAACATAGGTTTGTCTGCGAAACCTAGAAAATTAAATTCAAAAGTCTTCTTTTTATTGTCTTATGAGAAAAGAAGATACTATTAAACTTTTGGCTTAATTCACATAACCTCTACATTAATACAACAATAGGGATATATTTGCAATAGAGATATATTCACCAATAGAGTATTGTTAAATGATGAACTCTAGTAAGAGAAATTTAAAGCTTAATTAATTAAAATCATATTTAACAATAAAAATTTTAGGGTTTGTAGAATAGATTCAGAATAAATATTCTCAGAAAAAAAAAGATTGTTTGTTTGTTTGGAAATAAAATTTTTACACCATCTTATCTAAAATCAGTTGTGTAACTCAAACATTTTAACAAACTTTTTTTCTTCAATAGAAAAAACTCAACTTATGGGATACCAATAGAAAGAAAAAACTTGAAAAAATACATTTGGGATAATGTTAAGGAATAAAAGAAGTATGCAAACTTCTAGTATTTTATATTTTAAATAAAATAATAATAAAATGGAAATCAACCAGAATACCACCAGAGAAAAGTGCAAAGTTATACTGCTGTATATTTTGCTATAACCCACCTTCTAAAACCTGTTTCAATATGTTGTTCTTAATTGCAATTTGTTGTAGCTCTATTCTTCCTTTTTACATAAAATATGTTTACTTTTCACTTAAGACAAGACAAACAAAAGATAATGTAGCCCATTTTACAGGAATCGCCAGTTAATACTGGCTGCCTGTTCATTTTTAGTTTTTCATTTGTAATTTGTAAAAGCCTGTATGATGATTGACTAATCATTTTTCTGCAGATCTTTATTATATCTGTCTAGGGTTGTAAACAACATTTTTTTTTTTTCAAAAAAAAAATGATTTATTTAAGTTTTTATATTGTTATTTTATGTTTTTATCAATTAAATGTATTTTTAAATTTTAAGTTTCATCATATTTCAAAATAAAATTAGAATCAATGCATCATAAATTATTCCCCTATATTTTATGATGCATTGATTCTAATTTTATTTTGAAATATGATAAAACTTAAAATTAAACAAATTTTCATTTTGAACTTCCTTTTTCTTAAATTTTTACCAACTTTTTTCATTATAATTTGTAGTTACAATTTGAAAAAAAAATCTGCTTTCAACATTGTATAGAAAATCAGAATTGCTTCAAATGAAATGCAAATTCAAAATTTGGTACAATTTATGGTTACAATATGGTTAAATTGTGCACAAAAAATACTAGTTTTGCAGCTCTGTTGTCAATCTGCTAGGTTCAGCTGAAAATTTGTTGGAAAGGTGACTAAAATTTTTCTGAAATTTTAGTCACCTTTCCAACAAATTTTCAGCTGAACCTAGCAGATTGACAACAATCTTTGTTTTGTGGTGAACTCAAAATTCCATTAGCAAATTTTAACAATTTTGAAAAACTACACATTTCCACCAAGTTTTTAGGCTTCCACAGTTTACATTCTAACGCATTTATTCATCAAATTATCCATAGCTAATATAATCCCAGATATCCTATCAGTAGAGTCTGAGGAGAAACAGAGTAGTAACTTCACTGCATTAGATCAGGTCTCACACTGCATTATTTATAAACAATGGTCTAAAAAGAACCCACAGGCAACCCAATGGTGACATGGTATAATCCTGGTATGAACATGGTCTACACATTGACTGATTTTACACAAGCCATCAACAGAGGTAATTGCAGCATAGTCTTTAAGGCACAGTTGATAATAATAGATAGTTTAAACCATCTTAGAATATCATATCTGTCTACCATATTTGGAAAACAATTGGAGATATATATCATTATAATTATTATATTGAAAAAGTATGATATGTTTAATGGAAAAAACATTTAGATTACAATTCAATTGTAAAAAATGAAAAAATACTTTTGTTGTTTTTTTCAGACTATTTTTTGTGTGAAAAATTTTTTTTTTCTTTAACAAGAAATGTGCATTTCTTGTTAAAGAAAAAACCTCATTTTGAAGATTAACAAATTCTTCTAACAATTTACCTTTCAAAATAATCATTACAGGATTGAGCTACTCCATCATGAATGACACCCATGGTTTCAACAACAGCCCTTTTTATTTCAGTAGTACATTCAATATCAAATTTAGACAAGAAATAGTCTGCAACTGCTGTTAAAGCATCTTTAGGCCATCTACTAAACCAATCCATTGTGCACCCACTGATTAAGCCAGGAAACTTTAAGGCACGAGAACGAAACTTGTCACCAACCTATAGACATATCTCAACAAATAAGATAAACAGGTGGTAGTGATATACTATTACCATTTAAAGACATTAAAATAAAAAATTGTAAAAAATGAAATAAGTTAATCATATAATATAAATTTAAAAAACTGTGGTAAAAAAAGAATGTTTATAAGACAGCAAGGTAAAAACCTTCAGCTACAAATATTAGGTTTTTAGATTTTTTTTCAATTTAAAAAATAAAGATTTTTTTTAACAGAAGTAGTAATAGTGAAATTTTAAAAATTTACAGGCGAAAAACAAAGAACCACATGAAGATTATTTTTTGCTCTAGAGATAAAATATTGGTAGAGATTATCTTGTGTTGGAGGCACTCGAGGACACTCCTTCTTCATGACAGAAATCAAGTTATTTGTGATTTCATCAAGTTCATCTTTTGCAAATAAATTTGATACCTAAGTAAATTAACAATTATTGTTAAAACATCTTTTAAAATTTTCCTATAAGCTAACTAATGAAAAATATTATTATAACTAAAAATAATATGAATTACAATAAAAATGCCTTATATATTTGTACAAAATATTTCAATTGATGAATGGAAAACTTACTTCCCCAGATGATAGGACATTATTGATATATTCAAGGAACCCTTCACTCTTAATTTCATTATCTGTAAACAAGAATGTTATTCCTTTCCCTTGACCACCAGCAACTCGATATAATATTTTCAAATCATCCATCAGATTTGTTTGGTTATAAGATCTAAATATTTACGTAGGAAATTTAATAGTATTCACTTCATCTTCAATAATCTTATGAAGTGTATTTTAGATGGGTCAATAAATAGCATTAGTGCTAGAGCAGAATAATAGAGCAGAAGAATAGCCTAAGTATCTGGATAGCAAGATGTATTATAAAAGTAATGGAACCATCAAAAGGAGGCTAAATAAAATTAATTTGTTTGTTTTGCTCAACACAAACTCTTAGTTTATAAAAACATTTAAAGCCGGAATTGGTTTTCATTTTTGGAGGAAGATTTTTTAGAATAATGAATCTAAATTACTTCAATTTTGCTCTGATAGAAACTGTCATACAAGGGATCTATCCCACAATGTCTCAATACAAGATTTACAGAGAATTCAATGTCACTGGAAGAAAGGTTGAAAAGTCTCGCAGCAACTGCAGGCTTCAAGTACTGGTTTCTTTCAAGCATGTAACAAGTTGAATTCTACCATGTTGGGACATTTTTTTTGAGCCCAAGCATGAAGTATTTTTAACTTCTATTGTTGAAGTTTGGTTTAAAAACTGTATGTTGGCATATGATTGACCAAGCCTGTAAATTAAAAACAATAATTTCAAGCATAGACCTATGATTATTTAGACCTTTCTCTGAATTTGAGTTAACTTTTGAACTGTTTTAATATTTAATTCCTCTGCTACTTTGATCTGAAGTCAAATAAACGTATTGTTTTTTTTTTTTTTACTTGAAAGAGACTCAAGCTAATCTGAAGTTGGAATAATTTCAGGACTGCTGGCAGCTGTGAATAAACCTTTTCCTGTTAAAAGATTTTTTTGAGTAAGCTATAAGTGGCAAATTCTTAAATGAGATTAATCTCCACTAATTGATTGAAGCTTTGGATAGTCTGATCCACAAGACATTTTCACATTGCAGATAGAGCAGTAAAATATTTCCACAGCCTCTCTTAATTATTGTAAAATTCAACACTGAATAACTTTTGTTGAAATTATTGATTTTAGTTGTTCACTAGACATGGCTTCACATATAGAATGATTTGAGAACAATAACTTAAGTTCTTTAAACATAGTTTAAATTAAAATTAATATAATTGTTTTAACTAAAAACTGATTATGCCCCAAAAAATTAAAACATCAAAATAATTAGAATTGCTATAAGAAATAATATAAAAAGAGAGCATTTTCAAAAAAGATATGTACATGAGCATAAAGGAGACTTGTGCCTCGTCTATAGCAGAAAATGATAATAATATAATTGGTAGAAGTAAATTTGAAAGTTTAAAGCACAAATGTTCTCCTTAGTCAACAAATACCAGTCAATTTATGCTTATGAATTTATTATCAAAATGTTATTTTTGAATTAAAAAAGATCTTTGATTGCAGTGAAAATATACCTGTTAATTAAAACAAATTTATAAACTCTTGCTTTTAATACCTAAATGATTCAGCATGTTGATTTAGTGAGTGTCAGCATGAAGAACGTAGTTTGAAAAAAAGTATAAATTGCAGTGTGATAAAGATACTTAGTAATATTATTGAGTGGAAACAGCGGCAAGATGACAATGAAAGGATGAACCAAATAGTTTAAAGCACATGAAGTGGTGCACTTGTATGGTCATCTGTACTTATTGACGCCTTGTTTTTTAACTTGTAGTTTTATTAAAAAGCAACAGCACAAAAGTTTAGAATCTGACAAAAATAGCACAAAATAGGTGAGCGGAGTAGCATTGTTACAAATGGATCACACAAAAAATGTTTTTCTTAAGGTAAGGTTTGAAATGCTCACTGGAATCAAAAGCAAGTAACTATTTTTACTTCTGTGACATGGTTTCAAAATACAAAATACTGCCATGCAAATGTTGGTAATTCAACTACTCTTGATAAAGAAACATCATTAGTAAATCTTGATAAATTGATTCAAAGTCTGTTTTTTAGTTAAGAGTTTTAACAGATGGTTTATCAAGCCAATTTAAGAACAAATTTATTATTCCATGTACTCAAAAACTTCAAAAAATATTTATAATACAGCTTGGCCATTAAAAGAATTACTTCAACTATCAGGTTTAAACCATTAAGACTATTTTTAACAATGTTGAAGATTTTTATCATTTAATTTCAAAACAGTGAACTAAATCTACACACAGTACTTCAGAAATCAAGTAATATAAAAGAGATTCCAACTAATCAATACTTTTCCTTTTTTGATGATTGTGTAGAAACAACAATATTCTTCAATATTCAAGAGTCAGAAATGACAACTCTGAAAATCAAAGTTGCAAAAAAAATAAAAAAACAAAATCAATAGGAATGAATGTTTTTACATATTTTGTTTATTAGCTTATCCAAATCTATAAAAAAAAAATATATTCATAAAAGAGACAATAAAATAGGCTTTAGACTCCAGTTTTACTTATTTTTAATGAATTTTTTAGAATACTACTGCTAATTTCAAAATTAGATTGAACACATTTGCACAGCATACCAACTCGATATGAGACATTGATGAAAATTCAAAAGGAAATGGTGTTGTTTGAAAATGGAGGAACACGTGGTGATTTTTTGCAAAGAGCGTATAATTTTTTAAAGACTATTAAGCCTACCAGTGTGGAATCAGAACGTGCTTTTTCTGCGGCCAGACTTTTTGCAACAAAAATAAGAAGTCGTCTGGGCAATGAAACTTTGGATGTGCTCTGCTTCCTCAAAACGTATTTTAAGAATAATCAAAAATAATTACATACGTATACTATATCTACAAAAACAATGAAGTCTTTATAATTTAATAATTAAGTATGTATAATATTAACAAACCAAAGAATTTCCTTGTAATTTGAAATTTTTTTCTAAACATACTTTAAATGTCTTATTAATTTCCTTGAAATTTTTCTAAAATAATGTTAAAATCTTTCAAAAACAGGTATTTCAAAATCCTGGGATCCCGGGAATAGGTAAATGTAATCCAAAATCCCGGAATTTTAAATATAGCACAGGATTACAAACCCTAATTCAACCTTATGCAATTCAATTCCAGGAAAAAGTATTCAGTTCATACCATGAGAGTCATCCAGATTGGTAGGAATGAAATTACAGACAAATTCAAAAAGAACTAAGAGCAAGATGAGCTTGACATTTCTGATCAAGCAAAAAAAAAGCCATTATGAATTGTAAAATGTTTATAGTTTATATCTCAGTGTTTTTGTTGACATTTTTTAAAATGCTTTATATGTTAGAAGAATACTTTAAGATAAAATCAAAGTGGCCAAATGTATATGCTGTACTCTGTGTGATTGAATTACATAAATATATAAACAACTTCTTAATTAAAAATAACAAAAAATACTAGAGTAAATGTTACCTGGTTAAGGTAATTTGGAATATTTGATAGCCTGCAATGTAAGAAGCTAAGCGAGTTAAACTCTGTTTTCCAGATCCACCAACACCAACCAGTAATGCATTACCACGTGATGTACGAATTATTCTGGAAATCTAGTATTACATAAACTAATCATCTTTTAACAATTTATCTAATAAACTAGAAAGTGAAAAACACTTAATTATAAACCCACCTTATATTTAGAGTTTAAATCAAAAACTATTTTCCAACTATTCTGAAATGATTATTTTTAATAAAAAAAACCATTTCAAAAAACAGAAAAACCAAATGTTGCAAAAAAGTTTCAATATATATATTTTAAAATGTTATCACCAAAAATCAGCAACAGAGTTTTTTACACTGCAGGTTAAAAAATTAACATTAACTGTAGCATTTCTAGTTATAAGCAATTTTAGTTCTGTTAAAATTTAAATGAGCCAAAATATGTAAAGGCATAATCTACTTCACACATTCGTCAGCATTTTTCTAAAACATATTAGCTTTACATTAAACAAAAAAAACAAACAAAAAAAAAATATATAAAACAACTAAGATTTGCTAGTAAAAAAATATTTGTAACAGTAATAAAATATTTGTAACAGTAATGACATGAATTTTTACTAGAATTTAGTGAATGTTAAAATGCAACAATTATTAAAACATTCTGTTAAAGTTATTTGTAAAATACTTACTTTAACTAAATGAGTCATGGCATCCTTGAAAAATACCAGATCAAGCTTGCCTCCTCTAACTACTTCATTATACTGAGTCATTGCCTGTGAAAGCTTTGCAGAGAGAATATCAAGATTTTGTACCTATTTATAAATAATCTTGTTACAAAAAAGTTCATGCAGTTAAAAATGACATTCATAAATTCAATTTCTTTTAAAACCTGCTCATATATTTTTGGAGCTTCAAGGTTAGCATCATCACTCTCTTCTCCAGTAGCCTCAGGTGCATCTCTATGATTTACATTTAAATTAAAATCAATGTGGAAACTATTATGTACACTAACACTAAATGCAATTTAAGCTCTTAGCATAACTGAACTGAGTTAGAAAGCCAAGTGTATGGTATTACCGTAAGAAGTCAACAAAGTAAGGCTCACTATCCATTTTATCAAATAATTCTGGCAAACTTTCCTCGACTAAAGTGCAAAGAGCCTTTTCAAACCAGGCTTTATCTTCATAATTGGCAAACCTATCAGCAATGACACGAGTGCATTCATGCTTCCAGAGATTAATAATACTTTTTACAGTTGTCACACCATCAGTTGATGAATTTAGCATTCCTTCCCATATCCTTGATAAATCACGCAAATTGAAGACATAATGAAACTTTGCTGGGGTTGGTAACATTTTAGTCTATAAATAAAATAAAAATATTTTAGTAAAATCATTTTAAAAAAGCATTTTCTATAGATTATTGACAAGTTCAAACAACAAGTTATAAAATAAACAAATTATACCAACCTTTGTTCTTTGCCAAAGTATTCTTGTTGATGAAATAAGTTTAGATGCCACTTCTGCAATATCTGATCCAAAAGTTTTTGAACAAAACCACCCACAACCAATTACACCTTTTAATTAAAGTTACAGAATAGTATTTAATGCATGGCCTCAAACTTAATGCAATGGAGTTCTAAAAAACTTTTTTTACCAAATATCTTATCAATTGAAGCATTTGATGGAAGGGTGCAATTAAACACCGAGAATTGGCGCTTCAAACGTTGGGGAATATCATTACGCCCACCACCTGGATGAATCATAGCACCAATAAATTGAATGTCAACAATTGTTGTGAACTCTCCTGGTTTATCAAGGTTATAAAATCCATGTGTTTCCATTGCTTGTCGAGTGATTTCATTTGTGATCTATAAGAAAAGGTTAACAAAACTCATCATCAATATGTATACCTGTCCTTGAACATTATGTAAAAGTTAATATTTAAAAAAATAATAATATAAATTGAAAATAATTATTAATATACCATTAAATATAAGAATTTATATAAAACAACTTTCAACAAATATATTTTACGAAAGTTATTATCATAAAAAGAGCAAACACAGATAGAAAATAAATTCTAAATTAAATTGAACTTTGAAAAATTTAAAGATTGAAAAAGGTCATTATACCTTGGCATCAGGTTAAATGTTAAACAAGTATTACTAAAAATTCTTTAACTACCTGATTCCTTTATTAAATTTTTAATTTAAAAGAAGTTATAATTATAACAATTTTATGTAACAATTTAAAGGCATGTTTTTTTTTAGGTAAAAAAAAAAATGTTTTCAGACCTTAAAAGTTACCTAAAAAAGAAACAGAATAATAAATAATACCAAATAGTAAACAAACAATTCTAAAAATAAAAGATGAGCTACTTGATCGCCCCATGAATTAATAGCAGGCATATTTATATCATCAATGAAAACTGTCATCTTACGACCAGCAGGTGGTCCATATGTTGTTCCAACTCGTTTATCTACATAACTTTCTATTGTTCTCTAAAGAAAAATACTTTTAAACAGAGCACACATTTTTGGTATACTTCTTTTGTAATGTGTTTTAAAAAAATTAAATGTTAAAAGTTTCAAAACTATTTTCTGTATATGGGACAAAATTTCTATCTAACTGCTGCAGAAAAAATAAAAGATAAACATTTCAAATTCCAACCAAAAAATCTTAAAATATAAAATTCTACCAAAAACCTTTTCCGTATTAAAATTTTAAGACTTTAATAACAAACAAAATTATACCTGAAAGAGATCAGGAGTGGTGGCAGATGAAAAACTAAAAGATTTACTCATATGTTGTTCAATGTCATACTTATTCATAAATCCTTTGACTGTAACAGTTTTTGCTGTACCTTGTTCACCAATCAACAAAACTGCCTAAATGTAAACAGCAACATTAGAAAAAAAATTATGAATATACGCACAAGAAATAAACTTCTTTGCTTACCTTTCCTTGTTTTGCAATAGTATTTGTTAGAAAGTCAATACACACATTGTCAACATTTGGAACTAAAATAGATGAGTATGAAGGCTTTGATTCACTTGGATATATATATTCTTCAACTCGATTTCTCCAGTGTTCCCAGTCACCTTTGGAAAAAGAGAAGAGTATATCTATGATAATACTGGTATTTACAAGATACAATAAGAAAAGAAAAAATTACATGGCCTAATATAACAACTTGTTAAATAGATTAGTTATAAGGTATAAAATGTTAAAGATTGGATGACTGAAAACATAAATAACAAAAACATAATAATGATAATGAATAAAAAGCTAAGATTTTTATAATCATTGAATCCCCAATATTTTTTGCAAATTGCAGAAAAAAAGACTTAACATTTTAATGAACCAAAAAAAATTAAAATCTTTAAATTTTTTCCAAGAAATTTAACTATACCTAGTGCACATGCAAATTAAGTTCATTAGTCTTGTTAAGAATTTTTAAAAACGATTCATGCAATTAAATATTAATAACATAAATAATTTCATTATCTAATCTGAAAACTAGGTACCATTCTTATAGTATATAATAAATAAATAATTAACAACTGACCATTTATATCAACAACATACTCAAAAATTGTTTCTTGTGAGCCAACTGTAATTTCTGGTAAATCAAGACAACTGCAAGATCGTAAATATTCTTCCATTTTAACACGATCATCTAACTCCAACAAAGCTCCAGCACTCCACATGATAGCAAACACAATCAATTTATTTAAATGTTTAATTGGAAGAAGGCCATGGACCTGTCGATTGGGAATTAATCCTTCCATTAAATCAATTGCCTGCATCAAAAAAGCAATCTTTCATGTGAAAACTATTCTGCTATGGACCTTTTAAAAAAAAACATTTAAACGTGTGATACAATTTTTTTTTAAATATTGCATATTTAAAAAAATACCTGTTTTATCACATTAATTTGAAGCAAATCCATCTTTGGATTAAGACTTTGATATATAAAAATAAGGATACCATCAAAAACACTATCAAATATGGACTGAATAGCTTCAGCTTCAGTAGGAGCACGTGTTGACCGTAACCAACCCTAAAACACAGAATAACATTTAAAAACAAAGATCTTGCATTTAGTTATTACTGTAGTTTAACAAATAGATACAGTTTTTTACCAGCTACCCATCATGATTGTCATTAATTTTTAAATATCCAGCCAACACTAACATAAAGATTAACAAAATTTCAATTATGGTTATCTTTATGTTAGTGTTGGCTGGATAGAATATTATGTTAATCCATAATATTCTATCCAGCCAACACTAACAGATAGATCACACATCATTTTAATCTGGGTGTCTGGGAGCAACCAATCATATGGTTTTTATCAATAGGTTTTAGATGGGACCCATCCACTCCTTTTAAATTCATCTATTAATATTTGTGTTTTGCTGGTATTATAAACATTTCATTTTTTAAGAGATGTGTTTCATTATATTTGGTATGGTTTCCACTTAGTTATAATTGTTATTTAGAATATTATGTATCATAATATATATGGAAAATTTATACCCAAGTTTTGATAAAACTTAATTTTTAATCCAACCAAATTTTTAAAATTATTTAAAAATAATGGAACTACTTGTACTTTTACATGAAACAATTTATCAAAGAAATCTCAATTTCTTTTAATAACTGCCTCACACAATATTGGCATTCCAATTATTCAGTACAGTTGTTATTAGATTGTTCTAGGATGTATGCTGCATATGTTCAACTGTTTAAGCTGAAGACTTGAAATTTAGATTCATCTGTTCAAAGGACCTTAGAATAATCAAATTATGCAATCTATTTTCTTTTGCCAAGTCTTTTTTACAGCTATGCATCCTTTTAGACCAGCATCTAATAAGTGTCATTTCACAGTCACAAAGATACTTCTTTGTTCCACTCAGATTCAGCTCATATCTGAGAAGCAGTGCACCTATTTTGCTTAGAAATATTTTTTGCCTTAGATGTTACTGAAGGTCTTTCACCTTAATAGGTCACTTAAGGTACCATAGGTGGAAAATCTCTTTATTGTCCCTTGAACTCCTCCACAGAATATTTTAATTTCTTTAGAATTTTTCTACTGGAATAATATTGTTTGTGCAAAGTGATTATTGTACTTTTGTTTGCAATAACTACCTCATTTGCTTTTGTCATAATTGTAAAAAAATTAATATAATATGCTGAATCATTTGGAAAGTTGAAATTTTGAAAAGAAATATAAATATATTATTTGTTACTTAAACCTTTTTTTTTTACTTTTTTATTCAAAGCCAATTAAATCATTAAGGTAAAGAAGACAAAATATCAATACCAAAAATTAACACAATGAGCATAACATGATTTTTAGCATAGTACAATAATGACTATTTATATTACATAACATTATCTTTTAGCTAATATTATGACTATTTATAATGACTATTTATATGACATAATATAATCTTTTTTTTAAATAAAAAGCCTGAACTAGTTTTCAAGCACTTATTTTTATGGAGTTAAAGAACAAAAAAAAACAAGTTAAAAAATTTCACCTGAAGCACTGGCTTCCAGTTAAGAATAGAAGAACTCATAAACACCATTCCCACTCTAGAAACAGTTGCTGGTGATGCATTGTCAATATTATGAACCTCAAACAAAATTTTACATTGAGGAGACATCACAATACGATCACCATTTGCTAATGTTAGCGTTTTATTATCATCCAAAACAGAATTAAGATTTTCAATCCAAATAGCATCAACTGGACCATCAAGTATAAGCCAGACTTTCTCTCCTGAGGGTTAATTCAATTTAGAAAGATAGTCTCATCACTTACAAGATAAAAAAGTTAATTGGGAAGGGGCTTATTTAAACCCAGACTTGGAAAATTTCTAAACCATTATTAGGACTTTAGTAACTAATTTTATCAGTATTAAACTTTTGCTTTAACACTGATAAAATTAATTAAAATGAAGTACACTTCTTCACATGGCTAATTATAAACAATTAGAATCTTACCTAGTTTTGTTTTTAATGTCTTTCTCCACAATGTGGAAAAGATTCCATCTGTCCAATCATTGGTAGAAGCATCTAATCGACCAAACATTTGTGGTGCAGTTATGGCTTTTGGATTCATTCTCAATTCTCTATGTGGCTCACCTTGATCTCCCAAAGCCTTCATTAGCATAGATATACATACTGATTTTCCTGCACCACTAGGTCCCAAGCACATAAGCCCATGCCTTACTCGCTGAGTTTCAAACAACTAAAAAATGAATAAATGTAAGAAAGCACAAAAAAAGGGAACAGTGCAGTCGAATAAAGTAAAAAGATAATTTAACAAATTTTACATGAATATTAAATTGCAAATATTAGTTCATTTCAGCAAGAAAAATACAAAAAATAGTGTTTTTTAGATAAAATACTTGGATGACTTTAAGTATCCAAGGAGGATGATAGATAAAACCACTCTCTTCTACATTTTTCTGAATAAATGCTTCAAGCTGAGCGTAACCAGCTTTTTCAAGCTTAATTCCAGGAAATAAATCATCAATTAGGCTCAAGAACAATGGTTCATCTTCGTCAACCTAAAAATATTTATCTATGAGTAATTATCAATACTCACCTTAAAATAATTATTAATACTCACCTTAAGATAATCAATATTATAGTAGCTTTAAAGAAGTGGTTCTCAACTAGGGAGCATGGATACTTATGTTTGGCCACAGAGCTGAATGTATAGTTAAAGAAATTTATTATGTAGTACAATCTAAGCTTTTTTTTTTAATGTATATCATGTAATATATGTATTATAGCTACTTATTGTACAACTATTGTGTTAGCAAGCATAGACTTGCACATATGTATTGTTTAGACTTCATTTTATTCTTTGTTCTTATTTTATCATCACATGACACCAGGCTGTAAATTTATAATTGCAAAGAGGATTTTACAGAAGATTACTTATAAATATATTAGTTTAACCATGTAAAAATTATCTTCACTTACTTTAAAGAATTAGTGGCATTTATTGGTTTATATTAGACAACTGCCAAAATTTTGATTCTGCTAGTTAGTTTTTATAATCTGTAAATTGTCCAATAATTTGTTAAATTGTTGTTAGCATGGAGCAGTGTTGGTACTCAAAAAAACCCAAAAACTGCCTTAAAAAAATTCAAAAGCAAAAACCCAGCAAAAAACCAAAAAATTGGGTTTTTGCTCAGATTATCAGTACTTTAATTTATACAAATTTATAATGAAACAAGAGTGCATATGGCTAAATGTTAACTAATTAACTTAAACTATATATTTTTTTAGCAGCACTGCAAGTCTGTAACTAATATCAATCATTATAGGACCTAATAAGTTTTAGTTTGTGTATTTCTTGATCTTAAATGCCTGTAAACACAAACAAGCCCAAGGTAGAGAAAAATCTTTCCATTGATCCAAAGTTTGCAAGACAACCATAAAACTAGCACATAAACCTTGGAAAATTAGCTAGCAATTTCAAGGCATTTGTCTCTTAATTCGTCTATTTTCCACCAATTTAAACCTAAGTTTTTAAATGGTACCATGCTAAAAATAAATTTGTAATTTGATCCATTGATCATACAGTACTGTTGCTTCAAATTATAATCTGTGAAAATTTAGCCACGAAACGCCACATTGTTTGCTTAAATCTCTATAAAGTATCCACTTTATATGGAGCTAATTTCTCATTTTGTATAAGAGATAAAGAAGCTTTCTTTTACTATTATGTGGCTTTTAGATGTCTTGTCCTTTTTTTGTCAATTAGGCCTAGAGACAAATATTTTGTACTTAATAGTGTGGAGAGTAAACACTGTTCAGTACAATTTTACCATTGTTTATTTAATGTCTACACTAATAAATTTCTTCTCAATATTGAAAGTTTCACTAAAATTTCAGCTTTAAGTACTTAAAACTTATTCTTATTCTATCCTTAGGTAATAAACTGTGTTTCAGTTTTTATACAAAATTGTGATCAACCAGCATTATATTAAAACTGTAGGATTTTTAACTATTCTAGGAGATGTTACAGCACAGTTTGCAGAGCTTTGAATCTGACCGACACTAAATAGATTAGTTTACTATATTTTAAATTAAATTTCAATTTTCTATGTCAATTAAAGAAAATATTATTTTAGGATTGACTAAAATAATATGAATATTTATGTAAATGCCATACAAAATATTGTCATTTTTGAGCCAGGGAATATTGAGTTTGATACTATTGTGTTTAGATTAGAAACTACATAATAAGTAATTTAACTGTCACAAAGCTTCATTCCCATATAAGATGTATGAACATACATCTTATATGGGAATGAAGCTTTGTTTTATGTTTCAATAATAACAGGTGCTTCCAAAAAAAAAAAAGTTTTTAAAAAAAAAAAATCTTGTAGTAATCTACTGTATACTACAAAAGCTTTTATTTGCCAGTCTATGACACGATATAATGGTCTATTTTGCACTCAGATTATATCAAACTCAATTCAATATATTTGATGACTACATTTTCCTTCAAATATATTTGTGAAAGGAACCAATGTAGGCACTAATCTTTAGTTACTTTTGAAAAAAAAAAAGAAAATTATCATAAGTAGATTTGTTGTTAACTGTAGCTCAAACCACTATATTTCTCAATATCAGTTTTTTACTATGCCAAACTTTAAATTTTTTTTGTGTAAAAACCTTTTAGGTTGAGTTTTTGCAAATCCTGGATGGAAGTGTAAGTATTTCAAATTTAGCGAATAACCTGAAAAAATTAATATTTGTGAAATATAAAAAATACCAATTTAGAGAGATTCATATCGCGTAAAACTCTCATAACAGTTGTACTTTCACTGTCAGTTGGATTCAATCGTTTGTTTGATCCAAGTGTTCGCAAAACAGAAAGAATATTTCTTAAACCAAAGTCGTAGTGCACCTAAAATCGGACAAGTAAATAAAAAAAATTTAAGCTCACATTATTGTATCATTTTTAAGTACATATTGTTTATAAAAAAAGCCTTTAAATCAGACTTTTAAAAAATTTTAAAAACACAAAAAATCTATTTATAAAAATCAAACTTGTTTAGTAAGTTGTTCTTCACATAGCTTGTAAAGTGTGTAAAACTTTTGTGCAAGGACAACATTTTCTAGGAAACCACATGCAGCAAGTTTCACTCGCATGATAATTTGTCGATCAGGCACCATCATTGCAACAGTCCTGAACTGAACCTTTAAATTTTCTGGAAGCTCTTGGCGACCAGCATAACCTGGATTCTAAGGTATGATAATTTATTTAATTAAAGAAATCTATCAGGTTACAATATAGAGAAAAAACCTTAAATTGTTTTAAATGAATATTGATACTTAAATTGTTTATTCAAAGAAAATACCAATTCCAAAATATGGTATAATAATAGGTGTGACTTGCCATTGTTAAAAAGATACCAAACTCTGTATTTAATTCTACCACATCACCATCAGAGAAAACAAATTCTTTCTTTCTTTCTTTTTTTGCTGTTAATACAATATAAATTTGTTGAGCTGCAACTGATAACACTGGTAATTCAATGCGATTAAATTCATCAAAACATCCCCATGCACCAGCCTGAGCCAATCCTTTGTAGATCCTTCCCAATCCTCTGAAGTCCATTTGGTCAGAACAGTTAAACACAACAACATACTTCCCAAGAGCTTTACCCATGTCTTTCACTGTTTCTAAAATAAGTGAAAAAAATTTAACATTTAGCAACTCAAAAATATACAATAGTACAAAATTAGTTGCACTTTCCTTTATAATACTCCTTTTTTTTACTAAGATCTTAAACAGTTGACAAAAAAATATCAATAGTAAACAGTTCTATATGTTTAAAAAAATTTAAAAGTCAAAATTGTTAAACTTTTGCCTGAACACCAAAAGAAACAAACTATTCTTACAGTAATTTTAAAAGTAAAGTTTTATGTTTTAAAAAGTATGAGTATTCTTATTAAACCATTGCAAAAACCAATTCAACAAAACAAAAACCAATTTGCAAAATTACTTAGAAAAAAAATTTTTTTATACAAAAATTACCAGTTTTTCCTGTTCCAGCTGGACCTGCAGGAGCAGCACCCATAGACATACCAAGAGCTTGAGCAATTGTTATATAGCAGCGATCTGTTAAAGGAGTAATTACTAGCCGTTCAGTACAACCAAGAAACTCATTTTGGTATTCAAAACTAACATCAGTAATTGAAACAATACATTTGTCTGTATCATCATGGAAATAGAATCGGGATTGCTTTAACCAATCAAAATCTTGTGTGCTATGAACATGCATTTTAACCTGGGAAAAATAACAATTGAAAAAACTTAATTAAATTTTCAAGTATGATATTGTTATTGAGATATCTACTGCTAGCATTAAATTAGGTATCCTTGGAGTTTGACAGTAGTTATCATGACAAAATAAGTTATTTTATGGTAATGACAGTTTAAAAACTACAAATAAATTATTTTGAATACTAACAAGATCATCAAAAATATCTCTTTGATGAACATGAATAGTCACTAGAGTTTCAAACTTTGTTCTTTCCAATTTAGTAAGATCACGAATGGTAATATCAATTAGGGAATTTAAAAGAAGCAAAAATGCTTGATTAGTTTGTTTCATTATGAGCTTGTCTTGCTTGGCATTCTCCAATGCCACTTCTGCATCTCTTGTCCATATCATTTGTATTCCAAGCAAACTGACCTTAAAAGTAAGTAATCAAAAAAAATATGGGACTCTTATAGTCTCTTTTCAACCTCAAAAAATCCTTATTTTTACAACCGCATGATTCACTCTTTGTTTTTTTAAATGGAATAAATTGAAAAAATTGAAAAAACAGCAAATCAATTTTCATATTTAGAACAAACCTGTGAAACAAAAGTGTTGAAAAAATTCATCATGTCAAAAGCAGCATCTTTGATTGCAATAGAGGCATCATGAATAACATTGTGAAGAGAATTTTGAGCTTCATGAAGTAGTTCTAGAAGCCAAACTTCTACATTACCCTTGGCTTGCACTGATTTGTCTAACTACAATTAAATACTAGTAATAAAAAGTTATAACATATTGAGCCTTTAACTTTTTAATTTTTAATGACTATAAATAATAGTTCTTAATGACTATAAAAAAAAAACCTTTTAGCAGCATTTTAAAAATATATTTAACCTCAAATATTCAGAAACTGAAACCATTTTTTTTTCAAACAACTTACACAAGAAAATACTTACATGAACAGTTTCTCCTTCACTAGATATAATAGAAATAATTCTATCATAATCCTGCTCATGGAAACCAACATTTTTTGTATTATCAAAAATTCCAAGCAAGTGGGCTTGAATAGTGTGGCTGTCACTGGCTTGACCTAGAATTTCAAGTAGTGAAGGATCAGATATGAAAAAAAAACGAGGAAAAAGTAGACGCTTTTTCTCTAGGTACCCTGTTAAAGACTTTTGACATAATTCAAGTTGTTCATGTAAATGAGGTAACAGCTGCCCCATTGTCTCATCACCAACACAACATTGGACAACATTTGGCATTTCATGAGCACGGGCCATAATTTTAACCCAAGACTTGTCAATACCTTGAAATCTCTTTGCTTCCTAAAAGCAAAAAAAAAATAACACTAATTTTTTAGATTTTATATTCATAAATAAAATAGAAATAGAAACGTTTTTTTATTTACCTCATATGTACACAACTTTAAAATCTAGTTGCAAGTATTTAACTAAACACACAGCTAAGTATAGTAACATCGTTAATATTATAATTGGTTTTAACTATAATACTACAAGCACATTCTTAGTAATCAAAAACATATTTCAAATGTTTTCAATTTTACTATTACAAAAGAAATTTTAAAAATGGCACTGTTAATAGTTGAGCGAACTTTGAACTCAAGGTGAAAAGAAAGACAACTCTCACACACTATCAAAAAACTAGCTAGCAATAGCTTATTTATAAAATCAAATGTAACTACCTCATTTTTACATTAAATTTATATTATACTACTTTTTAACTTAAATTAACAACTATTCATCAAATAGTTGGGTCTTCCTAATTGTGCAGTCAATGACTATTACAATTGAACTAAAAACTTAAAAAAATAGTTGCAGCATAGTAAAAAATGAAGAATGTATATCTCCAAAGAGGTTAGTTAAAACTACTCTAAATTCTATAAAGAGAAGGTTATAGTTATTTTAAAACATCACTATGAACAGATACTGTATATACCTTTGTATAAGTCATACTATATTGTAAGTAAACTAAATTTTTAACAGCAAGGAGTAGGTTATTGCTTTATAAAAATGGCATGAGCTAAAGTGTATTTTCTGAAGATTAATATTTTCATCTTATGTTCTAAAGTAACATTTTTGAGCAATTTTAAGCGGCTAGAAGTCTCACCTTATTCACCGGTATATAACATAACAAAAATGAAACTGATACAAAAACAGAAATAGACAAAGAATTTTTATTTTCTGTTTTTATAGTTTTAACACTTTAATGTAGATTTTAGTTAAATGATTTGAAACTTACAATAAAATGTAAATACATTACAGAGCAAGGTAAATTTTAATTAAATTGTTTGAAGCTATGCATTCAATGTTAAAACCTTTCTAATCTAGAGTAACATTTTTTAACAAGAATCTCTAGATTTCTTGAAATACCAAAATCATCAAAGAACCAGACAACCACTTGGTCTAACTATAAAAACTGCATACTTTCAAGTTTACCACGAGTTAGTTTTAAATACTGCAACTTAACCATTACTACTAACAAAGTTTATGAATTGACTTAACTTTACATGACATTTTTTTAAACCAAAATTCACCAAATCAACTTTTTAGCTGTTATGATTTCTTAGACAAGAATGATTGTATTCAGCTGCTGAGAATACTTAGCAGCTGAATATAGTCAGTCCTGTCCAAGAAATCATATAAGCTATAGCTGAGCATTTTCAGGTTAACTCCCCAAGTTGTTTTTATATTAGTAATCCTAGTTTCAATTACCTTAACAAATCTTGCCATTAACAGAGTTATTGCCAGAAAATTTAAGTACATGTAAGCTTGTTGGTATTCACTATTATAAAAGCCCTTACTCATTATCAAATTTTGTGTGTGTGTGTATGCCAGGAACTGATGTTAGCCAATCTAAACTTCTTGTTATAAAACTAGTGTAAACAAGTTTATTTAGTGTACCTATGTACAAAAGTATTAAGTTATGCTTGTTTTCTAACTTTTATTCTTTTATGTAATACCCTTGAAGGATATTTGTGGAGTTCATAGCTCTGTAAGTGTATATTAATGAACTTAAATAAATCCCATGAGACAAAAAAATTCACTAATATAAGTCTGATCAAAATAACCTTAGGAAGTTGTTTTGCAATGTCTCCACCAACAAAAACAGCTTCTAAGTAAATCCACAAGTTTTGAACTACCATCCAACTTTCAATTATGTCTGAAGTATTTGACAAATTATGCACCCAAGTTTGAATTTCTTTTTTAAATGGTGCATTATATCTAAACAAAAGATATTTTTAGATTTCTTTTTTAACTAAAAGATGTCAATCTTAACTTAAGAGATCATATATAAATAAAATAAAATTGATGGTATTAAACATAAATGAACTTTTATCATTACACCTATTACTCATAAGAGAGCCTAGTATCATAAGACTATCTTCAAGTAATGCAATAATATCTGTGGTGTTAGAGCCTTTTAAAAGTAGTTCTCCACGAGTTTTAAACGAAGAAAATGTAAACTCCTGTGCTGTCCAGTTATTGACAACAACTGATAGTTTAGCTTCTATGTCTTTTTCTTTCACAGCAGAGATGCATATGTCCTAATTAAAACAAACTTTCTAACTTAAACTTAAGTTTAAAAATATTATTAATATGTTTTGTAATATAATTTCCTTAAGATTTTCTTTGAAAAAAATATTTTTACTTCAATATCTTCTTTATGCTGTAACAAAGGTGCCTCCATGATATTTCTCAATGAAAAATTATCACTGTCTACATCAAAATGATGTCCTGTTATTGCTTCCATGCGATCCCAATGACGTTGCTTTACAGCCTTATTTGCCATCATCTCCAAAAGTGGGCAACAATCATAAAAGTCATTAATTTTTTTTGTCAGTTCATTATATGCATCCCATTCATTTAAAGCTTTTGGTAAACGACGACATCTAAAAGTAAAATTTTCAAAACATTTTAAAAGTTAAAAGAAAAAGGAATAAAATAAAACTATAAATACCAACATGCTTTATCATTAACTTACCTGCTTTGAAAATCAATGAGTTCAACATTTATTTTCTCAATATCAACTTCATGCCATAAGACATCATAATAGCTGTTAACGCGCTCAATAACAACATTGTACAATCCGTAAAGTTTTTGTAAAAGTCCAAGTTCTTTTTTAATCTGCAAAAACTGTGGATACTCAGACAATGGAAGTCCAAATAATTCTTCACCACCTGAGTATGTTTGATATTGCCTCCATAAGTCATCAAATCGTATCTTAAAAAGCAAGTTATAATTAAAAAGTAAAAATTTAACAATTATATTTTAAAATATGTTTTTATACCTGAAAAAGAGCCAATCTATCACTAGCTTCCTGAGGGGTTATTCCAAATACCATTGGTCCCATCTAATAAAATAATTATATTAAAGCATAGCCAAATACCAGACACAACTTGTTCAATAAAAAATAACAGGCAAAAATTTACATTTAAATATTTATTTAAAAAATTGAATTAAAACAAAAGAAGTAATTATAAATAACCTTGAAATATTCATCAGTAAATACTTTCTGTTCAACTTTAAATACATTTACAGACTCTAACAAACAATCGCGAAACTTTGGTTGGATCTTTACTAGTTCAGCTTGAACAGCAGACTGCAGAAATAAATACAAATAAAGAATCAATATTACTGCTTTAGTTTTTTATTTTTCTTTAACAAACTTTTTAACCAGAGAAATGCAGTAATTTAAACAAACTGAAGTTTTAACTAATTGAAATGATGTTCAGTTATAGTAAAAAACACATCAGCAAATTAACAAATGGTAATTTATTTTGAATATGAAAATAAAGTCATAAACAAAGGTAGACAATATTTTTAAAAATGTATGTCTGTATGAAAAAAAGAAACCCCTAAGTTTTTTTTGAAAGATGTAATAAAATTGTGAAAAGTTGATTACCTCAAACATAAATTTGATGAAGCATTAACTTAAAAAAAACGCCATGTATTATTCCTGTTATATGGACCAATTTAACCTAACTGCTCTGGGTTGGGTAGAACCACATTGGATACAAGTTTTTCAAGAACATTTGTTATTATATTTCAATTATAATTATTGATAAGGATCAGAACAATAATGTTTAATGAACTTTTAAACTTGTAAATAAACATTCAAATGAATATTTTTTAAAATTTGCAATTATTTTATTTCTCACTTGGTTTGAAGCAATAATCATGCAACTCCATTAACTTGCTGTTTGTTTTTTTTACCAGTACAAAATGTTTTATCATTTTAAAACAATGATTGGTTTTTGGGATTATAAAAAGTTTTTGAGATCAATGAAAATTAGAAAGCAGCATTAGGTAATCAGCCAGCTTGATGGGTGTATAAAATTTTATGGATTAGATTTGGTCAATAAGAAATCATAGTCATTTGATCAGATCTTTAAAAATGTAGAGCTTTATATAAAATAAAATCTATTACAAAATGGTTTTTTTGAAATTTTTTTTTTGTTATTTTTGCAAAAAGTTAAATGTTATGAACTGAAAAAGTTTATACTTTTCTTTTTAATCTAAAATAACTGACATAAGTTTCATTAAAAAACATCCAAATTAACAAAAAGGTAATCAAATACTTACAGCTTGGTAAAATAGCTTTTGAACAGAATATCGTAATGAATCAACTTTTTCTGATTCTTCTTTATTGTACTGAACTGCAAATCGATTTAACAGACTGTAAGCCTCCTAAATGTACACTTATTTAAATTAGTATTTAAAAGATTTGAAGTCAAAATTAAGATTTTTAAAGTATAAAATCAAACCTCAATAGGACTTAGTAACATATCAAGTCGTATTTCATTTTCTCTGATATCTGAAAGAGCTCCCATAACAAATCGAATATCATCTAAATCTTGGATAGGGTGTGTAAGACGTCTAGAATAATCTGCAATAAAAGAAACCACTTCTTCAAGAATACCACGATATTTGGAGTTCAAAGATTGCCCTACAGCCAGTTTCCATAACTGCGCTTCTACCTTAAGAGCAATCTTGATAGGTTCAGAGTTTAATTGGATTGCACAATGACCAAAGCAAAAAATATTGGGAATTTCATTGATACTTTGCTCGATTTCCTGATATCTTATGATTTCAGCTTTAAACTCGGATAAGATGGGATTAGTAAGCATAAAGTTCTACAAAAGCATTTATTACATAAATATTCAAATATTCTTTAAAGTAAAAGTTTTTATGAAGAAAATTTTAAAACATGAAAATTGTATGTACGAAAATTATGAAACAATATTTAACTGATGATCATTAAGACCTTTGTGTTTAAATAGTCAAAACTTAGTTTTAGCAGCTTTGCTAAATATTGGTACAAAAATTCTATTTGCAAGAATTAATTTATGCAGCTGTAAAGCCATAACTACCTGAATTGTAGCATTACGATCTGCTTTCCATAAGAAATCAAATTTATTAAAGAATTCAATGGATTGATTTGTGTCTGCTTTTGTGGAACTAATTGCTGAACTAAGCATTACTAAAAGCTTGGTGACATCTTTATGATCAGTGATATATTTATAGAAATTCTTTGATTTCGGGATTGCAGGTTCTGAAAAAAAAAACACACAAAAAAAAATTATTTAATCTTTCATTTTGAAACACAAAAACTAAAAAAAAAATTTTTATATCAATTATTCTCCATTTTATTATTATTTACACCAATCATTATTGCAGTCCACTAAAGTAACTTTAAACCTGAATCTCCAATCTGACTCCATTGTTGTACACTTTTGCAAACCTCCAAAATTGAATGATAGCACTTATTCAATGTTTGTTGAATATCATCAATAGATGGTTGAAAAATCTAAGAAACATTTTCTATTTGTTTTGTACAGTGTATAAAGCATGATTTGTAAATTGATAATAATAGTAGAATTGTAAAAATTTAAAGGAATTTGTATTGATCTAAATACTTTTATGTTTATATCAATATATTAGGATATAAAGCAATAGAGACTTTTCATATTCAAAAATATTTTGAATGATTGGAACAAAAATACTTACAACATTTGGGATTGCAAGAATAATGTCAGCTTTGATAAATGGTAATGTAGATTTGTTGGAATGTTTGTCATTTGAGTTGTATGATTTGCTTCAATTAAGGGGAAAAAAAGATTCTCTATTAATTATTGATTCTTTATCAACTACTGTATCAACAACAAATATAACAACAAATGACATGTATGAAGAATACCAGCAACATAATTTATAACAGTTATTTGACCACCAAAAAAAAAATTTGATTTTGAATAAATTAAACTTTTAACAAAATTAAAAAATAAAATAAAAAAATTTAAAAACAACTGAAAAAAATAACCACAAGAGTAACTTTTACCCTTGAAATCTTCTTTTAAGAACATCTAATGAGTTTCGTATACATCTCAAAAGGGCATCAATAAGTTTATTGTTAAATATATTAATAAGTTCAGATTTTTCTTCCTCATATTCTCTGTTGACAACAGCTGTGTCTTGCCAAGTAACCTGTTAATAAGATTTAACAAAGTTAACCTTTGCTAACAAATCCAAATTGAAACTTGTGAGAAGTCAAGCTTTTTCAAAAGTTAAACTTCATAGAAATCCATAGAAAGTTGTCTAAATTATAAAGTAGTTTTTACTTTTCCAACTTTGAGATAATTTAACAATTGATTTCAAATGACTGAGAGCTTAAGACATGTACCAGAAAAAATCTGTGCGGACATTACAAAGGATATTTATCTAACTATTGTATTTCGATATTGAATGTTATGTATATTTTGAAAGTACATATATTAATATTTTTAAATTTCACTTAAGAAATTTTGTGAAGTTTTGTACGTGAGAACGCATGCACTTTGCGTTTTACACTCTATATCAGCTTTTGCAGTCTTCAGCTGGACTTTTTTGGTAGCTTTCATCCATTTATTTTTGAAGTCTTTAATGTTTTTGGCTTCTTTTAGCCCAATATCTTTCGATAGGACGTAGTTCGGGACAATTTGGTGGATTGCAGTGTTTTTCAACGAAATCTACTTTATGTTCTCTAAGCCAGTTTAAAGTTGTCCCAGAGTAGTGACATGATGCTAAATTTCTTAAGGCATTTTTTTATGTATATTTTGGTGTTAATTGTTCCCGTAGTCACAAAACAAGAGCTTCTTTCACCACATTCACAATTTGCTTGCCAAACTAAGAATTTTTTAGCGAATTTTTGCATTCCAATGCATTTATAATTGGAATTCAGTTTCTTGCAATTAATTGCTGAATAATATTGGTGTCCTGGAAGAGATCGGAAATATGCAGCACAATAAGTTTCATCGTCAATAATCAAACAAGATTTTTTAGCACATAATTTTTTATAGAGCAGCTTTGAACATCGAATTGCTACATTTTCTTGCTTTTCTTCACGACAAGGGACTTTTTTCTTTTTATAAGATTTATAACCACAATTTCTCTTTACTCTTTGTGTAGTGGAAGCACTTGTCTTAAATTTATTTGCTAATGTTCGAAAAGAAATCCCCGATTTTCTGTCTAAGGCATTTTTTACCTTTTTACTAAGATCTCGTCTAACAAAACATTTTTTTCTTCCACTTCCTGATTTTCTTATGTTTGTACCAGTGTCCTTAAATCGTTTCACAATGCTCTGCACTGTTCTCAAAGCAATCTGCAGCTCTTTAGAAATTGTTTTGTTTTATACACCAGGATTTTCAACGAGAAAATGCAAAATTTTTTCTCGCTTCTTATCTTGATTTGATGACATTTCAATTAAAGCTAATTGTTTTAATAACAGAGTTGTTTAAATTTTGAACAACATTAATACAATCACATTTTAAAACAATTAGCTATTTTAAATGATGTACAGTTTCTGTAAACACCACATCAGAACACGCACAGATTTTTTCTGGTACATGTCTTACTTATTGCAAACAAATTTAAAATTGAAATTTCATAACTTAATGCCTATTACAAGTAAAAGTTTCAAGTTTAGAAAAAGAACCAAAAGCATAAGTCATTGTAAAATCTTTTAAAACTTCATTATTTCTGAGGTCAGATTTTTAGATGTTTATATTTATTCTGGTTTTTCCCTTATTCCATAGGTCTTAATTGCTTTAAACATGCTATTTCTTAATAATGAAGAATCAATTTTAGATAATTTGATTAAATTTTTGGTTTTATGTTAAAAAATAAATAAAAATAAGGAAAAATAAACATCTCTTTCGAACAATTCTGTTTTGTTTTCCTTAATTAAACTATGAGAAAATTTTCAAAACTGCACCTTTTCTGGAGAGGCATTGATTTGATCAGCAGGAGTATTTAATTTTTTAGATCCACCATTTAGTTTTTCATAGCATCCACTTAACACTTCTAAGATTGAAAACACTGCTTCCTCTATTCTATTACTGTTTTTTTCAATTTTAATTGCAGCAAGATTACATAACTCCTTTAAAGAAATGAATAAACAAATCATTAAATTAATTAGTTTCTTTAAATAAGTTTAAAATGTTTCTGCTAATTATTATTCTTTACTTTGTTGCAATAATTAGTTAAATATCGTTTATCATAGAATTATGTTGGAGTTAACAAAAAGTAATAATAAAGAAAAATGGAACAATAGAATATGTAAATCAATGTAACATTAAACACAGCTGTCTAAAACTAAAACAGTAATAATTTCTATTTTTAAATTAAATGAAAATATTAAAATTTTGTTAAAAAGTCAAAACCAACTTTGATAACTTTGATAAGAATTAACAATTCAGTTAGAAAAAAAATAGAATTCAAATAGAACTTACAATAGTTCTTTTTTCGAATTCTTCAACAGACCAAGGTTTATCTATAGGAACTTCACATAACTCTGTGTTAATTATCTCATCTAATAATGAATCAACACGTGTATCATGGATGTCCATTAGCTAATCAAAGAAACAATACATATTATTTACTGATACTATCAACTTTATTACAATATTATTTGTAGTTTATAAAAAATAAATAGACTACTTGTTTGTTAAGAACTTCAAACTCTTTTAAATGTGTGTGTACATCTGTAACAAAGTCATGAATTTTCAAGGAGTTCCAACTTAACATAGTCAAACCTGGTGAAATTCGAGCTTCTATCTATAACACAAAAAAAGTACATTTTAAAAATTTTTAACATTTAAATTAACATTCTTTTACTATCTTGTAAATAAGAAATATCACAACTATTCAAGCTGATAACTCTTTATTGACTTCTGTTTATTTCTCATAACATTTATAAAATAAAAATTGAAACACTTGAAAATGATTAAAATTTTCATATCTTTGGATTTATAAAAAAATTAAAAAATCTGGTTAACTTTTTAAAACATTAAAAGATAACAATAATGTTTGGAATTTACAAACCTTGTTTAAATAAGGTTTTAGCATGGGAAGAAAGATAGGTGAAATTGCCTTCTTCAGTTTGGAGTAATCATCAATTACTGTCTGTAAAATATTAACAATAAAAAAAACATCTTACAATAAATAATATTTAAAAACTCTTTTAGTAATAACTTGTACATTTAAATCATAATTTACAGCCATGGCCATTTTAAAATTTTAATGTTTATGAAATTTTGGCCACACGTGATGAACTTTGGTAAAAATTCATATATAAGCATAATTTACTTGCTCTTTAAAAAAGCAACTCCTAGAAATTCAATTGAAAATAAGGGATAAAAAAGACATTGATAAATGTCAACTTTTTATGTTCAAATTACAATATTCGATAGTTTAAACACAGATATGTGTTTAAGGCTTTACATATTATTGCCCATGAAATGTGATTTGAAGCACCTGAAAAAGAAAAAATTAGTAGTACAACCATGCAGTGTGATGCAAAAAGGAGAATAATGCTAAATAACAGGTAGGGAATCAGACAATATTTTTGGAGGAGAAACGGTGAGACATCATCTGTAGTAGAGTTTACCAGGTCTTCTTTACTTTTTAAATAAAACTGTTTAGCATTATATATTCTAAAATTTTTAATGTACTGTATTAAATCAAACAGTTGACAAGTTTTACATTAATTTTTAATTCAAGTTAAAATTATTGTTACATGCTTAAAGCAAACACTGGACATGAGACGATTGGTTCTCCTCACATTGCACATTTTATCAATCCAATTCAATTATTAGCTATTGGTGTTTACTGCATTTCATTTACATTTAAAATTCTTTTTTAAAACCAATCTTAGGATTTTTAAAAAGTCAAAGCTCCCTACACTACCCTTACCCCTCACACTCTTTTTTAAACACGCAAAATATTGGAAATTTGTAGAGAACAGACAGGCAATTGAAACAAGTTTGACTCTTATCATTTAGCAAAAACTTGTGACACAAAGTAATTTAATTAGTTTTTTAAATTAACAGGTGTAAGTATAACTATTCTCATAAATTCAGAAATATCTTTTAAAATTTAATTAGTACATTATTTGATTTATTAGTGATTGGCAAGCAAATATCAATTAATTGATATTGCATTTAGAAATGTTTCTTACAATTCAACTAGTCAAAATTTAAAGTTTAAAGGGAACTAAGGTTAGATGAATGTCAACTTTGGGATTGCATCAAATTTATTTTTTTTGGTACCTCTAGTGTAAACAGTTGGTTGTCAATGCCATATATTAGACTATCAACATATGCTGTGGATAAAAATGTTTTAGGAAAAATCTCTGCAAATAGAAAAAATGTAAGCGCAAAAAATATTGATAAGTATGATGACATGTTTTTATATTAACTGGGTAATGCAGTAATCTAGGCAATAGAAATCTTTTATAAATTTTAAATCTTTGCCTAACTTGAGTAATATTGGGCGGAATTCTGGGTAAAATATTTAGGTAAGATTTTAAAATATTAAAAGTAAACCTAAAATACACTGCTTTTAAAAAGATATCAAAGGCATTTGAAAAACACTGCATAAGGAAAAAATCACCTTCAATTTCACAGGCTTGTAATTAAAAGAGCAACTAAAGTTGGACGAGATATTAAGTTTAAGACACCAGAAAAGTTTAAAAAATTTATTCATCTAACAAATGTTTGAAGACACTCTTATCATTTTTATGATAGTATATTTTTTGCAACTTTTAATTTTAATATCAAATAAGGACAACAATTTTTTGATTTTCTGAAGAAAGTTTTT
This sequence comes from Hydra viridissima, assembly GCF_058129835.1. Taxonomy (NCBI): domain Eukaryota; kingdom Metazoa; phylum Cnidaria; class Hydrozoa; order Anthoathecata; family Hydridae; genus Hydra; species Hydra viridissima. Next base: position 7,429,712 of record NW_028324314.1, read on the forward strand.
GAAATGAACTAAGTTAAAATTATTTCTGAAAATTCTACAACAAATCTCAACTAACAAGTCCATGGTCATATTGGCTAGTTGTGATAAATCTATAACTCTGTACACTTTAAACTGATTTCAGTGAAAAAATTAAAAATAGGTTTTTTAAAGATTTTATATTTTTATCCAGATCATAGAAGTTTACTTTTATTAAATGATGATGCTCTTTTAACTGATCTTTTCTTTGGAAAAGCTGCAAAGCACTTTCTGGAACATTGATACCCATTTTGATTAAACAGTCTGTTTCTCTAATCAATTGAGTGATTAAGGGATCAAAATTTACTAAGAAAGTATCTCCATAGCGCACCAGCAATGAGGCTTGGAGTCCTGAAAAAATTTTTAAAATATAAAGCAGATACAAAAATATTCATATATAAAAATCATTTAATGCCTAAAAAAACTATTATTCCAAATAAAATACTTGCACATTACTCTAATAAACAAAGTAATTCATTGAGCTGAGATAAACTTTGTATATTTTTCTGTTCTCTATATTTTAAATATATTTCATAAAATAAAAAAGTTTAATTTAGACCTAATTTTATGGAATTAACATCTTTGCACCATGCATCAAAATACAACACCTCAAACTGCAAGAAAGCTTGTGCAACTCTATTAAAAGTGTGTATTATTTTTAGAGCATCTTTTTTAAGTATAGTAGATTGACGTGTTTCAAAATAACTCATTGGTTCTCGAATGCTATAAGTTAATTGACGTGCCCAGGCAATCTTTCCAGCAATTGGTGGCATATCTCTTGGAATGGGAGGATCATCTTTGTATTTGTCATAAATCTATAATGAAGTCATATCTTATTATTACTAATTAAGTGTACTTACAGTTGAAAATATGTATTAGTTGTTAATTTTATATGTTTTAAAAATCAATACTTATTAACATTTTACAAGTACAAAATTACACAGACACTATACAACTTTTTGTGTTTGTGTACTGATAAGTTATTTTTAATAATAGTACTTATTAATAAAATAAATAAAGAAATCTGTTTGAAAAACTAAACTGACTACCTTTGCCACTTTGATTATTTCAGTACCAAACTGCATAAACAACTGATCATACTTATAATCTATTGTATCTTTTAAACTTGGTATCTTTAGTATCTCAAACCTAAGATTTTAATTAGTTTATTTAAACGATCAAAAAAAAAACTACTTTCATTGAAGTTTATTTTAACTAAGTTGCAGCCAAAATGATATTGTCAGAAAAATCATGAGGCAAACATCTAAAAAGGTACAAGTACTAAAAAGTTGTAATAAATGTTATTAGTAATGTAAGGAAGTTTACTATTAGCTGTGACTAGTGCTCCATCGAACCTTAATGTTTCAACACATCTGAATATAATTATAATGTTTTAAAAAATCGCTTTAAAATTTTGAGTGTTTTTTTATGTTTAATTTTAAATTTTTCAAAGTTAAAAGTAAGAAAACAAAATACCAAGTTTAAGTAGTTCCATAGAAAATCTGTATTTTTAGTTTGAGAAATTTTAAACTACTTTTTACATTATTTTTGTCTGTATCTTTAACTGATGTGCAGCTCATTAGCTGTTTAGCAATTTGTTAAATAAGCAAGAACTTATAATTATACTGTTTATTAACTATTTTTATAAAATTATCTTGAATGTCTTTTTCCATATAAAAGACTTTAACAACTCAAAATTTCAGAATGCCCAGAAACTGAAACTGATCATGTAATTTTTTGTAGCTTGCTTTTAGTAAAGAAAAAGTATTTTAAAATGCTCAGACTAGCAATTTTTATGTTTTAATTTTCATGAATCACATAGAATCAATTGATGGTACTGACTAAATATGTGAACTGCTAATATTTAGCTAACCTTGCAAGCAGCTGAAGTCCTTGTACTGTAGATGACATTTTTTCAAAGCAATCATCAATAAAAACTTGAAGATGAGTCTGGAACAAGAAAACTTTTTTTTAACGTATTCATTAATATGATTAAAAAAAAAAAATTATGGTGTAATTAATTAAAGGATAATAATTTCAGTATTTTTAAAAACTGTAATAAGTACAATAAACATGCTGATATTTAGTTATCTTTAAAAAAGTCATCAAAATCAATATTGATATTATATAATCAGATAATTAGCTTACATCAATTTCACTAATATATCTTTTAAAGTCATCAAAGTCATGATCAAAATCAATTTTTCTGTGATCAAGAATGTCATATGGTTTCTTCTTCATATTCTTGTATATTGCTTCAAAGCGGACTCCAATAGCATCAATACCTTCAATTTTTGATACATGCAAAATACTGTATGTTTCAATCAATCTCATTAATTCAATAATCTAAACAATTTTTACAACCTCTGAAGACATAAAGTAGTTAAAGGAACTTATCAGAATTTTAGTACATAATATCAACCAAGAATAAGAGATAAATAAACAAATTCTAAGGCTTTTTAAATATTGTTTGAAAATAAAAAATTTAATACTAACAAATATAATAACAAAAACTCAACATCAAATTTATTTATTTGTATGATTGTCAGTTAGCTTCTTTTTATAGAGCATTTAGAATCTTTTTAATAAGAAATTTTCTTAGAGTAGTTTTAATCTTAAGTTGATACTTTAGACTCTTTTTGACATGTAAAAAGTATACAACTGTGTGTGTTATCTATACATATAAAACATAAATTCTGTTTGTTTTTTTGTATCCTCAAACTCCTCCCAAAGCGTTGAAGTGATTCCAATGAAATTTTGGCAGTAGGCAGATACTGACCCCAGGAGTAACAATAGCTGGTCAAAAAATCCAGGTCAAAATATGGGTCTTTCACCCAGAAATGGCTGTATCTTCACAACTGTACAAGATATTGACTTATTTATGAATTTAAAAATTGTCAGGTAACCCCAACTTAGTAGGACCAGGTCATATATCCAGATCTCTCCAGGCCTCTGGCATTCTGGTATTGCAGTTTTCCTATTCTAGAAACTTCTATTCTGGAAAAAAAATCCCCAATTTTCTAAGATTAGACTTTTAGAAGGTTCTAGAAGTTTTTAGCATTCTATTCTGGAAGTTTCTAGAATAGAATTCTAGAAACTTCATCGGAAATAAATTGGAATTGAAATGGTTTTATCACAGTTTAAATATAAATTCTTTTTCATCAACAAAAGTCAAGTGACTTTAAAAACAAATTGCGCACTCTTAGTGCTTTGATGTTTTTCGTATTGAAAAGAGCTTACGACAAGTTTTAAGAAATATTTTAATTCTATATTTTGGAAAATATTTATTTAACAAATATTTAAGAATTTCTCACAGGGAAGGTTTTAGGCCAGGTTTGGACCACTATGGACTCCTTGATGAAGGTGCTTATGGTTGGAACCAAGTTCCAGCCCCCTCTGACCCACCATCCCCCAGCAAGGAGGTGATTACATAGCTAATAACTTTAATAGTTTTTACCATTAAAAACCAAAAAATTGTAAATATGTGTTAGCAGTTTTTTATGACAATTTTTGAGGGATATTTTTGGAAAAGTATACAGTATAAATGAACAAGAAAATTTATAAAGCAGGTCTTTGTTTGGAGAGATTATTGTGATTTATCAATGTGTTTGTTGCAAAAAAGCTAGATTCCCCATACTGTAGCTTAGTTCCCAAAAACATGACCACTTAGCTACAAATGCATTTTTGATTAATTTAGTAAAGCTTTTTATCTAATAGTTGGAAAACCCGGCGAATTGCATCAGGAATTACAGCTAGCTTTGTTATGTATTTGGTATCTGGAATATCCCAGTGTTCCATAGTAATCAGCAAACAATCTTGCACTCTGGAGAAAATCAGCTGGTCCAAAACAAATTAATTGATTTGTTTGACTTAATTAGTTCACCTACAGATTCAATAACTTAGGGGTTCATAGTTTCCTAAAAAATGTAACACTTTTTAACAAATAACTCCATATTTATTAACTTTTGAAAAAGGTGTAGCAATTGACCTGACTGGTAGAGTGATGCTTCCGACTGAAGAATGGAAGTCTTGGCTAACCAGGTTAGCAAGATGCAGGCTCAAGTCCAAGCAAAAAGTGAAGACCCTGAAGGACGTAGTTTGTTCTAGGATGAACTACATACTCTGAATGTCGGATTCCAGCATTTGCGAGCTTCGGCGATGGACACGGCTTGTGAGGAATGGGGTCAAAGACATCTTACATCTACCCACATGGTGCAGTAATGACTGGATGCATCTAAGGGCGGGTCTGGGTGTCCCGGACTTCTCAAAGGGCATCACCATTCAACATTTGAGAGCCTCTAAAATAATGGCAGAGGACGGGGTGGTCCAAGTGGTAGGTGCGGGGCTGGCACAGAAGAACAGAATCTTGTGGAATAGAGCAGGTCTACAAGGGATAGACCTGGCGGCTGCGAGGGAGTGCTGTGAAGTTAGAAAGGGCGGATAACTTTGGTAAAATTACCAACAGCTCCGCTCTGACAACTACCGCAGTATCAAACTCAGTCAGCCGAGCCTGGATGATGGATACAAACTTGAAGTCAGGCAACAAGGTTCTGATTTGGAAAGCCATGTCTGGTTCCATACTTAAGAAGATCAACTAGAACTGAGGCATGCCATATCAATCTCTCAAAAAATGTTGGAGGTGCAGAACAACAGCAGAAACTGATTGTCACATCTTGCCTGGATGTTATACAAGTGAGGATGCATTCTACTGGCATCACAATCTGCTTTGCAATAAACTCGCCAAAGAGCTCAGGCTCAGCCACGGGCTAAGCAGGCAGGTTTGACGCAAGAGAATGTATCTCACTAATGGCAGGCACTATAAACCTGACATCGTTATAAGAGGTACTTGCTTCAAAAGTAGGATCATTTTGCTCATAAATTTAAACTTCTGTTTCCTTCCATTTTGTCTCCACAGTTGTGCTCTAGATTATCTTTTTAAAGATGTGTGTTATTCTTTGTATGCATAAAAAGTCCAATAAAAGATTATATGGTTCACAACATTTCATAAGTAAAAACCTACAGTCCAATCTATCTGTCATTTCATTATAATGGGCGCATTGTAATAAATGTATGTGCAAAACTATTTAGATGTAAAACTGCAATGTTAATCTGTAAGTCAACTACTTTCTAGTGCAGTGAAAATTTTACAAATAATTATTTTGAATAAAATTATTGCGTGAGTTATGTGAAAATGTAGTTAAATACTAAAAACACTTTAAATAAGATTTATCAGTTTTTTACTAAACTTTTACTGTTACTGACCTTTTGTGACCTTCTACAAAATGTATCAAACTTTCCAAATATATACATTTCTGAAAACTCAAATGGCTTTTCCTGAGAATTTCCTTCAATTTTTTTCTTTGTCCTTTGAAAGCAAAGCTGATACTCTCTGTTTAATTGATTACAAGTGTTTAATTTTTCAATTAATAACAAACGTGGCTGGTCCCAAATTTTTTCCTTGTTCTTATCGGTAATGTATTCTTTACAGGCTGTTACCATTTGATTAGTTACCTAAAATAAATAACTTACTTAAAAATTGTATTTTTTTCAAATTACTTTATACATTGAAGTGAGCCTAACAAACTGTTATAACAACTCCTGATAACTCTATTACTTCATTAAAATGAAAGGAATAACAATTTATTAATGATTTATTTTTATTATAATAAAAAATGATACTGATGATGGCACTGAAATAATTAATTCTTTTAATTCAGAAATGACAGCATTTTGGAAAACCTATTCAAGTATGAAATGTCCCATTGAGGGTTAATTTCAAAACCACTGTAGTATAAGTTTTTTAAAAGAGTGGGGATTTCAAAATGATATGAGAAACAAAACTGAGAATGAGATTGAGAAAAACCTGTAAAAAGATCTGAAATCTTCTACTTGCAATGCAAGAGAGAGAAACAATTATCATAAATCTTATGATTTTTTAAACATGATTTATGTTTGGTTTTAAACAATTCTTTAAACTAAAATATGTGCAGATGGAGTTTGTCAGGTTTCTTAACTAAAGTACAATCCAGAATGAAACAAATGGCTGAAAAAATTCACAATCTAGAATTTTGTACCATGTTAAAAGAAAAACTCACAATCAAACTCCTGATTCAAGAAAGAGTGATGTGATCCAAACAGGTTCCCCTAACTACAATGTAGTAAAAAGATTGCTTTTGAAAGTTTTATTTATTAACTTTATTGATAAATTTTTAAAAAATACCTTAATAAACAATGATGTCATTCTCTGAGGTGTATTATAATACTGTGAAGTTGAGTGGATAATTTGAATAGCACTAATTAACTTTGATATTGAAGCAATCATCTTTAACTAGAACAAATATAGAAATATTTAGAGATTTTTTTAACTAAAAGTGTTTTATTACTTTTAAATGAAAAACAACAATATGTTAACAATGATCATAAAGAAATAGAAACATGTTAAAATGTACAGCATCCCATTATAACCACTTACGGTATAACTCATGTTTATAAACTTACTTTTTCTAAACTTTTAAAAAAATTTCTTAAATATTTTGAAATGTTGCTTACAGGATTGCTCTCATACAATGGCTGACAGGATTTCTCAAGTGTATCAAGATACTTCACATTATCTTTGGCTTCATTTGCTGAATCAGTGATTCTGTTGTTAAGATCTCTCCATATCTAAAGAACAGGAAAAGTAATTAATACATTTATATCTTAAATAATATACTGACATGACATTTTTAATTTCTATTTTAGATGGATAGCCTTAATTTACTCTTAAGCTCTATAAGGAGTAAACTGAATAAAAAATTATACGAAAAATGTTAAAAGGAGATTAATTTTGAGAGATTTTTGAGAAAACTGTTCTTTGTATTTAAAAAATATCAAACTTTCTTTTTTAATACTGTAACACTGTATTTTTTTAAAATTCTTGATTATACCTTTTAACTAATTTGTTAAATGCAAATTCAAAATTAATAGTTTGGCAATAGGAAGAAAGTTTTAAGTTAAGGAAAAGTTTTTTTAAGATAGTAGAAGAAACTCAAAATATCAAAGTGAGCGGGTCATTAAAAACTAGTGGTTATTACTTGATGAAAAATTAAAGAATTGCATTGAACATGAAACTTTATTTAATCTACAGAAAAATACTAAAAGTTTACAAAGGGATGTTCTTGTTATTCAATATTTATGCAATGCACCAACTTACTGCTAGATAGCAAATCATAAATGTCTCAGATTTCAGAAGAAGAAATTTTTAAACTCAAATCTTTTATTACAAAAAAAAAAAGACGCCAAAACAAGTATCATTTGATAACATGAAGGAACCACCTGTATGGTTTGACATACCAACAACAAAAATTATAAACTCAAAAGGTGAAAATTTAATATTATACAAAAATACTGCACAACTTTTTTAAAATAGTCTTAACTTGAATAACCATTGGTACAAAATTGTTTTACAATTCAATTTATAACTATATTTAAAATTTTTGTTTTCATTTTTAAAACATTCCATAAGGATACAAAAAGATAAAATAGTCATCTGTGAAAATACATCTTGAATAATACATCAGCTGTAAATCATTAAACTATTCTTTTCAGTTAAAATTTGTATTCTAATATATATAGATTACATATAACTAATCTGAAATTTCTAATGCAGAAAAAATGGAGAAGAAACAAATTTAAAGAAAAAGTTAACCTTAACAATTTTACTTTTTGCAAGAACCAATATACCAATAACAGTTTTGCATTGTTGATGCTTGATTTGGCCAAGCAATGTGTTGAACTTTGCTCTTCTCTGCCTCCAATGCTCTAGCTCTGCTATAGGTCCAGTATCATCAGCTTCCTTTCGCATTTGTTCGCTTTCTGCTAAAACCTTAATGACAAAAAATTTACCTTTAACATAAAATAATGAGACTTAATATTAGACAATTATTTAGCAAACTTAAACATATTATTTTAAGGAGGAAAACCTGTTCAATTTGTTTACACCATGCTTGAACAAGATCTTCTAACTGACTTATTTCGTCCGGATTATTCACAACTTTATAGTAATCCCCAATGGTAGCATAATCAAAAACATTAATTGAATCACACTTTTTTAACTCAATTGTATTGCACAATGCTAGATTTGTGGCTATTAATAAAAAATTCAAACAACATTTCGTTAAGGGCATTACTAATGAATCATATTAAGTTACTGAAAAAGATCAGACTTGAAACTTTTTCAGTTTTATACATGAAATATTATGTATAAAACTGAAATATCTAGTAAAATTAGGTTAAAAATTTACCTTCAACAAAACGATTGAAATAATTTATAGATTTCAAAAATTGATCTCGAGCTTTCATGCCTTGCGAGGTGTTGTCTAAATCTCCCCATTTCTCAAGGGCATTTAAAGCTGGCATATAAACTCTTGACATAACTTGTGATAGAGCATTAAGGATTCCACAACCATTAGAGCAGTCCATTGACCCAAAATAAACTTCCTAAAAATTATGGATTGTAACAATTGTCTAAAATTTCCATTATGGCTAATATCATTTATCCATTGTTAAAAAATCACAGTTTTAATAATAGATAAATGATAATAAAAATTGTAAGCAGTGAATGTATGCATGTATGCATGTATGCATGAATGCATGAATCCATGTGTGCATGTGTGTATGTATGTATGCATGTATGTATGTCTGTATGTATGTATGTATGTATGTATGTATGTATGTATGTATGTATGTATGTATGTATGTATGTATGTATGTATGTATGTATGTATGTATGTATGTATGTATGTATGTATGTATGTATGTATGTATGTATGTATGTATGTATATATGTATGTATGTATGTATGTAATGTATGTTTGTATATATGTAGTATGCATGCATGTATGATAGTAATTAATATGAAACAGTTTCTCTTCAAAATTTAAAGATTTTTATAAAGTCTTTATACTATTCCCTTACACTATTGTGAGCAGATCAACTTCTTTGAATTTAAAAAATCTTAAAGTTTAATAGCTTGGATGGGAGAGGCTCAAGTGCTAGCAAAATGTTTTACATGTGTTCTTAATTGAAATAACAACTGTAATTAAAGCTAAATTTGGTCTAAAATAATATTTCTCTAAAGATCCAAATTAGTTAGGTAGTTGGTTTTTAAAATTTAATTTAGATGATTGTTGATATTAAAGGTTTTTCTAAAATATTTATTTCATTAAGAGTATAAAACAGCAAATTAAAAAGAAAAATACAGTCCTGATGAACCAAACCTTATCCTTATTCAAATTATAAACTAAAAATGATAAACCATTTAAACTGATGCAAAAAAGCATAATTACAAAAGACATCAACTATTATCAAAGGAAAGAGATTGAGCAAAAAAAATACATTTACCATAGCAATATAACAATCAATTCATAATATAATACCTCATGTATATTGCTTATTTTTAAAGCTTTTGTATTGGTAGACTTAATAAAATAAAGGAGAAGGCCAGTTAATGGTTTTGTAGATCCATCTGTTATGAAAAGTTCCATGGATTCTGAAATCAGGCTTGACTGGATGCTTCTAGAACTAATCTCAATCCCTAATAGTTAAATAAAGTTTACTCCATAAATAAATGTAAGTGAGTCATAAACTTATACAGATGCCATTTATACATACATACATACATACATACATACATACATACATACATACATACATACATACATACATACATACATACATACATACATACATACATACATACATACATACATATATACATACATATATATATATATATATATATATATATATATATATATATATATATATATATATATATATACATATATATATATATATATATATATATATATATATATATATATATATATATATATATATATATATATATATATATATATATATATATATATATTGATCTTTAACTTTCTGATATTTAAATTTATTTTCCATATCAAGATGTAGCATTATTTTTATGTTTCGTAAAAAAAAAATTCTCTCTATCTATATATATACAAACACTCTAAAAGAACTTTTTTTTCTAATTGTGCAAATATCTATTGAAGAAAAAAAAAATTAACATGAAAGCAACAAACAACCATATAAACCAAGAAAATGTTAAGATCATCTTTTTTTTGAAATTATTTTTATATAAAGTTGTTTAAAACATTTTTAACTCTCCAAAATTAAGCTGCTCTAGAAACTAAACTACCTTTGTTAAATAGCTTTGACAAGTGATTTGATTTTGTATTATTTTGAAGCTACTACTTATCATTGACTTATTTTTAAACTGTTATTTATGGAATTTCAGTGCTTGATTGAAAAATTTCATTCATAAAGCATCAAGTTCAATAAAAAATTTCAAAATATGCTCAATACAAAATTAAAACACTTATAAATGGTAAAACATTGAAGTAACATTCAAACTGTAAAACATTCAACACTTCCCTAACAAAAGTAGATCTATCAAGTCAATATGATATTATACATTGCAGTAAATGTCCTATAGTTAAATCTTGCAAATGCAACAACTTTTTGCTGAAAAAACTTGTTTGGTGTGTAACATTTTAAGGTTACAAAAATGAATAGAAAACCTGTTTTATTAACAAACGATTACTTTTATTTATGGTCTGTAATTCAAAGAAAAAATCTATAAGTCAAATTTTGCAGTGAATTTTTAAACATATTTTTGAATATTCCTTACTTTTAAAGCAACAATAGTTGCATAATATAGTATATTGACAAAATAATTAAGTTTAAGGTTGTTTGATTAACAAACCAATCACTTATTAATAGCTTTTTTAAGCATGAAAAAATATTGTTCCCTTTATTTTGGAGATTCACAAAGTTTTTGAAAGGCACAACTGAGCTGTAAAAAAATCAGAATGAGTTCATATTATGACAAACCAGAGAATTTCAAATTCAACAAACACTAAATGGTGAAAAGTTTTTACTAAATGACAGTGGTTTAGGGTAAAAAAACAAAAATCTATGAAAGTAAATGAATTGTTTATATAGACATAACAAGCACGAGGTTATTTACATCAGAGTAGGATGTTTGATAAACTGATGCAGAAATTGCCTAAATATCATAATTATTCTCACTGCTCACTCTAAACACATGCAGTGGATAAGTTTACTTAAAGCTCTTAATCTGTTTATTGCAGCATAAGTAAAACTTGATAAAAAAAAAAAAACAACAACAAGTAATATCTAAAAAAGAATGAAAATGCCTTCAATGAGGTAGTTTTTTTTTTTGAGGGGAAGGGGACCTTTTTATTAGTATAGTGATTAGGATAGTAATATATCTAATTAGGATCAACTAAAATAAAAGATTTCTTACTGCTTTCCTCATTTCCTTCTTGATAGAAAAAAAGTAAAGTTCTTCTGCCATTAGCTTCAAGGAAGTTATCAAACAGTTTCACACCCTGAATTAGGTTAAAGTAATATAAAAGACAGATTTTGAGAAATTTTTACATATTTATTAAAATGAATGCCATTTGTTATTTTTTTCTAAAATTTTGGTTAACTTGTAACATGCATACTTTAACTAACTGCAGTAGTTTGAAATTTGCTCAAAAATATTAACAATGAAAGACAATTATAAAACATTTTTGCTTGCTAAAAATTTGTATTGCAAAAAAAAAAAACTTATTTCCAGAAGCAATGCCCTGTCAATTTTGGGTGCATCAACTATAGGACCATCAACCATGGACTGTTAACTGTAGCACTATTAACTGTGGGACTGTCAATTAGGAGGCCTTTGATTGCAGGACCATTTTTCTTAATGTTATTGTTTGATTAATTCAAATTCAATATTGCACAAACTTATTTTAAAGTTTTTATGAAGTTTTCAGGTAGGAAGGGATTATGCTGTTGTGCATCTAAAGGTCTAGTGCTAGAAAATTAAAGTTGAACAGAGTTAGCTATGTGATTACATAAATTTGTTAAAATGCAATTAAAAACTTACAAAAAATTATGTAAAAAAAAAAATTTAATTGTGCAAAATATTTTAGGTAGCCAGTTGTTATAATTTGATTTTTGTTTATATAAAAATACGCAATTAAGATGCATCAGAAAATACTGATTATTTTCTTTTTATAAAGTTATCAACCTAAATTACTCAAGAAAAATTTAAATTCTCTCAAATATTTTGTAGAACTAAAAATATAGATGAGAAATAAATTTAAACCCTTAGAAATAAAAACAAAATAGGAAATTTTAAATACTATTGCAGGTATTTACCACCTTAACATTTATTCTCTAAGCTCTCATACACTTCACAGGTACATTAATCCTATTTCCATTAAATGTTCTTGGAATTAACAGTCCCAGACTTGACAGAATACCCCAAAGACAATAGCATAGTTATCAGAACTTTGGGTTCATTGTGTGGTGCATAAACTGTTATATATTAATTCTATGTAAATTCTATTAGAAATTAGAGATGATTATAAAAGAATTTTTTTTTTTTTTTACATGTAATGTAATTACACATTTTAAGTCAATAGTTATTACAAGCTCTTTCATTAAAACAATACCTCTTCAGATTCAACACAAAAATCAGCAACTAGTTCTTCTGAAAGATCAAGTTTAAATGCCAGCATAGATAAAATGAATTTATGCTCTTCACTTAATCTAGCTTTTAAGACTTCTTTTCTTGCTTTCAGTTTATTCTAAAAGAAAATATCATTTTTTCTATTTACACATACAATTGCTTGATATTAGTTATTTTTTTACTAACTGTAAATTTCTATTAATGTCAAAAGTCATATGCTTAATAAAAATCATAGCACATTTTTTAAAGATGTTTTTTAAACAAGCAGTTGTTTTTTATACACATGACAATCGCTGAGCAGTTAAAAAATAAAAAAAGTTGTAAAATTAGTAAGAAATATCTGTTAAATAAAATGAAAAGATTTATTCTTGTTCTATTATGTCAACAAAGAATCTTTTTTTGCACAAGAGAACAAGAATCAATCTTTTTTTATTTAAGAAAACAGACACAGGCATTACATCATAACAATACCATAAATATCTGAATCCAACCTAATTAAACAGAGAGAAAATCAAAAAATCAAATTTTTTGGGGATTACTTATATTAAAAAATTATATTAGATTTTGAATTTACACATGAATAATTTTACTTTCTTATGCAATAGCTTTTGAAAAAACAGTCTACAACTGCTGCAATAAACTTATGTGTCAAATGGTTTGTCCTTTAAAAAGGAACATGTATTATGTTATAACTATTGTTCACAAAAAAAGGTTCATGAGCAAGCATTTAATGTCACTTACTTAGAGGTTAAAAAAAAAGATTAGTACAAAAATTTAACACTTTACTTTTAACCAATCAAAGCGCTTAAAACAGTATCTAGAATTTGAAAATAGCATATGAAACTTTTTAAAAAAGCCCCACATCTACAGTTTTATTACTTTTTAGTGCTGTTTTACAGTTGCTGAGTCAACTTTTTATTTGCTTCAACTTCACTTTTTTTTTTAATTCTCTAGGTACTCAGTTATTACTTTGGTTGTTTGACCAATCGTCTTTTGTTTAAGCAAAGTTTTTATCACTAATAATGGATGTAGTAAATTTTTAATTTATCCTCAATAATAATTAGTTATAATGAGGAATATATGTTAAAAGTAGATATATAGTTTACTTTATTCTTTAAATTGTCATCAGTTAAATTTAAAACTACCACTCTCAATCCATACCCTTATCTCAACTACCAACACCATCTTAATTCTTGATTTTGGCCAAATCAGTATTGAGTGCATAAAACAAGGTTTTTGGTATTCATAACAGTAGGCTGTTGTCTTTTATTTGAGGGTTTGATTCAAATTACAATATAGTACAAATTTTTATTCTACATAGCTATATACTTTTTTAAAAAAAATAGACAGTCTTTATCTTTTTTTGGTGGTCAGAAGATTAATTTGGAAACCCTCTTATTTTCAACTTTGTATGAAACAACATACCTATAGTCAGAAAGGACTACAATTTATAAGACAAACTGTAAAAAAAATGGATTGTTAGGAAGAAGAACTTCTTGTGTTCATTTTCCTAAAACATTTCTTAACAGCCTACAAATTTCATGCCAACGATTCTAAAAAAATATTGATATTTAGAACTGATGTTAACGTAATATACAAGACAAGTTGTACTGTTTTATATAGTTTAATCAAAAAGATTTATAAGAGAGGTCTGACCTGTCGTTCTCGAAACTCTGTCGTCATAACAACTGTACTTCTTCTTCTTTTATTATTTGCACTTAGTTTACCTTTATCCTGCTGTACACCAAACTTCATTCGGCTTTTCGAAATATCGGCCATAATAAACCTCAAAAACTTAAATTAAATCAAGTTTCACTACAGATAATTCTCTTGTTTTCTATATATAATTGATTTGCTTACAAAATTACTTTTAAAATTTATAAACGAAAAATTATTTAATGTTCATCGTTTACAGCAGTAAAATTATTATAAGATCACATGAAAAATTTTACAAACATAAAATTAATGGTTTTAATCATAAATTGTTTTTCATTTATTACGAGTAGCAGTGATTGTTTTTCATTTATTACGAGTAGCAGTGATTGAATAGTTTTTTTCGAATTTTTCGCGCTTATTCCGTTACTACGGAAGCAAACAAAATAAACAAAAAGTTAAAACCTACTTTTTACTAAACAAATTATAATTTTTTTACAGACATACCTTGTTTTGCGCTAAAACCTTGCTTTGTATGCAAATCCCTAAAATACCTACGGAGCCTTTTAATATTCTTCATATTCTTAATTCTATAGTTACTTCAGTTTTTATCTGTAACCTAGCTTAGTCATACTAAAACAGTAATGAGCTTAATTGAAAAGTAGTAAATCTGAGCAACAAAAATAAATTTGATAAATGATGCAAAAAAGATACTAATAATTTCTAGAAGATTTCTGATTAAAAAATCTCTTAATCTTTTTTAGTCAAACATTAAAAAACCTTTAAACTGTTTTAACAGGTTTAATAACTTTTACAAAAATTTAAGAACTTTTAACAGGCTTAAGAAAATGTTTCAAGGAGTGACTGATGAAGATAATTATTTTTGTGTAACTTTTTTTTAGTAAGAGTAATTGTTTAGATTTTAGTTTAAGTAACATTTTGTTTTGTAAATAAAAATAAAAAGATTTTCTTTTTATTTACAAAACGAGTTTATTTGTAGAAAAGATCACCATTGACCATGTTTTTGTAAAGTTGTTTTAGTGTTGTTACGGTAATCAAATCGTCATTAAAAAATTCATGTTCCCCTGGTTAATATGTATAAATCCTGCGGTAATTAAATTTTCATAAACGTAAATCGTTTTGATTGGCTGCTATAAAACATTTGAGATTCCCCTGGGGAATATGTATAAATAGCATGATCATCAAAATCTCCTGGAGTAACCTGTCAAACAACAACGGACTCAAGCAACTCTTCTACCACTAGCTGTGATACACGATCTCTTCTTTGTGTTTATCGCATATTTGTATAAAAATACTATTATAATATGTTAGTAAATTGAACTCGTTTTACAATACGACTCTTATACCCCATTCACACCAAAAAAACCGAGTTTTAATAACACTCGCTTTTAAAACGGTGTTTTATTTAGCTACCGCTTTTTTTAACTCTTATTTGGAGTTGTTACGGCATAATATGTCGTGCAGATCTGTCGATATATTTTCAGACATATTTTACATCGACATAAAATATGTCAGAAATATTTTTCTGCCAACTTACTTTGACTTAATTTTATGTCTGAGATATTATCTGCCGACATTAAAATATGTCCGAAATATTTTTCTGCCTACTAACTTTGACATAATTTTATGTCTAAAATATTTTCTGCCGACATAAATTATGTCAGAAACATTTTTCTGTCCACATATTTTGACACAACTTTATATCTGAAACATTTTCTGCCGACATAAATTATGTCAGAAATATTTTCTATCCCACATATTTTGACATAATTTCATGTCTGAGACATTTGCTGTTTCTTATTTTAGAAGAAAAAATCGTACAACTTTATTGCTCATTTCAGATTAATTTGACGAGTAAAACATAAGTCTCGATTTCCCCTTATTAGAATGTAAAAACTTAGTCTCAAACTTAGTTTTTATTACTGAATGTGGTTTTTATTATATGGCGTCCTGTGCCACATTAGAAATTATGTTAAGTAGAAAGAAAAGTAGAACTTGCTAAGGGTCGAACCATTTACAGCATAAATTCGACGATCTAATCGTCTACAACATAATAAAAATAGAAAATAACTCTTTGGGTCGATGTTATAAAACATTTTACGGCCGAAACGGATTCCGAAGCTAATTTGGAGGGGCAAAAAGTCACTTAAAAATTTGGAATTAACGATATTTATAAAACAAGAACGTTAAAACTAATCAAAATATATCATTCTTGTTTTATAAATATCGTTAACTCCAAATTTTTAAGTGACTTTTTGCCCCTCCAAATTAGCTTCGGAATCCGTTTCGGCCGTAAAATGTTTTATAACATCGACCCTATGTCAGAATATTTAATTCCGTTCCAGGATAGGTCGAATAATTTATGGTCGAAGCAAACCTTATTAAAAATTTAATTTTTCACCAGCGCGGCGTTTCAGGTTAAAATAGAGTATCCATAGGACAACCGACAATTTCAAGCAGCGGTTAGAATGCAATTTTTAGCCGTAAGAAAATCTCTGGCCAAATTTATCTTTTAATTTAACCGAACCGTCAGATCACATATCAATCAAACCACATGGCATTATAGGTTGCTAATATTTGGAAAATTGGCATTTTTTTTTTTTATCCAATGGTGCTTTATGGCCTTTTACCTTTATTTTGGCATTTTGACACAGAAAAATTTAAGTTCTTGAAAAAGTATTTATTTTGGAAAAAAAGTTGAAATTAATTTTTGCCCCTCAAGAATTTTTAAGGATAGTAAAAAACACCTTTTGACTTCCGATCCGAAGATTAACTAGTATCTAGGATCAAAATCTAGGATCCAGAACTAAAACAGCAATAAATGCTTCACATTTAAAAAAAAAACTTGTTCTCGTGTATTGATTGCGTTGGTCAGTAGCATTTTTAATCCCAAATCTGCTGGAACGTCCTCAATTTCTATTTTCATTTGAATCCATCGAACGTAGAATTCACTAATTGATAATTTTGCGGATTGAAAATCCATCATAGCCGAATGTATTGGTAAAAATGCATCGAAATATTCATCTATTAAACTCCATGAAGCATCATTTAATTTTAATTGGTCGTGTCTTAGCCTTTGATATGCTTCTGCGTTGGTATGGAAATCTTCTATCATCAAAACGTGGAATCCCAGCGTGGTTCACTGTCTACACGAGGTTTTTTTAGATTTTTAAATGTTTGAATATATGCTACTTTTTTGGATTCGATAGCAACTTTTCTGATGTTATTTAATGCATCTTCAAACATTGATGTTACGTCCTTAGCAGCTAGCTGACACACATGTGCGCCACAAAACATGGCTGAACAGAACGATCCAACTGATTTTTCAACACAAACAGTGTGGGCTTCACTATAATTCCCTTCTTTATTCTCTAAAGCGCCAATATCAATTTCCTCGTCTTCGAAATCTATAAATTCGTCATCATAAATTTCAAGGATCACTTTCATTTGAACTTGTGCATTTTGAAGAATTTTTGAAGCTTTCGTCATGTTCTTTCCTTGATCTTTGCAAGTTGCGTAGATATCATTAGCACATTTTCCAATTTTTCCAATTACATTTTCTAACTAAGCAGCTAAAATTTCGCAAAACTGTTGACCTTCTTGAGTAAGTATGCCTAAGGTTCTGTCAGCTATTTGCCCGTCCTTCACATATCTACAGCAAACTCCAAACACGTTTCTTCCATATCGCGACGCACTATCAAACATCAACGAGACAAGAACATTTTCTGTTTCTTCTCTTATGAGCAAAAAAATATTTTCACACGCAAATTGAATGTAGCGTTTCATGCTGTGATGATTTATAACAATTTTGAATTCTTTGAGTGCATTTTTCACTAAAGAAAATTGTCCGATTTCATCAGCTGACGCGAAAGACAAGTTACGGTTCATCATTAACTTAATCATTTCTCTAATTAATTGATTTACATCAACATCCAGCTTGATTCGTTTAATTAATTGAATCTCATCGTCATTTCGATTCCTTGTAGCCGAAGTAGCTTCAACTAAGTCGATTTCGCCAGCTTTTTCTTTGTGTTTTTAAAGAAGGTGATCTTTTAGGTTACTTAACTTGCCTTTGTAAAATTTTTTGCACATTTTACACTTTCCTCCTTCTTTACTAATTTCAAATTGACTTTTCACTTGTTTGTGCAATAAATTATTCTCCATATTTGTCTTTAAATCTTAAGGAAAACAAAAACAGTGACAAGAAAATAGTTATTCCAAGATCTATTTATACCACAGGCCAATCGTTTAAACCGCGAAAAATGAATAATTAGATTAATAATCGTTTTATAATGCGGCTAGGAAAATCGTTTTAATGTCTCAAACGTGGAAGCGAGCATTCCAAGTCGTCATATTTTAGTCGTTTTAATTGACAATTAAATTCAGTGTTGCCAACATTTTTTACATATGAAATGCCAAAAGCGTGAATGTAAAATGCCATAATAATACCCTTTTTCATACCGCGGCTGTTTCAAAATGATTCCGTCACTTTATTTTGAACAAATTTCATCAATGAAATCAACTAGTTAATCTTCGGATCGGAAGTCAAAAGGTGTTTTTTACTATCCTTAAAAATTCTTGAGGGGCAAAAATTAATTTCAACTTTTTTTCCAAAATAAATACTTTTTCAAGAACTTAAATTTTTCTGTGTCAAAATGCCAAAATAAAGGTAAAAGGCCATAAAGCACCATTGGATAAAAAAAAAAAATGCCAATTTTCCAAATATTAGCAACCTATAATGCCATGTGGTTTGATTGATATGTGATCTGACGGTTCGGTTAAATTAAAAGATAAATTTGGCCAGAGATTTTCTTACGGCTAAAAATTGCATTCTAACCGCTGCTTGAAATTGTCGGTTGTCCTATGGATACTCTATTTTAACCTGAAACGCCGCGCTGGTGAAAAATTAAATTTTTAATAAGGTTTGCTTCGACCATAAATTATTCGACCTATCCTGGAACGGAATTAAATATTCTGACATAGGGTCGATGTTATAAAACATTTTACGGCCGAAACGGATTCCGAAGCTAATTTGGAGGGGCAAAAAGTCACTTAAAAATTTGGAGTTAACGATATTTATAAAACAAGAATGATATATTTTGATTAGTTTTAACGTTCTTGTTTTATAAATATCGTTAATTCCAAATTTTTAAGTGACTTTTTGCCCCTCCAAATTAGCTTCGGAATCCGTTTCGGCCGTAAAATGTTTTATAACATCGACCCAAAGAGTTATTTTCTATTTTTATTATGTTGTAGACGATTAGATCGTCGAATTTATGCTGTAAATGGTTCGACCCTTAGCAAGTTCTACTTTTCTTTCTACTTAACATAATTTCTAATGTGGCACAGGACGCCATATAATAAAAACCACATTCAGTAATAAAAACTAAGTTTGAGACTAAGTTTTTACATTCTAATAAGGGGAAATCGAGACTTATGTTTTACTCGTCAAATTAATCTGAAATGAGCAATAAAGTTGTACGATTTTTTCTTCTAAAATAAGAAACAGCAAATGTCTCAGACATGAAATTATGTCAAAATATGTGGGATAGAAAATATTTCTGACATAATTTATGTCGGCAGAAAATGTTTCAGATATAAAGTTGTGTCAAAATATGTGGACAGAAAAATGTTTCTGACATAATTTATGTCGGCAGAAAATGTTTCAGATATAAAGTTATGTCAAAATATGTGGACAGAAAAATATTTCGGACATAATTTATGTCGGCAGAAAATGTCTCAGATATAAAGTTATGTCAAAATATGTGGACAGAAAAATGTTTCTGACATAATTTATGTCGGCAGAAAATGTTTTAGACATAAAATTAAGTCAAAGTAAGTTGGCAGAAAAATATTTCTGACATATTTTATGTCGGCAGAAAATTTGTCTTGGACATATTGGACAGATAACAACTCTGCTTTTATTTGAAACAAGGTTTTAATAAGCAGTGTGAACGGAAAAAATGCGTCACAAGTTTAAATAACTACGATTAAAACAAGTTTTATTTTTGGTGTGAATGGGGTATAACGTAAAACAACAAGTGTTTTTCAATTTTTGTAAGGATTTACTTTAAAAAAATCTGCATGCTATTTTCTAATAGAATGACAATAATTGTGCTTCTGCTACTACTTAATGTACACATACGCTTTATATGTGATTTAACACATATTAAAGCTGGAAGAGGATATATGTTCTTTATAAAATCAATAATTTAAAGAAAAATGTTTAAAAAGTTAAAGTAAAAAGACTATGTTTGGAACTATTAGGAATTCTTGGTAGGTTGATGTCTGCCACAATTTTGCCCATTTTACGCAGCTTACAATTCATGCTATCTCAAAACTTTTCAATTAGACAAAGTTATGGCACGTTTGCTCGATTCATATTTTTGGGAAAAAAATCAACGCAATTTTGTTGATACAATTCAATTACACTTCTTGAGTAATGGTAAGATGTAAAATCATACCAGAAGACGAGCGGATCATTATGCTTCCTGCTCATAGGCTTAAGTCACTTTTTTAAACATTCTTTGACATAAAGTTCGGAGTTCATGTGAAAGAGTGTTTATAAAACCATAACTTTCTTGCCAAATTTTTCGGTTTTAAGTGAGACATTAGGCTTCATTCTTTTTGAGATTGTATAAAAAATTTTTTCTGGGAGTGTGGAACAGTTGAATCTGCGGTAGGTTTCATTGTCCATTGTAATACACTTTTGATTTCTTGAGGCTTTTCTCATAGCAGTTTTCGATTGCGTTTTTGGCCTTCGCTGAATTTCTTTTGGAACGGAGAATTTTTCCTTCCTGTATGTTTTGAAACCATATCTCTCTGACTTCTTAAATTGTTGACTTAGGAGCACGAGTTTTTTGATCGAATTCGCGGACGGAATCCCTGATCACTTTTTAATTAAGCTTTAAATTTGATGGAAAGAAGAGTTTCTTCTAAAAAAATATAAATCGTCTATATATGTATATATATATATATATATATATATATATATATATATATATTAGGTTGGGTCAAATTTTTTTCGTTTTATGACACATGGAAATAAAGTTGCATTTTGTTGTCTCTATTAATATGTAAAAGAAATGTAATAAAAATTTGATTTAGCTTTGCCAACTTTAACTTGAGTTTTACTATATTAGGTCAAAATGATTCTATTTTACAACAGTTGTATAGTTGAAGGATAAAAGCATTAAGATTTAGATTTTTTGATGATTCATGTTAATAATATTATATTAATAGTATTGTGAGGGTGGCGTTTTTCTTATGATTCTGTTATTATTTAATTAATTTTAGTTTAATGTTTAGTTTGTTATTTTGTTATTTAGTTAAGATGATGAAGATAAGGGGAAGGTTTGGGTTAAGGTTTGTTTGGATTAGGTATATGGAGGTTGGGAACGAGGTTAGTGGTCTGAGGAGTACTTGGTTCGGTAAGGGCGGGATTTGGGAATAGTTTGGTTAGGAATGGGCAAGGTTTAATCTAAAAGGGCTAAACTTATAATCGCCGTCCTCAGTATATTCTATAATATAATAAAACTCAACAAATGTTCTATTAATGTGTAATGGTTATCACTCTTTACTTTTTAACTTTTATATAATACAAATAATATTCTCTTACGCTTCTTGCAGTGTTCAATACTTTTTATTTTAATTACTCTTCTTTCTTTTACATCTTCTTTTATTACAAATATCTCTTCTTTAATTAAATCTTCTGGTTATTCTCCAACAATCAATTTTAAAATCTTCTTCTTTTCTTCTTTTATTCAACTGCTTATTAAACTGCTTATTCATCAAAATACTCTTCTTATCACAAAATTCTTTCTCTTCTTAAAAATCCTCTTTAAATCTCTTAAAAACTCTTTTCCCATAAAAATCTTCTTTTAAATCTCTTTATCCCTAATTTTCTCCACTAACCCTTCTACCTGTTAACTTCTCCAATTCTTCTCCAAACAACAACTGTCCGATTCTTTCTTTTTTTTGAGCTTTTATAGTTTTTGCTTGTTTTCCTGTTGCAATATCTTTTCATTTATTTATATGGCAGGTTGATGAGTCTTCGTGTTTACGTCTTTTCTCAGTTGTTTTTAACTTTTCTTTTTTTCGTTTTATCGTCTACTTACGTGACAGATCGGTGAATCATCGTGTATAAGTCTTTTCTGATCGTTGTTTTTGACTTTTCTAATTGTCGCTTTATCGTTTACGAGTCTCCACGTTTACATCTTTTCTCAGTTGTTGTTTTTAACTTGATTCTTTTTGCTTTATCATTTATTTATGTGAATAGTAGAAGAGTCATCTTGCATTTGTCTTTTCTGATCGATGTTTTTAGCTTTTCTTATTATCGCTTTATCATTTACGCGTCTTCGTGTTTACGTTTTTCCACAGTTGTATTTAACTTTTCTTCTAACGCTTTATCACTTATTTATGTGAAGAGTTGGTGAATCATCTTGTGTATATTTTTATCGATCGTCGTTTTTATTTTGTTCTCCCTCCTCACAGTATACAAAACTTTGCAAAAGTTTAGAGAACCCTACGAAATATAAGACAAAAAGCTGTTAGTGTTGTTTATTGACTTCCGATAACATGATCCTGCACTTCATTGTAAAATATATACTTACGTTGTTTGTTTTTTTGTTTTAGTTTAATTAGTTAAAGTTGAAAATAAAAATGGCTACTGTTAAAACACGAAGTGAAACTGAACATGGTATACTTGGACAACCTAGACCAATCCAAACAAATCGGATGCCAACTTCTGCTGATGTTTTCAAAGCAAATGACTATTTATTAAAAAATAATAATTGCGCAAGTGTTACTGAAAGAGCAACAGTCATAGCTCATGAAATTGTAGCACTGTACAACAAAGCAAGTTTTTCTACCATTGTAGTCAGCAGCTTAGTTATTCGCATAAAGAGACTTATTAACAAAGTACATGAGCTTGGTAAATACTCTGATTGCAAGAAGTCTTCTGCAACATTTAAATCAAGTTTACAGATGTTAGACCAACTATTCGATATTTGTGTGTGTAAGTGTTTTAATAATGGTGTTCGAGAAAGGTCAGCTTGTTCATGTCCACTGCCTAAAAAAATTCCAACACTTGAATGGGAGTTCTGGATAGATCAAAAAACGGTACGGAAGATGGTAATAGGAAAAGTTGACAAAGAAGAAACAATTAAACTGCAGAAGAAAGAAAAAAGAGGAAGTAAAACTTGCAATTTACCGATTACAGATAAGAAAATGAAGTTTAATAAAGAAATTGATCCAAATGAAACATATTGCAGTGATAATCAACAGTCAAAGTCAGATGAAGAATTTTGCTAATTGAGATATCAGATAATAAAGTGATGTCAAGTTATGAAGTGATATCAAGTGCTAATAAGATGTCAAGTGATGAAAAGATCAAGGTTTACAACACTAAACAATATCCTGAGATTGGTGTAAAATCAGTAACAGGGATGCTTACTTAATAGCGAATGCCGTACTAAAAGATTTAGATCTTATAACACCAGAGAATGCTATTGATCCAGCAAAACTTCGTCGTCAGAGAAATATGTGGAAGAAAAACGAAGTTAAAATGCATACTGCTGAAGTCCAAAAAGTACTTTGCATTGGATTTGATGGGAAGCAGGATATCACTTCCGTTAAAACAAGTGGCGTCCGACGAAATTTCAAAGAAGAACATTATGTGATAGTGTCATTTCCGCAAAACAAATATGTCAGTCATGTCACGCCACAAAGTATTAAAGCTGTTGATATTGCACAAGAGATATTATTGAGCATCAACAGCATCAAATCATCAGACACTTTAGCAGCAGTTGTTTGCGATGGTTCTGTGAATAACATAAGTCAACACGATGGAGTAATCAGAAAATTTGAAGAATGTCTTGGGAGAACATTGCAATGGTTGGTCTGCTTGTTACATGGAAATAAACTACCTTTTAGAAATTATTTCTCCGTTGTTGATGGTGGACATTCAACAAGTCCAGCTACTTCAACAGGTAATAGACATTGCACTAGATTTTGATCCAAAAGATTTAGATATTGTGAACTTTAAACATATACCTGTTAAAGTTGAGGATGTAAGTGTTGATGTCAAGAAAGAATTAAGCTCTGATCAGATATACCTTCTAAAAACTTGCTTAGCTGTTCAGCAGGGATACACTGCTTGTGATCAAATATTGTTCCTCCAGACTGCTATGCCAGGAAATCTGAACCTTGCAAGGTGGCTAACAAAGGCCAATTGTATTTTACGTTTGTATATGTCTAAGGAAAATCCTTCAAAACCATTGCAAAGAATTACAAGGTTCATTGTAAATGTTTATGCGCCATCGTGGTTCAACATAAAGCGTCATTCTTCCTGCCTTGACGGAGCAAGAAACTTCTTTTATCTTATTAAGCAGTGCTATAAACTAGGGAAAGAAGAGTGGAAAATTCTTGAACCGGTGTTGCAAAATAACTGCTATTTTGCTCATCCTGAGAACATTCTTCTTGGAGGAGTCACAGATGAAAATGTATCAAATCGTCAGTTTTCGTGTGACATTTTAATTGACGCACAAGCTACATCACAAAGTAGCAAGATACGTGTCTTTGGTAAATCAAGCATCAAGCTTGATCCGGAAGCTTCGTCATTCATAAAAGTGATCTACTGGTCTGTTGCTATCGCAACCCCACCACCGCTTTTATTAACTGTTTCTAATGATGATCTTGAACTTTTCCAGTTTCACGTTGATGTCTTGGGTGGTATTCCATGCCATTCTCAGGCAGTTGAACGTAATATTAAAGACATCTCAGCTACAACTATGAAAGTTTTCGGGCACAAATTACAACATGGAATGATTTTGCAGTGTCGCATATCTCGAGCAAAATTACCGAAAATTGACCCTAAATCTGACTTATTGAGCCATAACAAATAGTAAATAACTGAAACAAATTGCTGTTATGTGTTGCCTACTACACTAAAGAAACTACTACACTTAAGAAAAGTTGTTGAAGTTTTTATTCACGTAAAGCTGACCAATTACTGAATAAAAGCAATTGCTCATTTTTATTCACCCGGCTTAATACCTGTGCAGCGTACTTTCGAATCGAATCGAATTCGAACGAAAGTGGCTTAGTATCGTTTCGAACTTAAAATCTTGGTTTCGCACATCACTAATATACACTGCCGCTCATGGAAGTTAGGACTAAAAATATTTTTTCAAAAGAACAATATTAAAATGTAATAACGTTATAAAATTATTAACTTATACTAGTAAAAAGCAACCCGTAATACGGGTTATGGTCGGTCTGTTAATTTATAGTTGCTGTTTTCCACAATTTAAAGTTGCGAAACCATAACTAATACCCTTTTAGAAAAACGCCTTCAAATTAAAAAAATTAAACCATCTGTAAAATTAAAATAAAAAGTATGCGGAGGTAAAATATTTTATCAATTATTTAACATTATTTGAGTAATTTACAACTGACATAGGTCATATCAGTGTAAGGCAGAACCATTTTACTCGACAATACTAAGTTCAACACGTTACGTTTTTAGTTACTGACACAAAATAATAACACTTCATCATGCTTTAAATTGACAAAAAAGTAAAGCTAAATTCTTGTTATATTTTTTATAACATGAACTTTAATTAATAAGACTAATATAAAGCAAACGTAAATTATACATGAATCATTAATTTTTTGGTATCCCCTTGATACATGTTTCTTTAAAAAAGGAAATTGTCTTTATAACGTTAAATGCACACAACTAAATAAATTTATTAAAAATATCTGACCATTTGACTATTGCTATTTGTGGCACTAATCTGACCATTTTTATATATGGCCTCTTTGTTTCAATAGTTTTTAGCAAACGGTAATTTGCTACCATTTACTAAAAATTCCTTTTGTTACTCGAAATTTAATTCTCTTAAATAATTTGACACTAATAAAGGACCTCCCTTCCCCGTTTTTGCCTTAATGGTGATGAGGAGAATAGAGTTATCTTTATTAAGAGTTATCAAGTTTTTGATGAAGATCTTTTACCAGAATAATAAAAAGTAAAACAATGATTTATATGTATAAGAATTTCTTCTTTTTAATATATAAGAATTTTTTCTTTCCTCAAAAGTGTTGCAAATGCAAACTAAGCTAATTAATTAGTTAAACACCTTATAATATTTAAGTAACTCGATATTTGACAAATGCGCAAAACTACAATTATCACCACCCCCCCCCCCCACCCCCGTTTAAAAAGATCCCCTAAGTTACGTACAACAAATTATTAGGCATAAAATAGAGAAATTTTTAAAGAAATTGAACTAATTGCATATATTTATATGATTTTAACTGACAAAAACTTACAATAAAAGATATTCAGATTTTTTTTATAAATCGTATAAATGCGTCAATCGTATATCCTAAAGAAAAAAAAAAAGGAATTATGATACCATAACAAAAAAACAAAAAAAAAAACACCACATAAAAAATGAAAATCGATTTACCTATTTATAGTAACCTGTTTTGACATGGCAATTAATATAAACATTTAACGAAAATGTAACTATAAAATCTGTTTCGAAGTACAAAAGGATTAACAATACTAAAATGATAATAATAATAATAACAATAAAAAAAATCAAATTAAGATATAAATTGCAATTTTAGCATAATGTTGTCTTTTTAGTAAATAAAAGCAGTAAGTTCCAATAATGAAACAACCTATTATTCATTTTTAACAATGATCACCAACTTGAAGGTGTCTATTGTTAAAAATGAATATCAACACAAAACATCACAATAACACATAACAGTAGAATATTTACACCCTTGATCCTAAAATCCAGCGAAAATAGCAAACAAAATTAAAATATGAAAGGCAAAATTAGAAAACCAATTTAAAGTTAACTATATTTACCTTTTTACTAAACATATAAATACATAAAAGTATATTTGTTTTTATATTCAATATTAGTTATTCAATTACTTCAAATTTAGGACATTAAAACACCCTAGATTTATAGATCAAGGTTGCATACTCTGTCATACACATTACGCTAAACATTAACAGACATTATTATGTGTTTCCAGAATAATTAAAAAAGACTAGATAACACAAACTAGCTTTAAAGCAGTAACACCGCCTGGCACTAAATGCTGTCAAATCACACCTCTGCTATAAGTACACTGCTTGGCTGGCAAGGTTATCAATCTTGCTCAACATAATGCCAAGTCACACTACTTTGAAAACATGGAAACAATATAATTTAAACATAAATACAACTATAAACAAATATGGTTTTATATAACACATATAAACACATTTTATAACAATATTAAATGACAGATATATTAATCAAAAGCTATGAAAAAAAATATTAAAGTAATAATAAAGTTAAACATACAAAATGTGAGTTATACATACAAAGTTATACATACAAAATCTAAAGACTATAAATTAAGAACATTAGAAAACATAACATTATTTGTGTAACACTTTTCACCTACCATACCTTGAATGAGATGTTTATCAATTTTGAAAAATAAACTCTAAATCCTCTAGTTCTTGAACATGCAACATATAGTTGACCATGAGAGAAACATGCTTTTTTTAGATAAACCCCAACTCTATCAAATGTTTGACCTTGACTTTTGTTAATTTTCATTGAATAAGCCAATCTGACAGGAAACTGACGACATTTCAGAACAAAAGGTAAATTAGAATCTGATGGAGCCAACTGAGTTCAAGGAATAAAAACCCGTTTACCACCAGAAACACCTGTCAAAACCTCTGCATCAATATTTTTTATTTTGAAGAGCACAAACTTTCATTCGAGTACCATTGCATAACCCAGCTTTGAGATCTAAATTTCTAAGTAGCATAATTACACAACCAATTTTCAATTTTAAACAATGAGGTGGCATACCTGAAGGAGTTAAGCTGTTCAAAAACTCAACAGGAAAGTTATTTCTTTCATTAAGGTCATCAGTATCATTTTGATCAGCACTTAAATAAATTTTGACCTCACCCGGCAGACATTCAAGCACTTCTTCATTGATTGATAATGAAACAACATTAGTTGGTGTTAAAAATCACGCATTTAGAATAATCATTTTGATCAGCATCTCCAAAAATCTTTTTAACAATCAATTCATTTTCTCTAGTAATTCACTGATTTGGTATTTCAATGCATCATTCAAAAGGATCCTCCTCTTTGACAGGTATCGTTCCATTCCCAAGTTTTAGTAGCCATTGGGAAAATTCACCTTCCCCATCTTGTACTCTCATATTTTCAGTTAATGCAAATTCTGCACCCATCGCCAATGCAAATAACATTTTATACACAATTCTACTATTTCAGCTGGTTGTCCTCTTTTCATAACAAGCAGAATTTGCCTAAAGTTACCACCAAAAAGAATGATTTTTCCTCAGAACGGAAAGTTGTTGTTGCAAATATCTTTTAACAACCTATCAATTGCCTTTAATTGTTTACACGTTCATGTAAGACATTATAAAGCTCGCTTCTTAGTTTGTTTTGGTTATTTCTGATGAAAGCAAGGCGCTGGCCTTCAATTTTAACATACGCATCAATAGCATATTGCTGAAACAGTTTTTTGCCATAAAAGAGTAAAGAAAAAAATTGTCTAACTGAAAGTTTATAATTATAATACTGATGTAACATGATTTCTAACCAATGTAGCATGTTCAGGGTTGTGAACTAATTGATTATGCCAACCAGCATCACCCCTCGGAAAAAATAGAGGATAAACCATAGGATCTAAGTTAGCAGACATACTTGACATAGTTTTAAGAGGATGACTTGGGTAAATAACATCTTCCCTGGAAGCAGGTAGTGCACCCTCTTCACCAACAAATACACTGCAACTTCATTATGTGAACGGAGATTATAGCGACTTATAGCAATTATAGCAATTTATGCTGGAAGATCATGATTACAAAATATTTATAGCAAAATCATGTAGTAAACAGCAGGGCTGTGGAGTCGGAGTCGGAGTCGTGGAGTCGGAGTCGGAGTCGGAGCTCATTTTGGCTGGAGTCGGAGTCGGAGTCGGAGTCGGAAAAATTGTACCGACTCCGACTCCGGTTTAAAAAAAAATCTTTCAAAGTTTCATAATTTTCATAAGGATTTTATAGATGTTACAAAACTACAAGTCCCAGGATGGTCTGAAAGCTGTAGGATATCCAGACACAATGGAGAATTGTAGTTTGCAACAACTGGAGGACAAGGAGTTTGACATGTTATTTTTAGGCCTTTAAAACAGTGATAAGCAATAGGGTATTTTGTTGCTTATCACTTAGAATCATATATCA
The DNA here is from genome assembly GCF_058129835.1 of Hydra viridissima. Classification (NCBI taxonomy): domain Eukaryota; kingdom Metazoa; phylum Cnidaria; class Hydrozoa; order Anthoathecata; family Hydridae; genus Hydra; species Hydra viridissima. Next base: position 7,459,261 of record NW_028324314.1, read on the forward strand.
TATCACCTCCCTTGCGCTCTCCTCTACCTTCCCTTAAACTATATAACTTCATGATCCCCTAACTCCCGACTTAAATTGTCTAGCACTGTGCACAATATTCTTAGTAGAAAGTAGGCGTGCCACCACCAAGCACCAAAGAGTTGCTCCACAAACAGAAAGACTGTAAGTATTCAATTAACTTTGTTTCTCTGGAGAGAGAGAGAGAGTATTAGAAAATTAGTGATTGAAGAAGCTGTTAAACAAAGAGAAGAACTAAATGAATGTCTCAAGGGACGCTTTGTGTTTCTTAACAGAGTGAGCTATTTTCCAATCAATGTTTAATTCTTTTTTGAAAAAAATGAAGCAGTTACCAAGACATTGGCAGTAAAAGACGCCAAAACTAATCACACCAGCAAATTTCTCCAAGTCTTAGTAGAAAAGATTCTTAAAGAATATGAACTTAAAGAAGAACAAGCTCTTTCATGTTTGAAATATTGTCCAACTGACAATATTTCAAACATGATTTTGACAAATTCATAATGTTATTAGCGACTGCATAAGAGTTTATTGCATAACAAGAGTTCAGAAAAGTTGTTTGTTCAGAAATTGTTTTCTTATAAATATTGTTTAAAGCACTAAGTGGTTGGATTATTTGTATCATAGTGATGAAATAGCCAATGTTAACATTTTACTACAGTTATTTGTTGTTACAAACAAATAACTGTAGTAAAACAAACAACTATTTGTTGTTACAAATTGGTTACTTATGAAGGAGTCGGAGTCGGAGTCGGGAGTCGGAGTCGGAGTCGGTCCATGATAAAATCAAGGAGTCGGAGTCGGAGTCGGAACAGCAGCTTACCGACTCCACAGCCCTGGTAAACAGCGCTAAAGACAAAAAATCAAATTGAGATAAAACAAATTGTATAAATGGCAAAAAAAATTGTATTGGCTTTTAGTAAATGATTAAAAGCAGTGATTTTTAATAAAATTACCTATTTACCATTTTTGATAATAGACACCAATATGAAGTTAAGCCAAATGTCTATTAACTCAAAAGATAACAAAAAAACATCAGAGCAACAACACACACCATAAGTTAATATAATATGTATATAATATAACTTAAGTAAAATAACATTCATATATAACAAAACATAAGTAACAACATTATGCAATATGTTATTAAAATACATTATTATGTATTTTTAGAACAAATTTGAATAATAAAGGCTTAAAAACAGCAAGACCTAAAGCAGTAACAGTTTGACACTAAACACTATCGTGTAACCCTCTATTAAAAATACATAACTTGGCTGGCAAAGTTGAGAAATCTTGCTCTACACGTTTACCAAGTTACAGCACTTTGAAAAATAAAATCTCAGTAAATCAACAGTTTGCTATACAACTCGTATAAAAGTTATCAATAAATGTAACCGAATGTTAACTGCTCCACAAATAACAGCTATTTTCAACTGTGGTCGAGAAAAAAAAGTTTCTGTCAGTACAATCAAACGAAGATTACAAAAAGCTAATTTGCATGGTCGTGTTGCTATCCGAAAGCCATATCTACGAAAAGGTAATCGACAGAAGAGATTCCATTTGGTACAGTTCCACAAAAATTGGATGATGGATGAATGGAAACAAGTACTCTAGACCGATGAGTCAAAATTTGAAATTTTCGGAAATAAGCGAAGAGTTTACGCCAGAAGATCTGCCGAAGAAAAAATGCTAACTCAATGTCTGGTTCCAACAGCAAAACATTGCTCTGTGATAGTTTGGGGTTGTTTCTCTCTGGATAGAGTGGGAGATTCATGTATTCTCAATTCATATGCCTCCTTACAAAAGCTAGTTTGTTTCTTTGGTGGTTTACAGACAATCTAAGACCAGTAGCTACTGGCCGAGATCGTAAATTTAAAACACGAAGTCTTCTTCTTATGGTATCTTGGCTCTCAGCAGTTCCATGAACCTCAGCAAGTTGCATTTGGAGATTTCGTGCAGTTGTGAACTGTTTTCTCAGCGTTTGAAGCATTAAAAATTGGTCCCCCTCGGCATAGTTAGCTCGTGGTCTCCCTTGGCCAAGTCGTCTAGCGTGATCGTTGGATCTCTACAAACCTTTGTAGAACCCTACCGACTGTTGTATGAGACACTCCAAATCTTCTACCAAGTTGGTGATTTGTTAATTCTTCATTGGAAAAAGAAACAAGTGCAGCAAATTCATCATGACTTAAATTTTGTCTAAAACGCTGCATTGCGAAAAGACGTGTTCAAATGACAGTTATCCTTTCTACACGGTGCACAGTGGAAAATAAAGGTGTGTTTCGGACCAAAAATCGATAACTTTTTTGTTACTAAAAATAGAGATTTGAAAATTTGCACAAATGTAAAGTAGTATATGACGCTTCTAATGAAATTAGAATTTGTAGGAATTTTTTGTAATACAATATTAAAAATAAATAAATAAAAATCAAAAACTTCAAAATTGGCAGTTTGTTAACTTACACTTTAACATAGTACTTTATAAATGTATGAAAATACCTTAAAATTATTAGAAACGATGAAAAGTACATAAAATGCTTACCTACTAATTATAGAAATATTTAAAACAGTTTTTAAACAACAATTTTTAAATAGTTGTTTTTATGAAATAATGTATTGGTATGTTAAAGGTACTATACCACAACTACATAAGGACTTTTAGTTCCTGAAATCAGTTCGTTGACTTTCAAAAGCTGCAGAATATCTTCATCAAGTTCTTGCACATTTTTTTTATAGGGTTTTCTAATGCTGGTGATGTACGGATCGGAAGTGTACAGAAGAGTATGAAATACATCCTCATTTGTAACTGATCAAGAACATTTTCTGGCATGATGAAGGCGAAATTTTTTATAATCCTTATTGCAGGATTCTTGCGCATCTTCTGAAAGTTGACCGATAGGAAGTACTGCAAAATGCGTTATGATATTTTCTCCGTGAAGTAAGATTTTGTGTACTGAAGATGGCATATAGTACCGTCCGTAATTGGTCACATAGATTCTGGCAGTTTCTACAGCATAACTACCAAAACTTCCTAGAAAGTTTTATAAAAAATTCCTAGAAAGTTTTATAAAAAATTAACTTTTAAAGTGTTGAAAGAATTCCTAGAAAGTTTTATAAAAAATTAACTTTTAAAGTGATGAAGCGAACAGGTTTGAAATGAACATCCGCAAAAATAATGAACAGTAGGGCTTTCAAAACTTTTATTTTTACATAAAATTATGTGAAATTCCTGCATTATAGTAATGATTGACTATTAAACTATTAAATAAAATTGAAATATAATGACAGTAGCAACATTAGTAAAAAACATTTATGATATGCTATTGCTCTACAATTTTCCACTGTGCGGTGGTTTGGTAGCGCTATGTTATTGTACGCATGCGCAAACTTTACGGAAAAAAAAATCAACTCTTTCAAAATGGTTACGGCCCTTAGCAACGAAAAATTTTTCTCTGGAAACCAAGTAATTGCATATTCTCCAATATAAATAAGTTTTTTTGTTGCTGCATTAATTTAAATTAGTTTAACGATAACCCGGTTGTGTACTAAAACACTTAAAGCAAGAGAAGGAACATCTAAACGTTCGTTAACATTTGTTGTTGAGAAAGATGGCTGGTTAACTATACGTGATTTGTTTATATTTTTTAGACCCTACGTTCTAGGTTTTTAATCGTGGAAATCTAACCATATTTCTTGAAAAAGTTTGAGGAGACCTTCTATTTATTTCTTATACCTGTTCTTAGAGTTCAATTTTTTTAATGGACAAAAAAGGCACTTTTCTGAATTACCTTATTGACCATTATAGCTACATTTTGTTTGCCTTTTCTAGAGACAAATAATAGAAAAAAGGAAATATATATTATTAAGAAATGTAAAATGCTGTTCCCAAAAGTGTTTTTAACTATGAAAATTTTCGTTTTTTCTTTCTTTTTCATGATTCTGAATTTAATGCCCTACTTTTAGGATTAGTTTTCTGATAGTAAAATTTTTGGATGCTTTTTAACCGCTTTGTTGGGCAAGGGATAGATTGATAAATACGCTTTAAAACTTTGAACTCAAGATAAATTGATTCTTCACCTTTTTCGCCATGCAATCCAAAGCCAGCACCCCATTTTTTCAAAAATGGAATAGCGTGATCTTCCAGCATGTGTAACTTTCGATGTAATAAAGCCTTAGGCCAAGTTGTGCAATAAAAATGCATCAGTTCAACAATATTTTTCTAAAGAAAATGTGATAGCAACATCAATCATGTTGTACTTTTAATCCCAGCTTTACAAGTTAAATCATCATAACTGTATTGTTGTAGTTTCAGTATACTCTTCAACCTCAATAACAATAAACAAAATAAATTTCTAAAGCGCTTTGAGAAATTCATTATAAACAGAAAGAAAAAGAAAAAAATCAAATAAAACTTATTAAGTTCATTTAATATTTCTGTTGTCATCGTATTTTTTGAGTAGAATATGGTATAGCATGCAGAAAATTTATGAAAATGTAGTTTATGTTTTGTAATGATTTCGACTGCTATCTTGTATAGACTTTTCCCAGAGAATCCTTCATCATAAACAAGTTTTGAAATAGAATTACATAACTTTAGCATAGAGTTTTTCTAAAAAAGATAAATGTCTCTTTAAAAGATATATTGCATGATTTTATATTACTTGTTATTATTGCTATTAACAATAATGTCTCAGATTTGGAATATACTAATTTATAAAAGAAATGGAACCTGAAGCATTTTATGCACATGATTTCCAATAAAACTTTTTACATGGTATGCTTGTCGCTCAACTTTCAGTTTTTGCAATATAGCTTCAATCTGTTGTGTGCATGGTCCTTCACCTTTCTTCAGCATAGATTCAAGCTCCAGAGTATTACATTGTTTTTTCTATAGAAGTGTTATAATTGCTTTTAAATTAAGATTTGTTAAACACAAGGAAACTCACATTTGTCTTGACTGTTTCAGAGAGATTTTATTTTGTTTTCTTTCAGAGTTTTTCAACTTTGAACAAGGATATCTTTTTAACTACTTGGAGATTATACCTAAAATATTTGCACACTGGTTATCAGGTCACTTTCGAGGGGTTTGACCAAAATAAGGATTTAACAGTTTGCTGTTCTTGAGATAATGATATTGACAGCTTTTACAACAAAATTAAAAACCATTATTGAAAATGCCACCATTTTGCATCTATAAATGCTTTGATGATGATTCTGATCAAATCTCTTTATCAACATGTTAACCTTTTTGCAAAAGTTTAGACTCAAACTATGACTAGTTAAGAAATTATTGTCTAAAAATGCAGTTAAAATTGCATATTAATTGCTGACTCTGCATGTTTATGGGCACATTAACAGTTTTTTATTTATTTATACTGAAAGTGTTTTCATTGTGCATGTATTTAATCAAATATTGCACTGAAAATCATAGGATTAACAGTTTTAGTTTTTATAGGCCAGTACCACTTTAAAGCAGAACAATAATTCTATGAAAAACAGAACTTAACATTATCATGTTGTCAATGCCTTATTTTAAAAAAATGCTTACCATTTCCTTTTTACTTTTCTTTAGAAAATCAAGTTGAGGGAAGTAAGTTGACTTAATATTTTCCACATTATCAGAAATATTTAACTAGCCATTTCCATTGCAATATTCACCAGCTGTATTTGTTCATCAAGATTAAAAATAGAACTTTGAAGGTCTGACAGTTGTTTTTGCTTTAATATAAATTCATGATATTTTTCAGAACAGATGCTGCTATTATTTTTTAATACTTCTTCTAATACCATTAAAATATCCAATTTTATGGGCTTCTTCTACAAACATGTTGAAATATTTAAGATAAGTCCAAATAACTATGTGTAGAGTTGGTATAGAAACCTAGATATAAATGTATGTGTATGAGTTATGATTTTAAAAAACTAAATCAACTTTTAGTGACATTGTACAGCAAATCAATTATCACTAGTTAAAATTGAGTTAAATGAGAGAAATGATTTTAACTGATCTAGAGTTACCTTCAAAATTGGTTCTGTTATGACTTTATTGAAACTTTTTGCATCTTTCTTGAGATCCTCATTTTACATAAATCTTTGATAATTGGTTTGAAGACTTTCAAGAGTGAAACATTTCTATTTCTGTTCTTTCTATTTACTAAGTTTCATGTCAAAAAAATACTATAAGTTATTCAAATTAAATTCACCTTTTAATGTTGAATTTCTTTTATAATAACTCATCTTAAGCTCCTGAAATACAATAAAGTGCACAAAGAAACTCAAATCAACTAAATATTGTAATGTTGTTATCCCTAGATATGTAAAACCTTCATATATGTATTTTTTGAAATCAGTAAGACCACTACATATATACATATATATATCTACATATAAATATGTATATATGTAGTGATAAAATAAGGTTTATGTAATATGTACACAAAGATGTACATATTACATAAACCTTATTTTAATGCTGTAAGCTACACTAGCAGTGTTAAAACTTGCTTTAATGTAAGAGTATAGCATATGTTATTTGCAAATTGACATATGCTACATTTGCTAAACTAATTTTTTTTCTAAAGATTTTACTTTTTGCTTAGGTAACTTTAGACCTTTCTAGTGGATCAAGATGTGTGTTGATGGATCTTTTACATAACTCTAAGGTGCTAGATTTATTTCAAACTTTCCATTCTCTTCTTTGTAAAAGGTGAAAGGAGTATTTTCAACCACATTTTCATCTTCAGACCAGGTTTCAGCAACTATTTAGAGAATAAGAATTTATAAACAACGCTAGCTCCATGAATCGTGGCACTTGTACATTGTTTAGAACCAGTCAAAACCAGTCCAATATTGTCATCACTTGTAAGCCATCAACATAAAGTAAAAAAATTTAATGCTCAGTAAAACTTGCTCTGTAATGTTGTATACAGATTAAATTTCAGTATTTAAAAAAAAATCTGGAAATTCTATGATTAGATTTTATTTTATTTTAACTTTAAAATTCTCAGTTTTTACCTTTATCGACAGCTGCTTTTTCGGTTCTTAATATTTGCGCGCAATTAAATTTCAAAGTTTTTTTAAGAAACGTGTATACTTTGCTTATTATAGGAACTATCCCAATTTACATTTTTTTAAGAAGATTTTTATTTGTAAAATTATTTGAGAAAACGTTAGGATTGCCACTATTGATAAATCATAAATTTTTTTCATGTTTACATCGCTTTCGATTTCTATTTCTAGAGCATGCGCATAATAACATAGCGCTGTGTCGCTTTACGTAAACAACCGTGTCTACTGTTAAAACAATTTAAAAGCAATACATACTTTTCTTTTAGAAGTGAGGCTTAATTACAGCAAAACATGCTACTTATGAAAAACTGCTATAATTTGGAAATGAAATATGGGAAACGGAATAAACCTACTAAAGGCCTAATAACAAACATTATAATCATGTTTGTAATTGATAAATCCAGGAAAAACATACAATTTATCAAAGTAAGTCAAAATTTATAATTGGTGCATTAATTTTGCAGTTTAAGTGTATATATATACAGTGTATTTGTTAAGTAACGCAAAAAAAAAAAAAATAGACAATATCTCAAACATTTTATTAAAAAATATATACAATAAAATTTCATAATTATTGGAGGTTTTATTTTATATGTACAATAATACCCTTATCAACTTGCATAACCAATTCACATTGATAAAGAATGTTGGTCACAGAAGCCAATAGTTCATCCTGTGATACTTCAGATATGACCTCTAAAATCCTTCTCTTAAATTCATTAATGTTTTGGACACTGCCTCTTCGATAAACCCTTGATTTAATCACATCCTGGAAATTAAAATCTAAAGGATAAAGATCTGGTGATCTGGCAGGTCAATTATAATCAAATCCGCGACCGATAACACATTCATGGAAGTGCTCCTTTAGCACTTCTCTAGCAGACAAGGACTAATGAGGAGGTGCACCATCGTGCTGAAAGACTCTTGAGGATAATTTACGTTTTTCATGCAATTGTGGCAGAATGTGAGTCTCTAGCATGTCTATATAATTTTCTCCTGTTACAGTATCCTTAAAGAAAAATGGTTGCAAAAAAATTAGACTGTAAAACCCAACTAAACACAAATTTTTTCTGCATGGAGCATCTTTGGTAATGTTTTAGAAGGTTTTTCATCACTCCAAATTACACAATTGTGTCTGTGAACATGACTGTCCCTGTAAAAATATGCTTCATCACACATTGGTTATTTTTGATTGTTTTTCTCCCACTTGCTAAGATTTATGAGATTTTAAAAAATTTTTTATTATGCGGATGTAACGAAAACACTTTTACTCTATCTGTTTTAAGCATTCAAGTTTTAAGGAGTCTTAAGCATTCAAATAAGTCCATAGATTGAGGTAATAATTTTTGGGTTGAAGAAGAACTGAGGGTTGGAACATGCCAACCCAGATGAACTAAAGAAATAATTAATGGTATTCATAGTGAAAAATCTTTTGGTGGAGATGAAATGAATGATATTGTTGAGAGGTATTGGTTGGTCCAATGATAGATGGCTACCTAAAAGAAATTGGTAAAGCATTTCTTCGTAAACTAGCAAAAGGAAAGATGACTGGTTTAGCTCTTTCAGTTTCATTGTTTATTCCATGGGGAGATATGAAAAATATAGTAACTCTGATAAAAGTGTATGGCTGTGCTTGTAGCATGCTACAGACACACAATAACAAAAAAAAAACTCCTGATAAAAAGCTAAAAAAGCTTTTGATCCTTGTCGATTTGATGGAACAAATTTTTTGGCAAATAGGATGTTTCATAAAGTTAATCAGGAAGGAAAGCAAAATAAACGCTTAGCATTTAATGGTAGCGCAGAGATTGTAATAACTGAAAACACTCCAATTCAATTTGAATACTCACACATCACACATTATATAAGATTAAGCTTTTACATTCAAAGATACACTGCAGATTATTTTGTTGTTGATACTTCATTACAAGCGTTAATGAATCAATAATTTGTGAACTTTAAATATATAAAATATATATATATATATAATTTATATACTATACATACATATTTATATATATATACATATATATATATTTATATACATATATATATATAAATATTTTAAAACTTTAAAATCAATTTAATATATTAATATTAAGTTGATTTTAAATTTAAATGTTTATAAGACAAAAAGTTGTAAAATAAATGTTTTAAATATATGACAAGAAAAGGTTATCAACAAGTTTGTTTTTAATTTGTAAATCCATAGACACTCCAAGTTCATTAAAACAAACTTTTAACATCTCTAGTTTATTTTTAATAACTTATAGCATTAAAATTGAAACATCTTTAGATTTTTTTAATAATTTTATTATATCTCTAGTTTATTTGTAATATGTAAATTACTTAACTAAAAAAGTTAGTTATTTATTATTGTTAGTAAAAACAACCATCTTTTTTATTTCAAATCAATCCAATTAAATCGAATGCTGATCTCTTGGAAGGGGCATTTGATATTGAATATAACAAACAGAACCCTAATATACATTTAACTAGTTGTTGCCCTGTAAACTACAGGTCTGGTAGGTCTAATCAGTAAAATCACATGTTGTATGCACTGTAGAAAATTCCTTGTTCCACTGCTGTTAGCTTAAACAGTAACTTAAAAATAAGCTGAGACCTAAATATTTGAACTCAAGGGACAATTGTATTTAACATACATTGATATATAATAACTTATGTGTGTGCCGACACCATGTCAGAGGTAAAAACAGAATAAAAATATACATATAATGATCGCATTTTCATTAACTCTGCCTTGTTTCCACTAGTACTTTTACTGCGTAATCTTAATTCATTCTTTAATTGTTTTAAAGAAAGTTCTCTAGGAATAATATCGATATTTTGATTTTGTGCGTGTGATGTTAAGTGTTGTAAAAGTTTGTTATTGTCAACAATTTGTTCAATGCAAACTTGACATTGGTATGGTTTTAAAATAGCCAAAATGTCTTCAGTGAATTCACCTTTTTTGACACATTGCATTAATGGAACTGCAAATATGCAACAATCACAAAGTTGCTCTGTTACAAGTTGTCATGAACAATGGTATATTGATTCACTATCTAAGTTAGCTGGTACTCTTGATTTGTAGTGTGAGTGATAAGATATGTTCATATGAAAATGATAAGGAAGATAAAAGTTTCTAACAAAACTAGATCTCATCAGCTGATGCCATTTACCTTGTTCATCACAAGAAACTGATCGATTACTATTATTTTTCAGTTGTCGCTTTAAAGACGAATGTTTTGATTCTTGATTAACTGTTTCTAAATCTGAAAAAATTTAGTTTAATAAAACAATTATCATCAAGTTGTGCAAAAGTTATTTATTTATTATTTAAATAAATAATAATTTTTTCTAATACCAAAATTGCTTTCCCGACCCTACAACATAAACTATTTTTATTTTTTTGCATCGAATCATATAATAACACCGACAATAATATATTTTGAAATTCATAATGGTTTCTAGGTCATCGATAAAACAACTTACTAACAAACTCTTAGATAGCCTTCATCCATGATTAATCATATGATCTGAAAATTCCCCTATAGATTCCTAATATGTACATCTACAATTCCAGTTTACAACATATATCTTAAGGGATGCCGTAAATAAATTTGTATCTATATAACTTTTAACTAGCAGACTTTATAAAAAAAAAAAAAGATATATGTTCGAACTTTATTTTCTATTTAACGAAGTATACTAACAATACTATTATATAACCCTATTTTAATGCTAAAGATTATACTCTTGAAATTTTTCGAAAAAATTTATCATTTGCGGACGTTTTGGATCAAGTTTCGATAAATTATGGTATTTTTTTAAAAAAGCATTTGGGAGAAAAACAGTAGGGTAAACTGACCTATATCTGGCCACATCGTTCTTATTGTTTAAAAATAAAAATTCATTTAATGTTACATGAATAAATAAATTTACATATAAATAGGAATATTTAGGGATGGATATAATTCAGAAAAACTTTTAACAAAATCAAACTTGATATGTGTTTAAGCATCAGTTTTTCAGATGCTAGCTAAAAGACTTATTTCTGGCCGCTGAGACTTAATTCTGGCCGCTTCTTACTTAATTCTGGCCATCGGCTAGATTTAGGCATAATTTCTTTTCTAAATTACATGTTTTTAAACAGAAAAAAATTCAATTGAAAGAAGACACATTACATAAGCAAGAAACTGGAACACCAAAATTCAAGTTAAAACAAAAACAACAAAATAAAAACAAAAGAATAATATATTGTTAATTTTTTTTTTCCTACAGTTTGGAAGTTTTATGTTTTTTTTCCTCCTGTTTTTTTTTTCTTTAACATAACATTTTCTTCTCTTTTTTTTTCTTTGATTATTTTTTTTTTGAACTTCTTCATGTTTGTTATCCAGTGCTTCTTGAGATGTGAGCAAAAAATACTTTGGTTTCAATGCAGTTTTGGTTTTTTTAATGATTTGAGTGGGATATGTTAAAACATCAGAATCTGGATCTCCTGGAAAGGATTGATTTTTAAATGGAAAATTTTGATAAACACTTGAAGCTGTTATTTCTATTTCGTTCATGGCAACATTCTGAGTTTTGATATTATCTGTAACTATACTTTTTACTGGGGATGGATTAGGAATAGCGTATGTGTGGTCAAAATTTAACATTAAAGAATGCGTTGTTGCTAAAGATGTTGAAATAAAAACTCAACATCTTCTTCAATTGATTCAATTGATCAATATTGCATTCTGTTGTTTCACAATGGTCATTAGATACTTGAGGTAGGTTGCCTAAAATTTTCAACAGATTCTCATTATTTTGATAACTGGGTTCTACGTATAAAGAATTAGGCATGTAAGCTTCAGGTGGAATTATATTTGGATTGTATGGATAAATTCCACAAGCTTGAAAACCAGATATAATATTATTTGGGGTAACAGATTCGTTCCGAGCCTGCTTCATTAATCCACAAAAACTTATTCTTGAAACTAGTGTCCCAGGAAAATTACAAATCAAATTTTCACATGCTTTTCTGTAAGCTTTCTTGAGTGGACCAAGTACTGATCAATCACAAGGCTGAAGCCAGTTAGAAGTGTGAGCTGGCAAAGTTGTGTGAGTCATGGCCGTCTAAAATAAGTAATTGAGGTCTGTCAGAACCAATTTTTGGAAGAAATGATTTGGTAAACCAGAGAAATGCAATTTCCTGCTTAGTCCATCCACTATCAGAAACACTCCATGTGCTTCTTTCTGGTGCATTTTCATTTTGAAAGCTGTTGAGTGACCTATTTGTTTTTCCTTTTACTATAAAATGTGGTGGAAGAGAGTTACCAATTGCATTGACACAAGCTATAACAGTGATTGTTTCCCGATTACCTGATGTACGACTATGTAGGTACTTTACTCCTTTTTTAACAATTATTTTCCCAGGGCGATAATCAAACTGGATTCCAGTCTCATCCATATTCCATATATTCTGTGGTTTACTAATTAAATTATTTTCCATTAATACATTTTTAAGAATAGAAAAGTATGTTGAAACTTTACAAGCATTCATACACTGATGTCTAACAGCAGCTGTAACTTCTGGTTGATGTAAAGTTATCTGTTTGTGCCTTTTGCACATCCCACGCCACCATTTTTCAGAAGGTGTTCCATTTTTGAATGATTTATTATGCTTTGCAGCAAAGTTTCCAGCATATTTTAGAAACTGAGATTGGCCAAATCCTATTCCTAATGCTGCACAATTGCATGCAAAATCAACTATTTTATTTTCTTCTTCATCATTTAGAAGGGTGGGATGACCAGGCTTGGCTCCCAATTCTGTTTTTCCAGAAAGTCTAACCTGCAGAGAACATCTTGGAACACCAAAAGCTTTACATGGTGCACGCTGTGAAGATCCATTTTTAACAGCTTCAATAGCTGATATCATAGCTGCATCACTCCATAAACAGTGTTTTTCACGTTTACTTCTGAACAGTTCTTCATTTTTTTTAGAATCTATTAGTCTATATAAATTTTTTCTTATTTTAACTTTCTTAATTTTTTCCATTCTAATAAGAAATTTCAGAGTTCTATAAAAAACATAAATATTAAACTATAAGATAGTTATTAATATTTAACAAATGTTCTTGCATATAAGTGCACATAGCCATAATATATGTAGATGCGTATCTATAACATTCATTATCATACAACAAAATTAAAATATTATTATGCAAAAAAGCATTTAATCAAGACCATGGTCATGTATCAAGGCCTATATATAGAATTTTATTTATAAAATGGTATTTGTAATGTAATGTTATAAAAATATGTTATTAATCTACTTAAAATAAAATTTATAGTTATAAATAATACTATGTTTATAAAGAATACAAAGTTAAGTTTGGATTACTTTTAAACATTACATAGGCTATATACATAATACAATGCAATATAGATACGTTTGTGTCTATACAAACTGACACATGTACATATAACACATAATAATTGCATAACTATATACATGATCATTAATACACATTAAATACCAGTCTTCAAAATTACACAAACAAACACACACATATCTATGAAAGTGTGTCATTTTTAAAGTTATAAATGTTTTATAGTTTAAAAAAATCGTAAACATAAACTTAATTATGGCCAGAATTAGGAATAATCTTTGGCCAGATATAGGACATTCGGTAGAAAATATATTACAATTTTATATATAGAAATTCACATATAAATAGAATTTATGCACATTATTCATAACTAGCAAAATTACATATACAGTTTTAATAACATTACATTCTAATATTACTTTCAATTCAAGCGATTTACAAACGCAATGATGTTTGAATGTCATTATCAAAACTTTGAAAATATCAAAAATCGAGTTTACGGACGCAAGAAATTTATCAAATATTTCCAGCATGTTTTCAAAGCATCAGCATTTCTATATATTTTCTTAACTGCACATTTAAAAATTAAAAACTTAAAATATCATGTTTTATTTCATAACAGACCAATAAACTATTACATTAAAGCATTTTGAGCTTCTGAAAATTGGCCAGAATTAGGACGCGGCCAGATATAGGTCAGTTTACCCTAAAAAATAACCGCTGTGTCACAGAAAATAAGAAACCTTTATATTACTTTATATAATTCACATAAAGGTTTCTTATTTTGTGTTTTACTTTTTATAGGATAAGTTATAGCTGTTTTTTAAATTCTTTGTTTTAAAAACTTTCAAAAATTCCAACACACCAGAAGTTCTAAATGTTGTAAATGATGTCTACTAATGTATACCCAACTACTGAAAAAGAAGATTTAGATCTGGGGAACAACTTAACCTGCCAGTCACTCTGGTCCACAATTGTTAAAACTTTATCTATCTAAAAATAAGTTTTTGTTTCTACTTTCCTATTATTCTAAATGATTTGCATAGTTGGAAAATAGCTTTAAAAAATAAAGTTTTTTGAGGTTAAGGTAGGGAATTTAGGCAATTTTTATAGCCAATCAAAATCTTTTTTATTTAAAATGCATTGGATTCCTTAATATATTTTATTTTCAAAATGGTTTCAACCACTTCTGTAGCTTATTTGGTTCCAAAGATATTCGTGTTTTAATATTTTCAATTCATATACATTTTATGAAATATTTCCTTAAAGTATCTCGTTAAACTTTTGGCACCAAAAAAAAACTTTTTTGTCTTTTTTTTTTTCTTGCGGAAAAAGTTGCGTTAACAATAAAATATCTAAAGACGGGGGAAATTTATAAAATCTCCACTTAGAAAACAAAAAACCCACCCTATTAGACTACCAAAAAAAAAAAAAAAACTGTTTGACATAATAAATAAATAGTTGCAGAATCTATTTTTATGTGGGGACGAAAGAATTAGCTTAATTTACTTGTGTATAAACAAAACTGAAACATTTAAAATTAAATATCTTTATCAATTCTAAAGCAAAACGACGTCCCCAAAAATATTATTGTAGTGCAACCTTTTCTAAAAAAAATAACATCTATATATACGTATATACTATTTATTTTTATGGGTGGGTTTTCATTCTTCGACACCTACATAAAATCATTTGTTGCGTTTTAAGAATTTAGAGTAATATATTATTCAAAAATAATATAACTTTAGTTACTGGTATTATGTTGCAATTTATCGTAGGTTTAATGTCACAGGTTTGTGAAAAAAAAAAGAATTAAATTGTATTAGTCTTCATAAACCAAAAGAAATCTCCCTTTAGATTTTTTGAGCTCCATCAGACAAGCTTTGCGTATAAATGATTTGAAGTTATACAAAGATTAACGAATAGTAATAAACATCTAAGTATTTAAACCGCTTGTTTCGAAAATGTCTCAAGAAGTCACGCTTACTTTTAAATTTAAATAAAACCACTCAATTCTAGCAAACAGTGTCATGCACGAGGTTACTAATTAAAAATTTTAAAAAGCTTTATAGATAAGCTAAATCGGATTAGTCAATTCTATCCGTAGGGTTCTTATTGTCGTCATACATTTTGCATGCAAAAGACTTTGAAAAGAACCGCCTGTTAAGTAAAAAAGCAACAATATTTCAACAATCAGTCGTATAAAACCTTTTCATAAAATAAGATGTTGAGAGGGCAATAAAGAATTAATAAAATTAAAAAAATTTAGGTTTTTTGCTTCTAGTTTTTACAAGATGCCACAAACTGATAAAAGATGCAGACGAGCTTTTTTGTTAAAAAGAAAAACTTTTTTAAATGCTCCATCAAAACATTTCAAACAACTTTACTACTTTCTTTTTATAAGTAAAAACACAAAAGTGCAAAACAATAAAAAATCGTAATAAACTGTGAGCAACGACAAATAAGAAAAAAAATTTGTATTTTAAATAACGCCCCCTCCCCCTCCTGCGTGCTTTTTTGTAAGCTTTGGGCATAACTTGAGATGCTTACATTTCTCAGACTAGATTTGGATAGGAATTTTGGAAAAAAAAAAAATAAAAATAAATAAAAACAAATAGCCAACATACACGGTTGGTTTTTATGCTTTACAGAATAGGAAACTAAAAAAATTTTTATTCAATTTTTTTTTTGAAACCAAAAAGGATCATGCTTTTAAAAACGAAGTTGCATTACCAATTTTTTTTTTTCAGCTGCCTGAAATTTTATAAATGTATAGATTCATGCAAGTATTCACATGTATAAGAACGAGACATCAAATCTTTCGTTCTTATACATTCACATGTGTAAGAATGAGACATCAAAAATTGATCTTAGTCAAAAAATTACTTTTGAATTCTAAGTTGAGCAAGAAAGATAAAAGGAAGCGCAAATAACAAAGCTTCGTTTATTAAAAAATCGTTATTTAACTTTTACATGCCTTAGCCTTATGTAAAATGGTATTATTACGATTCATAAGTGAAGAGTCTTGTATCTCATAAACTGGTATAAATTTTGATAAGTTATTTTACAAGATTTTATAGCAAAGGAAAAAATTATTAAATGCTTTCTTCTTAATAAAAGAATTTAAAAAAAAAGAACCACAAAGAATTTTAGATTAGGCGGGAATTACTTTAAAAATGAGTAAAAAAAGTACCTCTTAAAAAGCATTTAAACAACCAGACAATTTTTAGACCCATCATTCATAAGATTAAAAGGAGAAAATATTAATTAACACTTTATTATCAATGCTACACAATAATAATTAGACTGTTTTTAATGCTACTTTTAACATAATTGATATTACAATAAATTAAAAAATAATAACATTACAATATAAAAGACAACTTTTTTTCTTTTTAAAAAATAACAATTTAAAATATTTATCCTTAAAAATCGTTAGTCTCAGCACTAAACTACTTGTTAAAATTTGAAATAACTCACAAATCTTGCTAAAACATTTCAAGAGAAAATTTATTTGATGTGTTGCCTAGAACACCAACACAAATTATCATTGTAAACAAGTAATGAGATAAAAACAAATTCAGTAAGTGTTTTTTCAAAGTAGTAACTAGAATATATAGAGAGTCCATAAAAATATATTATGCTTCAACGCATTAAGTCTTACTATGAGCATCATCAAACATCTCAAATATTAAGATAATGTCCTATTTCAACAAAGTACCCTTATTTAAAAACTTTTACTGTTACAAATAAAACAGCATTAAATATATATTAACAAATTACAACAACTAAAATTTTAAGAATGTGAAACTGTTTGAGACTGTTACTAAGGCTGCTATAAAAAATGTCTTTTGACATGTATAAAAAGAAGAATAACTACCTGAAGTATTTTTAGATCATAAAAACAGACTCACAAATATAAAATATATTTACATAAAAAGAAGTTTTGTTTGTTAGTTCTAATTTTTTTTTTTTTTTGAAGAATAAAGCTTTCTTCTTTATCACTGTTCCGGCAGCAATAAGGAATACTTATATATATACTCCAACATGCCTTCAAAAATAAAAACTACAATCAATTCAACCCAATCATTCCTAAAGCACACCAAGATTCCTCTGTTTAAACAATAACAAGTAATAAAAACATTTTGAATCTTCAAATTAAGAACTAAAAAATGAACTTAATCATGAGAATAAAATTCTATAATTAAACTCTATTCATGTTTATTGGATGCTGAGTTTCCTTCAAGCATATGGTCTATATGGTTAAATGCCAAGTAAAACTTTGTTTTTTTTTTAATTTTATTTCTACAAAATGGACAGATTTTGCACAGTTCACTGCAATCAAAACAAATTGTATGACCACACTGCAAAACTACATCAACAACCCGATCTCGACATACAGAGCAATTAAAAGAATCTTTCCATTGCTCAACTTGATTAGTTAGCCTAACAACTTGATTTCTAAGACATTCAACTTCTGACACTTCATTCATTTCTTGAGCTGTGACCTCTTCATCATTTTTAGCATGTATTGTGGCTGCTGCAGAAGAGCCAAAATTGTAGAGTATCCTACGTGCATGATCATAAGCTTCTGTACATGTTCTTTCAGTGTCAAAAATATAATTTTGTTCTGTCATATGATCACTTGGAAGCCAAGAAAAAAGTGTGTCAAAAAAATCTCGAGCAACTTGTTGTTTGACAGCTGGTCGAATACTGTCACACCTGTAAAATGCATGGTGCTCTGTTATGGAACGATACAGAGCTTGAGCACTTTCTTTACTATTTAAACGATAGACGATGCTAACAATATCACCAACATCAGAACTACAAATATCTAATTTAACTGTTTTCCCTGACCGCGTTGCCATTCTCAAGCAGTTAAATGGTACCCTAAATGAACAGCAGCAAACTTTTTAAAATGTTTCAAGAGAAAAAATTCTACAGAAAGAAGAGTTTCTACTAATTCAAAACTATAAATATTCACATTAAAAATACCTTTCTGCCAAATCATTTCCTTTATCAAGTTTTAAACAATCAATTCCAATTCCAAGAAAAACAGGTTTGTTGGTAGAATCCAACCTTACATGGTGAGATTCCATACCATAATCTTCTGATTCTGCAACCTCTTTCAGCAAATAAAACTGAGCTACTTCTTTTATCATTCCTCGCAGTTTGCAATGTGCAATTATAACTTGAGACTGAAAATCAGGTAACCAATGAGAGCATCTAGAAGGGTTGTACCCAATATGATTTTCACGAAAGTCACCTGCTTCAGCTTGAGATAACAAAGCATACAAGTGAGGCAAGTTAACTTCAGAGGTATTGTATTTACCAGCAATCAAATCTTCTTTAACATTTAGAAAAAACTGCAATCTAAAAATTGTTTTTAGATAAACTTTTTATAACACAAAGATTAAAATCCTAGATAAAAATGAAAAGGAAAAAGGATTTAATCAATTCCTTGTAGACTGAATAAATAAACAAAAGACCTAACAACATTTAAATTATCACTATCACAAAGATTACCAGTAATAGAGATTAATACTTTTAATAGTTACCTGGTTGATTCTTGAAGCAACTGATGAGGTTGAACATAAAATTTTACACAGAACATCAATGAAAATGGTTCAGGCTTATTTATTTGTCGAGAAATTCGATTTCTCATGTTTAACCAATGTATTTCACCCCTAGAATTTGTAAATTGCAAACCAAAGTAATCTTTTTCAACAATCCCTAACTTGTTGCAAACCTAAAAAACAAACGACAGTCAAAACCAATTTAAAAATATATTTAGTTTTCAAGTGGACTTTGTACCCTAAACAAAGTTGTGAAAATTTATTATTTACCTCGTCCATTACATCTTGCCCTTTAGCATCTTCTTTAAATTTAAACGAAAAGCATACATTATCTCTTTGTGTAACTAGGCACCAAATTTTGCCCTGATTGAATGAAACCTTAGTTCGAGACGAAACATCTACTCTATCTTCGTCATCCATTCTATCTAAACTTCGCAGCTACCATGCACAAAATATTATGAAGCAAGCTTATTTTGATAAGAATCTGTCAGAGCCAATTAAATCTTTTAAACATATCTTTTTAAACCAATCAACTTCCTTCAAAAACAGAAACACCAATCAAATTAAGATTAGGCATACAAATACGCGAGAACTTTACCTATTAAAGAATTCGACTTTGAACCCGTTGGGAAAATCCCTTGTTTATGCTTTTAATTTGTAAATAAAAAAAACAGATGTTAATGTAATACTCAATAAAGGAACTTTGCTACTTAGTTTCTTTACTGTATGTATGTATGTATGTATGTATGTATGTATGTATGTATGTATGTATGTATGTATGTATGTATGTATGTATGTATGTATGTATGTATGTATGTATGTATGTATGTATGTATGTATGTATGTATGTATGTATGTATGTATGTATGTATGTATGTATGTATGTATGTATGTATGTATGTATGTATGTATGTATGTATGTATGTATGTATGTATGTATGTATGTATGTATGTATGTATGTATGTATGTATGTATGTATGAATATAAAGGCATTGAAAAGGTTTTAGCAATTTCGATTATTTTCTATTTAAATTAGATTATTTCGTATTTCACTCAACATGTATAAATTACAAAAATTGGATCTATGATACAATAAAAAAAACTGTGTAAAAAAATAAAAATCTAAGCCTTACTTATCTATCAGCCTTATAAACGGCTACGAAAAACTTTGTGTTACACAAAGAAAAGATGAAAAAAATTATCTCTAAAATAAGATTATTAGTTCCTTTTAATTGGATACTCAAAAATTAAGCTGATAGATTGGTTGTGTAGTAAATTTTAGCTCGCAACTTAAAACTTGATTCAGAACAAACTTTATCTTTTAAGCAAGTAAAAGAATTTTCAAAAATGCAACGTTTTTTTCTCTTGCGGTCTTCAATTGTTTTATGATATAAATTTATATGTCAACTGACCTTAAGCTTACTTTAAAAACATGCATACATTATTTTTAATACTTATTGCATTTAAAGTTTTTAAAAATGTGGTTATTAGCATTTCAAACAGAATTTTCGTAATTTTTGGTGAAAAAAAAGTTTTGAACATATTGAACATATTGAACGTACACCTGAATTTTTCACCTTCTTAAACATCGTAATACATAGAAGATGTTATTTAAAACTTCATTACATGAGAGAAGCGCAAAGTGCACACTTCAAATCACGCTAAAACTGGTCCAAAAATCCCTAATTTTATCTTCTGTGGTGTTTTTTTTTTTTTTTTTTTTTTTTTATTTTTCTCTTTTGAAAAGGCCTATTGGACAGCCTATACCACCGGGTATAAATTAAAAAGTTTTCACCACCCAAGTTTGGACCTCTAATGTGTAAATTTATTTGTAAAAAAGAGTTCTTTTTTTTTAACCATAGATATATGCTGCTCTAATTTACAGTATATAACTTTGCCTATCTATGTGTGTGTCTGTGAAATTTACACACGTACACATACGTGTTAAACATATCGTCAGGTTAGAATTATTTTGTTCTATCTCCGATTTTAAATGTTGGGAGAAAATGAATTGTTGATTTTACTAAGTAATGATTACTTTTAAAATACATTTTACTTTTAAAACTTTTTTTCTAAATAGTTTCTTTAGATATAAATTATTTGAAAAAAAAGTTATTATTTCTTAAAAAAGTAATAGTAAAACTTGAAGTAATTTTTACTTATAGAAAAATTCAAAAACTTTCTTTCAACGTTTAAAATGGGAGATAGAACAAAATAATTCTTACCTGACGATATGATGTATATATGTTCTACAATAGGACCAACTGAAAAATTTTTATTGTGAAAAAGTTAAATAACCCCACGGAGTCAAGTCGGTTTCAGAATATATCCAAGTACTAGGTTTGGATGACTTTGAGTACTGTAGCGGAATAATCCATCTGCCTTGAATTCTTCATCTCCTTACCCTTACCGTAAATGACCGAGTTAGCCCCCACTACCGAGTTAGCCTGCCTTCCCCATAAACTTCCACCCTAATAAGTCAAGTTTTTAAATAAGACCCCATTCTAAAACTCAAGTTAAATAACCCCACGGAGGCTAACTGGGTTATTTACGGTTGTTAAAAAATCGAAACAAGAATGAGTTTTAAAGTTGTTGTTATAGGAATTTCAAATTGGTCCGATGTAAAGAAACGCTACCGATACAATTACGATCATTATCATTTTCATCTTCTTATTTGTGTGTGTTTCTAGTTGCTGTTTAAAGGCCCAGACAATATCTCAATAATGTTTTAACAAAGTATTTTCTGGTCATATATTTTGTTGCAATATTATTAGTTGTAACATTTAAAAGTAACTGTATAAAGAGAGGTTTACTTTATTGTGCTAAAAGTAAGAAATAATTTTTTCATAATTTTATAGAAATTACTTTGCTTTTATACTTTTCGTTTCTGTATAACTAAATTGTAAAAATAGTAAAGTGAACATTATATAAATTATTAAATTTATGATCATTGCTATGTAATTTTAAAAAATAATAGTGTGACCATAGTTATATATATTGTGAGGGCGGCGGTTTTTTTATTTATTTTATTTATTTGATGTGATGTAAAAGTGTGGGACAGCGATAATGAAAGCAGCGATGTGAGTGTGAGGGCGGCGGATTTTCTTAATTTATCTTATTTATTTTTATTAATGATGATGTGATGTGATGATTAAATGTGACTGTGGTGATGAAAGCAGCGATGTGACTGCGGTGGTTCTATGTAAGTGTAATGGTAGCGCAAATATAGAGAGTGATAGAATGTGAGGTAGGACTGTCAGTGTGTAACGCAGATGTGGTAAAAGCGCGATAGGAGCATCAGACTTTTTAAATAAAAATTGTTTACTCAAATAAAGCAATAATAAAAATATTTATAATGATAATATTGCCTTACTTAAAATGAAAGCAAAAGTAAAAATACTTACGACTGATTTTTCTTCTCTTACTTATTTTTCTTAATCAATAATCTCAATTATTTCTCATCAATATATATATTCTCTTAATATTAACTCATACAAATAACAATACATTAATACTTATAACAACGCAAATTGAAAACTACTCAAATACATTTCCTTACCAAATCCTTCTCATAAGTTCCTCTTTAAATTGTCCATAAATTCTTTTCATTAAATTCTCTTTAAAATCTTCAAAAATCCTTTTCTCATAAATCCTCTTTTAAAATCTCTTAAAACTCTTTTAAATTCTTTTCTCATAAATCCTCTTTTAAAATCTCTTAAAATTCTTTTAAATCCTTTTCTCATAAATCTTCTTAAAATCTCTTAAAACTTTTTCTTTCTCTTAAAATCCTTTTTTAAAACTCTCTTTAAAACACTTCATCAAAATTTTCCGAAAACATCTCTCCAAAGAGAGAGCTCCAAAATAAAATCTCTCCTAAAAAAATTATAAAAAAAATCTAAAAGATTTTCTCAACCGTTCCTTTTCTATCTGTCCGCAGGTGTTATTTTGAACTCTCGTCCAGACAATAGATTTCTTTTTTTCTTCAAGTTCGTTCAGTATTTTAGTTTCAACTTCTGAGTCATGGTATTCTTTAAAACAAGTTTTACTGGTTTTCTTTTTATTAGTCTTTATATCAGAGTGGCTACAGAACTTTCTAGAACTTTACTAATTAAAATCATATCATTGTGTTTCAAGTCGTGTTTGCGAAACAGTTTTAATCATTTATGGTGTGACTTATTCATTTTTCATATTATTAGACATGTGTGTCCACCTGGTGTTTTTTTTGTTGACTCACTCTTTTCCTCGTTCGAATGTAGCGTGTTTGAGTCGGGTAAAACTTAAAGATAATGTTTACAATTTTCTTCATCTTCCCTCCTCACATAGCTCCATTCTTCGAAAAAAATCGTCCCTTGATTTTTGACTACAGGGTTAGTTCTTCCATGTGGTATGTGTGTACTGTTTATCATGTTGATTATGAAGATCTAACTTTTCGAGATTTGAAGTTGGTATTATTGCTCTTCTATTCGTGTAGGCTTCGAGATTTGGAATTCTCATTGTCTGTCTTCTATTCGTGCAGGTTTCGTGAATATTTGAGTAAACTTGATTTGCGTTTTCAATGTTTTAAACCGTGTAAATATATTCTTAAATACTCCAATAATATAACGTCGTGCATATACTTCAATTACATATACTTCAATTTCATATACTTCAATTACATATACTTCAATAAATTTCTTAATAATACAATGAAAATTTGTTACCCCTTACAGATACTTAAATGTAAATCTTGAAAACATAATGTGAAAAATGGAAAAAAGAAAATAGACAAATCATCTCAAAAATAAAATGGCGTAGGCACTGAGTAGCAAGGGCTAAAACCTGAAAAAGTGCCTTTGAGAAAAGTTAAGTTTAAAAAAAGGTGAAATGCAAAGCTTGATTAACTGATTTAAACCTCGATGCTGCATTTCACACAAAATACGTTTGATCGTCATAGTCATTGATATCGATATCGTTGTTGTCGTAGTTGTCGTCGTTGTCGTATCATGATAAATCATCTTAAATCATCATCTTAAGTCATCTTCATCTTTATCAATCATCATCATCATCATCATCATCATCATCATCATCATCATCATCATCATCATCATCATCATCATCATCATCATCATCATCATCATAATTAAAAGTTATCAAATTATCAAATTAAACATTTTAAATCGCTCACATGGGTAGGGTTCGCGAATCTCCCTATGCGTTATCCAAGCGCATGTTACCCGTAATACCTTTTACTTACTTTCCTTGAAATTCGTTTACCTTTTTGGTAAACCCAGAACAAAATAGTAAAATGATTATGTTATTTGTTATTAATTCTACTTTGTTTAGCTTTTGATCGTATTCTTGCGTTTTATCTATTGATGCTCTTGCTTTTCCATTAACATTTGTCGGTGTTTTGAATATAATAGCCTGGGGATCTTTACTTTCGTTCTTCGTTACTTTACTTAATGCATTATAATCATTCATAAAAAGTTGTATTTTTGTAGTCGAGTACTGCTTAGATAATGGTGACTCAAAAATAATATTCTCTTGATAAGAGTTATTGATTATATAGTTCCTTATACTTGGTATTTTGAGAAAGATTGGGAACTGTAAAATGCTTGAGGAGTACGAAGTTTGGATTTCGAAGAGAGCTTTAAACTTATTTTCTACATTGTTAACGTGTTCATTGATAAGTGGTTTAGTCATGTTAAAATTAAATATTGGTTTATGATCGGTGGTTTTCTCACAAAGAAGAAATATTGGAATGAATAAAAGGAGTTGTAAAAGTAGAGCTGTCATAGTGAGGCTTCTACTTTCCTTATACGGCTCAGAAAAACGGATTGAACGATTGACTGACATGTAATTGGGTGGAAAGTGGGGTAGCTGATCTGAAGTAATGTTCTTTAGAATTAGAGGATGAAGCTTTTTCACTGGTTCAGAAGTATACTCTAAATCTTTGTAGAGTCTCCATTTTGTAGGGAACACATTTACATCTTTGAGGATTTTGATATCATGATTACTATCAACTTTTAACTGAGTTGTGCCTTGGTTTTCTGAACTTGTACTTAAGTCTTTTAGAGAACTTAAATTCATTTGGTTAGAGATACCGCTCTCTCTATGTTCTTCTATAGTCGTACAATACTCTTCATCAGTTGATGGATTCAAAGTATCATTGTTAAAAGGTGTTTCAATAATTCCCTGCTGATCTTCGTTGCCATCATTATAATTACCGTTTTCTGATTGAATTTTAATCTCTAACTCAGTTCTGCTACTTAAGTCGTCGTTGCTTTCATTAAGGTAGTCTAATGCTTTTAACATTGGGAAAATATCAATATGTCCTTGATTTTTGTAATATAAATTTGGTATTTGAATCAGTGTTTGATCAACTAAAAGCTGCTGCTTTGATTTATCTTCTAAGATAATATTTTCCTCTAACTGATATGGGCCATCATTAATTTCTAAAGATAGCTTGTTTTCTTTAAAGTCTATAATCCCATTGTACTCTGTGAGGAAGTCTTTGCCAAGTATGACATCATAGTTGAGATTCTTAATGACATATGTTTTAAACTGGTATGTATGCTTCTCAATTTCGAACTCTAAGGTAAACATTCCCTTTATGGACAGTGTTTGACCGTTGGCAGAAGTAACTCGTGGTAAATCACTTTTTTGTAGGGTTACATTGTTTCCAGCATTCTTAAGCATTTTGTATAGGTCATAACTTATAGCAGTGATAGCTGCTCCAGTGTCGATTAGTATTCTTGTCCAATGATTGCATACCTTACCCCATATGTTAAGATTAGTTGTTTGAGGCACAGTTTTCTTTTTAGATATTTGGTCCGTATCTTGATCAAACATAGGTTCTTGACTTAAATCTACCAATCTAACTGGTATGATTGTCTCTTCTAGTATCTCTTTCTTTTGGTTGGAATTGACCAAATCGTTAAATTCCTTGTTGTTTTCTGGAATAAACTGTTGATATGTAACGAAATCTTCTGTCTCGGCTTCAGAAGTATTATCTAATGATTCGGGGCAACAATTGGTAATGATTTCATCAGCGTCATTTTGGTCAACTCTTATAATACTTTCGATATCTGGTGGATCGATAATCACACTTGCTTCATCTTGTACAACTTCTGGATCTTCGTATGTGAAGTTTTTCATATTTTGGGGCTCATGATTTATGGTACTAAGGTATTCCTTGTTGTTTACTTCTTCTTTTGGTTGTGAAAAAGACTTTTGCTCCATAATATATTGTGATAAATATCGAACCTGATCTCGTAGATTGCTTAGTTCATGGGTGATCCGTTCACAAAAGTTCTCAATCTCGTGACGTTTGCAGTTGTTCTCATCTTCATATGAAGGGTTCAGAGGAGTATAATCTAGCCTATAATATGACATATGATCTCTCTCTGGTGTATTATAGTAATAATCGGTGTTGGTTTCATATGGATAACTATCATCAAAAGTTTGTATCTGGTTGTTTGTATACGACTTGTATCCGAAATCATAACTGTCATCCCAAAGGTAATCTTCAACATCATCATATTCAAAGGTCATGTCGTCATCATATTCGAAATCATTCTCCTGATGTTCAGCAATACTATCTACGCCTAGCGTTCGAATTGACATATCATTTCTTTGACTTTCATGGGTACCTGTTCGTGTATTTTGAACGTTATTCCACTTGTTATTTTGTGGTCTTGGTTTTACATAATTATCCTTATAAGTTTGTTGTGGATTATTTGAGTTAATGGATCTCCAATTTCGGTTATTCGAATCGGGTTGAACGTATTTATTGCCCATGTTTCTGCTCTGGTTATCAAAATTTCGTGGAGTCCAGTTTCTATTGTTTCTCCATTGCGGTTGTTGCGTAAAGTTTTTCCTGTACAGATACTGCGAGTTGTTACTTTGTGGAATCCTGGGATCTTGGTATTCTTGTCTGCATTGTCTTGCCAAATGTCCCGTCTTATTGCATATAAAGCAGGTTGGTTGATTTACTGTAGCTGGGTTATAATCCTGATTTTGGCCAAAGTTACTATTATTTTGCCTCCGTAGTCCAACCTTTAACTTTCTGATCTCCTCTTTAAGCCTTGCAACTTCTCTAGTCGCATTTTCTGGATTAGCTAAATTCGCAGGTGTTGCACTATACGCAGCCACGGGTGGTGTGTCGCTATCGGCAAAAGATACAGTGTTATGCTTAGCAGACTGGTTTTGTAATTTTGTCATTGTTTTTATCACGGTTTCGACTATGCGAGCATCATCATCAGCGTTAACTGAATTATTCACTCTAGCGATTCTGACTGCTTGTGTGTATGTTTCTGGTTGGCTTAAAAGAAGTTTTCTCTTTAAATTAGAATTAACTCCTTGAATAAAAAGATCTCTTTTAGTTTCTTCCGAAACTTTTAATTCTTGCGACAGCTTCTCTAAACTTGCTATAAAATGTTCAAGCCCTTTTTCTCCTTCTTTTAGTCCATAAAGTTGGGTTTTCTTAATCCAAATACGTTCTGGTGGTTCATACTCATTCTGAAAAGCTTGTTGTATTAATTGTAAATCTTGCCTTATTTTGTTTGGAAGGGATTCATAAAATATCGAAGCAGATTTATTTAAGCAAAGTGGAAAAGCGCAAAGTTGCTCATTATTGTCCCATTTGTTAAATGTGGCAGTTCTCTTAAATTGAAGAAAAAATTCTTTAACATCATCATCTGGTCCTCCGTTAAACTGTGGTAAACTAGCCTTATCGATTGTTGGTCTTAATGAGGCTGTAATCTTTTCTAACCAATTAAGAGTGTTTCTCTCAACTTTTTGTCTAACCAAAGAAGCTTCGGCTTCTTGTTTTGCCGTGGAATTTAATAGTTTTCTGACAACCTTTTCTATCTTCTTTTCACTTATAATTTTATCAATATACTCATCTCGCCTATCATTTTCCTCGTGTCCTAGAGAGTCTCGATCAAAATTATCTATTGGTAAAACTTCAATGTCGGGTGTGATACAGTTGGGTGCAGATGGTGTTTTTGAGTAAAATAGTGGTATAACAGCAGGATTATTGTTGTTATGTGGTGAACCTGAATGACTCGCCATAATTTTTTTTTTTTTTGATGTTGAGAAAAATGCTTTAAATGTCTTCAAAAATGGGCCTCCGTTTGTTTGAAAAATTTCTTTCTATTCTTTTCTTCTCTTAAACAAAATTTTTTTTTTGATGTTTTTTTTTTTTTTCTTCGCCTTTTGTTTCAGAAATAAATTATTTAAATGTTTGAAAATAGTTAATAATGAAAGAGTCTAAAGTGTGAACCGTGCAAATATCTCACTGATTTATGAAGAAATGAGTGACTAAAGTTGATCTCGGTAGGACCTCCAGTGTGAGGGCGGCGGTTTTTTTATTTAATAAATCTTATTTTATTTTATGTTAATGGATGATGATTATTAAAAGAAATGAGTGACTAAAGTTGATCTCGGTAGGACCTCCAGTGTGAGGGCGGCGGATTTTATTAATAAATCTTCTTTTATATTATTGACGTGATGATATAAATGTGGTTGCGGTGATGAAAGCAGCGATGTGACTGCGGTGGTTCTATGTAAGTGTAATGGTAGCGCAAATATAGAGAGTGATAGAATGTGAGGTAGGACTGTCAGTGTGTAACGCAGATGTGGTAAAAGCGCGATAGGAGCATCAGACTTTTTAAATAAAAATTGTTTACTCAAATAAAGCAATAATAAAAATATTTATAATGATAATATTGCCTTACTTAAAATGAAAGCAAAAGTAAAAATACTTACGACTGATTTTTCTTCTCTTACTTATTTTTCTTAATCAATAATCTCAATTATTTCTCATCAATATATATATTCTCTTAATATTAACTCATACAAATAACAATACATTAATACTTATAACAACGCAAATTGAAAACTACTCAAATACATTTCCTTACCAAATCCTTCTCATAAGTTCCTCTTTAAATTGTCCATAAATTCTTTTCATTAAATTCTCTTTAAAATCTTCAAAAATCCTTTTCTCATAAATCCTCTTTTAAAATCTCTTAAAACTCTTTTAAATTCTTTTCTCATAAATCCTCTTTTAAAATCTCTTAAAATTCTTTTAAATCCTTTTCTCATAAATCTTCTTAAAATCTCTTAAAACTTTTTCTTTCTCTTAAAATCCTTTTTTAAAACTCTCTTTAAAACACTTCATCAAAATTTTCCGAAAACATCTCTCCAAAGAGAGAGCTCCAAAATAAAATCTCTCCTAAAAAAATTATAAAAAAAATCTAAAAGATTTTCTCAACCGTTCCTTTTCTATCTGTCCGCAGGTGTTATTTTGAACTCTCGTCCAGACAATAGATTTCTTTTTTTCTTCAAGTTCGTTCAGTATTTTAGTTTCAACTTCTGAGTCATGGTATTCTTTAAAACAAGTTTTACTGGTTTTCTTTTTATTAGTCTTTATATCAGAGTGGCTACAGAACTTTCTAGAACTTTACTAATTAAAATCATATCATTGTGTTTCAAGTCGTGTTTGCGAAACAGTTTTAATCATTTATGGTGTGACTTATTCATTTTTCATATTATTAGACATGTGTGTCCACCTGGTGTTTTTTTTGTTGACTCACTCTTTTCCTCGTTCGAATGTAGCGTGTTTGAGTCGGGTAAAACTTAAAGATAATGTTTACAATTTTCTTCATCTTCCCTCCTCACAATATTGTAAAATTATTAATATGAACATTACTACATAAATTATAAAAATAATAGTTAACATTACTATACAAATTATAAAATTGATTATATATACATATTTTTTAAATTTCTTCGCTTTTTAACACCAATGTTTGTACAGTTAAGTTTCCCCTCTTAATATAATACTCTGTACACGATATTTGCATTCGTTTACCTTCAGTGTTTTTTTTTTTTTCCCCATTTCGGATACCTTGTTCTCCACAAATGAATCTAATATCTTACAATATCTTTTAATATCTTAATAATATCTTATAATATGTTATATTATGTTACAATATCTTACAATATAATATTTGTTATTGCTTTTGCAATAATTTTTTTCATTACAAACATTATACATACTCATAGCTTAATTTGATATTCAATTCTTCATTTAAAAAGAACTGCAGCAATGCTTTACTGTTTACAAAATTTTCCACAAAGTAAAACAAAATTAATTAAGAAAAAAGGACAGAAAAATTCTTGCAGAGAATGATTGCGTTTAATCAAATATTTGAATAAACTTTAATAACACAATTTGAATAAAATTTATAAACACAATTTAATTAGATTTTAT
Source organism: Hydra viridissima (assembly GCF_058129835.1). Taxonomy (NCBI): domain Eukaryota; kingdom Metazoa; phylum Cnidaria; class Hydrozoa; order Anthoathecata; family Hydridae; genus Hydra; species Hydra viridissima. The sequence goes on from NW_028324314.1 coordinate 7,489,558, forward strand.
AAACACAAATATTACTATATATGTCCATATTACTATATATATACATTCAAGAAGTTTGTGTTTACAAAAAGACAAATTAAAAAAGAAATTAGTCGGAGTGTGGCATCCAATAAAAAAGTGTTGAATTTTGAAAATAAAAACATCAATTTAAAAACATTAATCAATTTTACACTGATAAATACATCTAAATATATCCATAAACAATGCTACTTAACAGCTAACCTTTTTACAATCATCATATTAACGGAGTTTTTGTTTCAACATTACAAAGCTTAGGGGTGACCTGGAGTAGATGACTACAGTTTTAATTTTTAAATTCTATGGTTTTATGGGTGATTTTTTTTTAAAAATATCAAACTGCAGTTCAAAAAAAGTATGGCAAACATGTTCATTACGAATTGTCATTGTTGAACTAGGGTTCATTGACATCAATACATCGCAAGTTATGTTTGTGTATTTTTTAAAAGGACTGAATACACTGCGATTTAGGGGTTGCAGTTTGTAGCTGCAATGAGATTGAAGTGAAAAAACCAATAAACCTTTTTCTTTAAAGTAGTCTAAATCTTTTATTGAGAGGAGCCATGATTGTCTAATAGTAACTAGACAGATCCTCCTTTTGATCTTCTAGTATATTTGATAAAATAATGGGAAAACTGTGAAAAGTTAAGCTCAGTTATCCAACCAGATGGATAACAAATCCACTTTAATTAGGAGCACCATTTAAAAAACTCTCTCTCTGAACATCACTCGTGAAAATATAAAAAATGTGGAATAGAATTCCCACTGGCAGAGATAGTAACTGCAGTAGTTAAATTACATAACTTAGGGAATCTACGGCCAATATGAATAAGGGTAAGTTGGCATGTTGCCAACTAGCTCTGCGATCCTTGTGCCAACCAACCAAAAAAAGATTTTTATTCACAAAACGATCTACAGATCCCCAAAAACGTGAAATGTTAGAGAGTGAACTAAACAACAAATGTATATTTGAATTTATTTGTAATGAATTTGTAAATTAAAAAACTAAAATAGTTAAAAAAGTTACAAAAAGACACAAAAATTGGTTTAACTTCTATACCCATTTTATGAAAACCATGGTGAATATCCGTGAGCAATGAAACAAAAAGGTAGACCTTTCACTCTCAATTCCATACTAGTTGCAGTTGCTAATTTGCTCAAGATTTATCGATCGTGGTCGCTCAGGGAATAAATAAGAATGTTATCTCACTCAACTCATCTCACAAACACAAGCATTGCTGTTAATGTTATTGAGCTACTTAAAATTTTTTAAGATATCCTTTTCGTTCAAAAGTTTAATGAAAAACATAAATCTGGCAAAAGTAACACACTTTCCAGCAAAATAGCTTTTGTTAATTTATTTCACCAAGTTCTTATTAAACTGATAGTTTAAATTTGTTAATTCAGTTAAAGAAAGAACCAAAAGCAGACTTATTAATGTTAATAAGTAATGTATTCTTAAAAAAATAAAATTAACGTATTGTTTCGCTACACTGCAGTTATTGTAAATTTGGCGACAGAGTTGAGATTAGAGGTTATAAACAAAGGCCTTTCAAATTATAGCTTTATTCTTTTTGCACGATCTCAATTTTTCGGCTTTTATGATTTTATTATCTAGGAGCTCTAAATAAAATGTTTGTTTTTGACATTTGGCTGGCAGCACGTGACATCTAAATATTTACAAAAAAAAAAGAAAGATCCATAGCTGGCATAGATAAATCGATGAATCAACCATATTTTCGTTAATTTACATTGATAGGAGGTTTCCTCAAATGTGTTAAGTTGACGTTTATTTCTATAAGAATATAGACGATGATGTTATTTTTAGCATGCATATATAAATTTAAAAAAATCGTTGGGAATGGGTAAATCTATTTAAATTATTGAAATATATACAAAAATATAAATTAAGTTACACTTTGTGATAAATTTATAACAATATGCTAAAATATTTAAGTTGGTTGAGAAACAAGTCCAGCAGTTCCTTTTCCAAGTCCAACAATGTTTTGTAAAGGTTTAAATCCAAGCTCTTCTACTGGAATTCCAAAAGAACTAAGTTTAGCTTCATAGGTCCGAATCAAGTCATTATGCGCCTTTAAAATATACAATCAACTTATTAGACTATAAAAATTTATTTGCCCTTTTACTTTTAAAACTCTCAAAAAGTTTTACCTTGCTAACTCTGGACAGTTCATAGTGAAGATCTTTAATAGCATTGTTCTTTGAATCAAGTACATCCTGTCAAAATAAACGGTTCAATTAATTCACTGTCAAAACTCTACACAACAATCCTTTCTAATTCGTAACAATTATTGAAATTTGAGAGATCAAACTTAGAGTTTTAAAATCAATCATTCAGAAATTTACCTCGAGTTTGCGAGTGACTATGGTAAGAGCAGTAGGGTCCAAATTTGAAGCGGACAATACTTCATTTAATTGTGCCTCCTAGTAGAAACAATATTGAAAGCAACATTTTAAGGTAAAGTTTATGATTGCATTAGTATAAAAAATCATTTTAACATTTGATATTCCTCTGCCTGAGCTTAACTTACTAATGGGATGTGTCAAATGCATAACTGAATTCATATCTGGCATTCTTTGATACCAGGTATCCCTTGATCATTACTGTGAACAAATTGCTAAAGTAGTATATGTCAAAAAGAAGTTAACTGTTCTGCAGTTTAATGTATAAGTGAAGAATCCAGTACATTCATTTTGTTCATGAAAGACTTTTTTTCACCTTTGAGTACTTACTTCAAAAGCTATCTAGTATTGTCTAATTGTAAAGTTGTTGAAATATAAATTAATGTCAACATTATAGCATGTGTAAGGGGAGTTGCATTTGTCAGTGACATTGCATCTAGAGGGAGAAACTGATGAAAACATCACTTAATTAAATATATACATATGCATTAAATTTCAAAAAATAGAATTTTACTACCATAAATGTTTATAACTTAATTTTTATAACTTAAGTGGAATTAAGATATCACTATTCACTCAAAAAATGCAGTTTTCTCCAATTTTAAAGGTTGCTCTTAACATGATTAGTAATTCCAATAACAATTTCTGGGTTATCTTTTCATACGACTTTAACCCCTTTTTCCATACTGTGTTAACTATGCAATTATCAAATGATTCTACAAATTTCTACAAACAATAGGAATACCAAATGAGAATAAAAAATGGTTCTTAAATAAAAGAATAATTAGATTTTGAGTTCTTCTCATGGTCTTTACATCAAATTCAAACACTTTTTCAGTTTTTCTAATAGATATGGTAGAATTCTTCTCAACTTCAGCTTCCTAAGTTGTTCTATAAACTTCTTATTAACTTTTTTATTCACAGGAGTTAGCATCTAAGTCCTTTTAGCACTATCACATTTTTTTAGCTTTTAAACTATACTTTTAGTCTTTTCAGATATTCTAATCACTTCTTTTGTAGGTGAACCCATAAGGATCAAATTTAACACCTCAGTTCATTTTGCTTCCATTTTAGACCCTTTAAACCAAAACTATTTTTATTCACTTTTTTGTTAAATTATTGTAAGACTTCAACAAATTTTTTTTTTTTATAAATTCACAGTATTTTTAATCATACAAAAACTTCTTTCAGTAAATAGCTGCTGAACCTTGAAGTTTAAAATGCCCCCCCCCCTCCTCCCCTCCTCCCCAAAGAATTAAAGATGTATTAGGCTTATTTTTTGTTTTATCAGATTATTTAAAATTTTTAAGTATCTTAAGTAACTTTATTTGTTTAACTTGACAGTGTAGACACTAGTACATAATACTCTTTAGATTTGGAAGTCAACGTCTTAATGTAATCATGCAAAAAATATTTCTCTTTGACTCAGAAAAGAGAGAACAATATCAACTAAAGAAATTTAAAATTTTTTTTAAGATACTAGTATAATATACTTATTGCAACTGGATGACAAAATATGTTTTAGCAATATTGCATAAGTCTTTGGATTATTAATAAATCTTCCAATTAAAGTACAGCTAAAAGCTATACTCTTTAGGAGTATAGGTTTTAGCAGTACTTTAGCTAAAAAATAAGATATAATTAACATGTTAAATAAGCCTTTTTCAATCACCTTTTTCTCCAAATTATCAGATAATGCTGATAACTTCTTCTCCAATAACAAATTTTTAAAGTTCCCTTTTTGCTGAACTTCATGGATGGCCTTAACAAACTTGGTATAAAGCTCATCTCGTTCTTCCTGAATCTTTTCAAACTGCTGTGTTAAAACTTCATGTTCCCATTGTAACTTCTTAAGTTCTGCTTCTCGGACACGAAGACGTGCTTTAGTACCCTGTACAATATGCCTTCTGCATATATTTATATATAGACATTTATATAAATTCTACATTGATGAAAGTAAACATTTTTGATACTGATGAAGATACTTACAATAATATTTCAATACCTGAATTGACATTTGATATTTTATGAAGTTTACTTTTTTTATAAAAACAAATCAAACTGTATTTTGTGCTCTTAAGCCTTTCATTATTATCAGATACTGCTTTTTATTCCTATCAAGTGTGATAAATTAATTATGTTTATTATTCAAAGAAATTCCTGTTGATTAAGTTAGAAAAAAATTATTTAGAAAAATTCAAAGCAAAAAATTTTTGATTACAAAAACAAAGTCAACCAGTTATCAGGCAAGATGGTGTTAAAAAAACAATAAATAATTTGTAAGACAACTAATTAGCTGCATTAACTTGCATCATTATAATAATTATTATGGCAGAAAATAATAAGTGGCAAGAATTGCTATTGACAAAACATCAAATCTACTTCAGGAAAAATGAGTGCACTATAATTTTATACTATTCAAAGTAGAATTATATAACAGCTAGGAGGACTTACTAGTAAAGTAGCTTTGTCTTTCTCATAATTTGATAGCTATTAAAACCAATAAAGACCAATTTATGCACAGTTATCAAAAAAATTTGAAATTAATTTCAAACTTAAGAAGAAAATATGTAAAACCTGTTTATTTAACTCTAAAACATCAATTTTAGCTTTCTGCAAAGGATCAATTAAACAGCGATTCTCAGCTATTACTTCATTCAAATGTTTCTCTGACCTTTCTTCTTTTTTACGCATATCTTCAACTTGTTCCTACACGAAGACAAATGTTTCATATCTAACAGGTAGTTATAATTTATAAAGAAGTTCAGATCATCCAGATTTAATACACAACAAAACTTTACAAGAAAGCATTACCTTAAGTGAATTAATGAGGGCAAGGTTATTAAGTGTTATGTCATTATAATAATTTTTAATATCACTAAAAGCTTTTTCATGGTTCTTCATCAATGTATTTATTTGAGTGTTCTTTCGCTCTTCTACTTCATGTAGCTCTGTTTTTCTACGCAATTCTAAATCATCTCTCAAAGACAGCATCTTTTTTTCATACTTAACTTCAACTTCTGAAGAAAAAAAAGACAAGTTAATTGGCTATTTTTCTAAACTTTTACTCCCTATTTGGATCAAAACTAAAATAAGAAAATCAAGTAAAATGTCATGTGGTTTAATATATTTAGGTATTTTTTGTTTAAACCTTTTGCCTTCCTTTCAAAGTCATTTTTCAATTTTGTCACATCTTTGTCTTTAGCCTAAAACATTATGTACTAGTTAAAATTTAACAACATCCACTATCTTTAATTATTACAAATGATATATAAGATAAATACATTTTTTTTAAAGAAGAACAAAACAATTAAAATCTTTATATATAGATCATACAACATTCACTTTTAATTTAATAAAGTTATAAACTACTATGTTTTTATTACTTTATCATGGAAATATTTATTCAACAATTTATGTTAATAAGAAAAGTTAAAAATAATTCATCTAGAATATATTTTGATAAAATCAAGAACTTACTCTTTCTACACACACACATGTGAAAACTTACTTTTTCTGCACACACACATATGTAAAAACTTACTCTTTCTACACACACATATGTGAAAACTTACTCTTAAAAGAGTTTTAACAACATCTTCATTAGAAAGTTCTTGTTCTTTAAGGTCAACTTTAAGTGTCCGCTTTTCATTGCGAAGCTTTTGCTCATCGGCATTGTGCTCTTCTTGAGCTAACTTTAATGCAACTACATCTGTATAAATTTTGATTGAAAAAATTAGAGAATAAATAAGGTCATTAAGGCAATAAATTACATTCTAAGGCTGCTTACAACTTTACACATCCAGGCATTAGTTATAAGAAAACACTGAATAAGCAAATAATTTAATTACTTTCAGTTTTTAATTCAGTGATATTATTTTGATGTTCATACAATAAGTGTTTCACTTTCTGCTTGTAAACTTTAATTTCTACTTGATGTCTCTCCTCTGCCTCCTCTAGTTCTCTTTCTTTGTTTCTTATATCAACCTTTTTCTCATCAAGCTGGCGTTTCGTTATTTCCCAAAATGTATTTACTTTATCACGCTCTAATTGAAAATAATTTCTTTCCTCACGCTCTCTATCCAGCTCTTCACGAAGCTTTCTTACATATTCTTCAAGCTATAATAGAAATTTATTTATACCTTCTCATAAAATTGTTTAAAGAATTAGGTATATATCTCCAACTATTAAAAAAACATTCAGCAGCAACTTATAAATAAAACAACAGCTTGTGCTAAATGTAGCACAAGCTATTGTTTTGTAAATAAAACAATACACATTGTTATGTAAATAAAACAATAGCTTGTGCTAAATCTTAAACTTAATTGAATATAAAATAAAAGAGTATGGTAGTTGGTTAAACCTGCTCTTTATTCATCTCACTAGTACTCATTCCATCAGTAATGATAGATGGTTTTTCTTTTGTAACATTTTTTTTGCCAGTTTTCTTCTTCTTAGGACCCTAGTTTATCAAAAAGAGGAAATAATACTTATGAAAATAAAGGCATACAATAAGGAGTACAAAACAAAAACAATTGATGCAAAATACAAAAACACAATTACAAAACTGGTGTAAAATGACCATAAAAAAGGTTACAACAAGACAGTGCTACAGAAAAATGCATTGCAATTCTTCTTGACTGTATAATCTCCAAATATGATGTTTTTAACTAGCCTGCTTGGAAAACAGATTTAACAACTTCAGACCTTTCCTATGGGGGTATCAGAAGTTTAAACTATAAACATATCACAAACATACCACGGAACTTGCTGTGTTGTTATGGAAATGCAAAAAAAAAAAAAAAAGAGCCCAAATTTGTCAGTGCTTAAATAGGACCCATTTATCAGACATAATTTTCAAAACTTAGTATAAAAAAACTACATGAATTAAATTTTCATTTATTGTTCACACTCTGTATATTAGTAAATCCAATAAAAGGTTATAAGGAAAGCAAATCAGATAGTGATTTTTAAGACGCCCTATAGTAATAAGTTTAAAAAAAGTCTTACCATGTTAGGTTCCTAAGCAACCTTTTAAAATCCAAATATGTAAACAGTAATTTTTAAGGCTATTAAAAAAAAAGATCATCAAATTTAAAATAAACTTTCTTGTCATGAAAAAATTAAAAGTACACGTTAAATATATTTATAGATAATTGACATTAACTTATTAACTTATTAATGAGCAAGATAGTGATAAGGCAAATGACCATATTTTTTAGATATTTTTATATACAGTTAGATATTTCTCTTATTCATTTATACCAACTTTGTTTATTTTGGTAGATTTTAAATTACTGAAGAAATCCAAGTTGAAAAGTAATACTGCTCAGAGTGTTAAAATTGTATAACAAAAAAATCTAACTTTAACTACCTCAAATATAAACAATACATTGATTTTTTTTACATAGCAGTTGGGGGGGGGGGGGCATATTTTAGGAGAAATTTTAATTAGATAATTTTTCTTTTTGTTTATCTGTTAATCCAATTACCAATTTCCTTGAACCAAAAAGTTATATATCCTTACAATATGAAGAGAAGAAGTACATTTCATGTTCCCTAATTTACTAAACTTTTATTTTTAATTTTGAGTAATATTAAACTATGTATTGTTTGATGATCAAGTTTAACACTCTGAGCAGTGTTTCTTTTCAACTTGGATTTCTTCAGTAATTTAAAATCTACCAAAATAAACCAAGTTGATATAAATGAATAAGAGAAATATCTAACTGTATATAAAAATATCTAAAAATATTTTCCATTCTTTTAAAAATACTGTAGGTAAATATCAAATTAATGGCTCTGTACTTCAAAAAGTTTAACGCTTTTTGAAGTACAGAGCTATTAATTTGATAGTTACCTACAGTATTTTTTAAAAAATGGAAAATGAAAAAATTAGATAAAATCATTATGTCAAATTATATTTAAATATGAATTTAACTATTAGTTGGGTAGTCAGTTAACTCCAAACTCTTACTAGATTTTCGAAACTACTCATTAGTTAGTTGGTACATAAGTGGTCTTAATGTGTTTGACAAAGACCTCGTTGGCTTCTTATCAAGCAAAAAATATTTTCGAAATCTAGGTAGATCTAAGTTGATAAAAACCCAATTTATTATTGTTCTTCTGTATTTAAAAGTATTTCTACGCATGGCTAAATATATACCTTTTCTCATTTTAGCTAAATGTTTTTAATTCTTACTAATAGGTATATAATCTATGTAACCACATCATAAGATTAAAAACAAGATTAAACGAAACAAATATTTAAACTAAAACTATTTATATAGTAAACTTTAGTTAATTTCAATCAGTTAAGTCACCAAGAAAGTTTAGAATGTAATTCAATCGTGTAATGTGACGTTGTCTAAAGAATATAACATTCGTTAAAAAAAGTAACTTTACTTCCATGGCTTCCGTGAGCCCATTTTTACTAACAGTTTTCAATATGAGGCCATCTAAATTCTCAAGTCCTCGGCTTTTTAATAAAATATTTTAAAAAAGCAAATTTGGCGTTAACACTGATCTCAAAATATATTTATATTTATATTTTGAAAATATAACTATATTTATAGTTACATTTTGAAATCAGTGGGTGTTGAGTTTAGATTTGGGTGAACATAATTAAATACGGAACCCTTAATATACAACATTAACAAATGAATTTGAATTTATTTTGGAATAGCACCAGGGGCGGTAAAATACGCCTAGAATAAGACCCAAAAATTTTCACTAAGTAATTAAGGCTATCCAATTTTTTACAGGACGTTGGTGTGGGTGCCTAGGTTAGCGGTATATTCCATTTTTTTCTGTACAAAGTAAAATTTCCGTAATTTTTGAAAGTTCTTTAAAGAACATGCTGGCTACTTCGAGACAGTAGACAGTAGTTGAAAAGTAAAAAAAAAAGTGTTATTTTATGCAGAAACTACGTACTTATTGTGCATTAAATCTAGTTGCACAACTTGGGGAGGAATGAACTATTGCTTCTCGGGTCGGACTGAACCTGGGCTCAATCGTACTTTTTGTAAATTTTGCGTTAAAAAAGTTTTGTCTTCCGCATAAAAACATTTACAAGTTTGACTTTTAGTATTTCAAAAGTAAATTCTTATGCAACGTTAAAGTAAATTTATTTTTTCTAAGTGTTATAATGCCTCGAGTGCATAGAAGAACTACTTTATAAGCAGAATCTTCCATTAAAGATGAAAGAATCTTTAACTTTAATCTAAGAAGAGAAAAGTATTAAAGAAACAGCAAAGACTTCCAATATCCCATATGCAACGCTTTGCGGTTATTGAAAAAAATTTGGTTGAGGAAAATATAAGACTGACTCCAAACTACATTAAAAGAATATTCATAGATTACAGGCTTAGAACTAAAGGAATATATATTGACTTGTTCAAGAATGTTTTATTGCCTTCTTGTAAAAGAATGTCGGAGCAGCAAAAAAGACTATGTTTTATATTGGAAATGTATTATGTATCAAATCTTTTATCTGAAAAAAGGTAATAAATTTAGGATGCCTGATTCACAAGATATTTTGACTGTCCCTCAATAGATTTTAAACTTATACTACCTATGGCTCACTCCTATCATTTGCATGCTTCACTCCTACTGATGTATGGTTAGGAGTGAATCACTAGGTATACGTGTATTATTGTTTAAGTCTATAAAAGTTTGGAGATATTTTGATGATATTTCTTTTATTACTATTATAAACCCAATACACCAAGCTGCCTTGGGCTCTTTATCCTATATTTTTTCCACTTTTTGATTCATCCTCCTCTAACATTTCTAACAACACCTCTTTAGCGAAAAAAAAATTTATACTTCACTAGTTTAAAACGTATACTTAGAAATCAGTTTTAATGTTTACGTTATGATATAAGTATGGACATGCGAGTTCGAGCTTGAAACATGATAAATTTGAAAAACTCGAGTAAACTTGAATTATTTGACTACAAAATAATTGAACTATTTGAAATCGCAAAATTCTTTAATTAACTCGATTAATTTGACTCTCAAGTATAACATTATTTAATATTTGTTTTAATCAGGTTTTTCGAGTTGTTTAATTTTATCAATTTTTATGTTCTCTTGTTAAAAAAATTAGTTTTCCTACTTTTAATTCTTAATTACTTTTACAAGAATGTTTAAATTTACAGATTTAACTTATTTCCAAACAATTAGCTGCTAAAAGTTTGCTAGTGTGACGAAGGCCTTAAAACGAGAGACTATCGACAAAAAATACAAACACAAGGTTCAAATTTAATATTTAGTAAACTTCATCATAAAATTTTTATGTTTGCTCAATAATTTTAGAATATAAGTAACTTAAAAAACAGATACAAAGAACTATGACGAGTACAAACAATAATTACAATGACGGTTCGCTAGAGCTGTTCTTAAACTTAAAGAGCACCTTTAGTGAACAGTCATTGTATTTATCAACAATGAATAATTTTTTAACCTGTTTTTGAACAAAGCCGATTTTTTTTCAACATTTTACAATTAACTTTTTGAATTGTCGTGCTAATAACAAATTGTTCAAAATCATGTTGATAACATGACGATTCGGTGTTGGATTGATTGATACTCTCATATGATTGCGTTTGTTAAATAACTTTGTCAAAATTTAAAAACTTGATAAACTTAATAAATTCGATCGAAATATTTGAGTGAAAAGTAAACTTGACAAACTTCAGCACAATTTTTTCAAGAACTTGAACACAATTTTTGAAAAAATCGAAAAAATCGAACTCGCCAAATTTGACGAACTTGCATATGCTTAGATATAAGATCAGCTTTTATGACACGTCCGTGACCAAGTATTTACAAATGAAAAAAAAGAATAAAAATTTACCTTCTGCCCGAGTTTACTTTTTTTGATAATTTTAAAATATTTTTAAGATTCAATTGCTGTCAAATGTTATGAAAAATTTTACTTCTGAAGTATTCATTTGAAATGCCAATCATTAGAAAGAGCATGAAGCATAAAATGAGAGGTAATTTTGTCAAAATGTTTTACATTTGTTACTTTAGGGAAGGTAAGAATTTAAGACCAATAAATATTGCCGAAACAATTTATTTAAATCTAAATAAAAAGAAACTACTCAAAAGTTATTAAAAATATATCCTGGAAAAATTATTCAGCAAATTATCCAGGCTTTCCCACCATGCTTCACTCAAAATGTTGAAAAAAGCTGACACTAATCCTTGCTTCACCATGCAACCGTGTACTATGGTCACTATAATTACTGTATATACGCTATAAAGTTTAAGCCTAAATACCAGAGTTATCAGAGGGATAGACAATAATTCGTCTGAATTTTTTTCCCGTGAACTTTGGGAAGTCAGGCGAGAAAACTTTGGTTATTTAAAAAAGTGAATAATGGCGAAATATAATTACGGTTCGCATGTTTAAGGACGAGGGTAATAAACCTTTTAAAAATCAACTATTTTCAACCAATTATCAACCATTTTGCCAAATATAAATATACGTCGAATATATTTTGTAAACCCGTATTTTGAACTTTCAAATTAATGTTTTTCACAGCCTGTTGGTCGGCAAACAAAACAATCTATGTCATTGCTGAGAGCTATTAAAGCTTCTTTTTGGTAATCCTTTAAAGACTTAATAAAAAATAAATCACAAACTATTTTAAAAGCATACTCTAAATTATCCTTTTCGTTTGTCATATTGCTTCTGAATAGCACTGACAATTTAATTAACTAAATTTTGGTGCAACCTTTAATTAACCCCCCGAAACTTTACGATATTTCATTAAGATCAAAGAATTATAGGTAGATGAAAAATTGCATTAGCACAAAACCAAAGTTTTCTCGTCTGACTTCCCGTGAAACTTTAGGAAATTTTCCCGTGAACTTTAGGAAATTCACGGGAACTTCCCAAAGTTCCCGTGAATTTCCTAAAGTTCACGGGAAAAAAAAGTCAGACGAATTATCGTCTATCAGAGGGATAAAATATCAATGTTTTACATTTGAAATTGGTAAAAATCAAAAATGTAAAAAGTATTGGACCCTGTGTGTGTCGGGAAAACCTAATTATCAAGGCGCTGAAAATGTTTCTATCAAAATTGCTGTGCCAAAGTTGGACAAGGAATTCCACATCCCTGTTAATAAATTGAATTTGAAGCATGCAACTCCAGTCTTGGTGGATCATTAACTAAAGTATGGTGGATCTACAGTATGCTGGATTATTTATGATATGAATTTTTAAAAATATTCAGCTTTGGTGTTAGACTTTGGCATTAGTTGACGAAGTTAAAGGGTTACACAAATTTAAGTTCATCTGTCAACTTTATGCCACACACTGCGGCCGATGGTTCAATTACTAACTTGACGCATCGTTCAATAACTTGAGTATGCCAAGAGTATTTAGGAAAGTTGATTATCAGAACGTTTCCTAACTAAACTAAAGTAAGAAGGCGTGGTCCAGTGATAAGAGAATTCTGCTAATTAATCAAATCCACGTCATCTCCAGCTGAAAAGTTTATTTTAGGGATTTGAAATTTTCTAATTTTATATTTTCATTTAATACTTCTTTGATCTTGAACGTATTGTGCACTAGATTTCCAACTTATACAAACTTAAACGTTTGCCCTCATCGTTCAATATTTCCAGAAGATAGTTTTCTGGGTGAGCAAAGTATCGGATTGCGTTGAATTACTGGATCTATAACTGCTTTGACTTCATTGGAGATATACAGTCATTTTTAAATGATTTGAAACAGATGACGAGCTCCATTTTTATATGTAATAAACACTGATAGTGTGTTTGTGTGATGTAAAAACAATATTTATCAAAGCTCGTGGGGAGCCTTAAAACCACAACCAATCTGATTGAATTTTTTTACACATCTCTACTGATATGTAAAAGATAACTTTTCTTCAGTATAAGAGCCAAAAATTCAAAGAAAAATTTTAAGATCTACCCTAATATATAGTTAGCCTGGTACATTAAGACGCGCACATAACTTCATAAGAAAAAATTGGTAGTCATTAATTTGCATTTAAAAAGGTTATAAATTCAAAAAATTCTTTTTTAAATTTATAAATCACTGATTATACTAATATTTAAAAAAAAATGAAAAAAATATATTACTTTAATTACAAACTTTGTAAGATATTTCTCATTTTTCAGCCATTTAACAACCACGTGGTTGTTATATAATTATAATTATATACATTTCTATACTTATATTATAATTATATATATTTATATAATTATAATTAAGTAATTATTATACTTATATAATTGTATATAATTATATACAAATAATTATAACCGCAAAACGCAAGTGGCCACTTTCGTTTTGCGGTTACAATTATTTGCAAAAAATTCAATTAAAATATGCGTTTAAACTAAATTGCTGATTTTACAAAAACTCATATTTACTTCATAAACACATACCACTATTTGAAATTATGAATGGCTTTACAAAACTTGAAAAAATAGTTAAACAAGTTTTGTGAATCAGAAAAAACAATATTCAATATTTTGATTAATTTAAGTTTTATTTGAAAAAAAAAAAAAAAAAGCAATATTTTATGAAAATATACGTACGTTTAAATGTTATGGGGCAACTACAATTGTATAAGCAGAAACTTTATCAAGAACCTATCTATTAACCAATACAACCAAATATATTCAAAATATAAAATCATTGACATAAAAGTTAACTAAAAAACCATTTTTTTAACACTCACGTATACTTAATGGAGAATGACTTTAAAGTGCTGATCTAAATTCAAATTTTAACAGATCTTTATTTGGTTTAATGTTGTCTAAGTTAAGTTTTATGGTCTAAGTTCCAGAAAAAATTTTGTTTCAACCCCCCTTCAAGATATTGCATGGGATTGCTATTCAATTAAATCTGTTAAACTCATTTTTCAAAAATAAATTATAAATGAATATAAATTTGTTATACTAAAAACTTTTACTATTTTAAACGCATAAAGAATTCTATTTCAATTATTTTTAAAATATTCAGTTTATCTTCAGACTGATATAGAACGTTGATACTTAACTTGTTATCATTAGTTAATTATCGAAAAACCAAACGTTAATGCTTAACATATAACAAAACTGTTACTTGATAAAAAAAACATATCTTAAATGAAATGCAAACTTTTCGATTTTTCGGGGCTTTTTATAAAGTTTAAAGCAATCATTATTTATAATAAAGGACAAAGTTTGTATGCGTGTATGTGGGTGTGTTCTTTATACAAATCCACAGTTTTAATCCGATCCTCACCAAATTTTGCGCAAGGTCTAATTTTTCCCAGGGAAGATTTAAAACCAGGTTTGGACCACCCCAGACTCTATGTTCAGGATGCTTATGGCTGGGACAGTTTCAGCCCCCTACAACAACTCCTTGCCCCCGGCGAGGAGGTGATTAGGGAGCTAATAATTTTAATAGCTTTTAACAGTGAAAACTAGTTTGTTATCGACTTTGACTAAATTAACTAAAAGTCGACTAGTCGAAAGTCGAAATTAGTCGACTTTGAAAAATTGAATTCTTGATTTAATCGACTATGGGTCTCCTAATAATCAACCTAATAATCAACCTAATAATCAACCTAATAATCAACCTAATAATCAACCTAATAATCAACCTAATAATCAACCTAATAATCAACCTAATAATCAACCTAATAATCAACCTAATAATCAACCTAATAATCAACCTAATAATCAACTAAATCAACCTAATAATCAACCTAATAATCAACTAAATCAACCTAATAATCAACTAAAAGTCTATTTAGTCGGGTAATCATCCTATTTTTTCACTTGATTTAATTTTATCAATCTTTAATATTGTTATGATGCTTTAATATTGTTATGATAACCAATTAATAAAGAGATATCTTTATGAATAGATTATCTTGTAAAGATAAATTATTTATGCATAAGAATATCAATCATAGCTGTTTTTTTAAATTCAACTAAAATATCTGAACATTGAACCTAATTTGCTGTATCACATAATCTTAACTCTTAGCTTACTGTATATAGCACCATTTCATTAATGTTTCCTTTTTCTTTTTGCTTGCTTTTTAAAACAAAATGTTATTGTTTTTTAAAACAAAATGTTAAGTAATGTGTCCTGGTACTCAGTTAAGGATACGAAAATGTTTTATAAATCTGCCACCCCAAAAAAGGTATAGCTGCCCCATCTGCCCCCACCTATCTACGCCAACGTTTTTTATTAATTAAATTTTTTGTTAATTTTTTGCTCTAATTGTTGTGAAAAATGATATAAAATGCCCATCTGTGTTTTTTTTTTTGCTTTAATTTGTGATAGTAATTTCCGTTTTATTTTGTTTGTTTATTCGACTTTAATTCATCTAATAGATGAATTAAAATTGAACAAAGAAAAGGCTCTTGATAAAACAACAGCATGTGTTATTATAACATTATTACATGCCACCTAGTTTTTTTATTTACTCTCTTAAAGTTCTATTTGTTCCAGAGCATCTAAAAAATGAATTGTCAAGCAGCATAAAGTATATGATAATAATATTCAAATATTATAATCATATACTTTAATGTTGCCAGACAACTTTTTAGTCGAAATATTTGAATAAAAAGTTTTATTCAAATATTCGACTAAATCGATATTTAGTCGGTTTAGTCGATTTTAAAAATGTATTAGTCGATTTTGGTTGACTTAGAAAAATACATTAATCGATTTAGTCGACAGTCGAATAATTTCTAAGTCGTAATAACACGAGTGAAAACCAAAAAGTTGTAAATATGTGTTAGCCGTTTTTTTATGACGATTATTGAGGGTATTCCAGCTAGTTATTTATGTATCTCAATCTAAGCTAAAGCTATGGTTTAGTCAATGTTATTGCCAAGTTAACGCAAACAAGGTGTTCTAAATTGAGTTGTTAACGCAAGTGGTTAAGCATATAAACCGAACGTAAAGGATTAATAAGGTACTTTCCTAAAATAACTCCCGTGTACTGCCGTACATCTAATGGTCACAGTGAACTGATATACAACACCCAAACTAATATTACATAAAAGTACTCATCATGCCAAACCTTGGAGATCTTATGCCCGACTTCTTTGCTTATTCAACTGAAGGTAAAATCAAGTTTCATGATTGGATCGGAGAATCGTAAGTTTAAAATTAAGTCTAAATGTTAAAGAGAAAAAAACGTAATTTTGCTTTATGAATAGTATATACTGTCTTTAATGAGCTGATACTTCTTAGAATGAACTTATCCTTTAAAAAAAGTAAAGCATTTTGATTATTTTTTCCTCTGTTTTACCTAACTTAAAGTTTCTAAGATCAAAATGTTTTTTTTACAAAAAAACGCCTAAGTATATCTGTCTTAAGCATGGAGAGTTTCTTCTGCAGCTTCTGCAATAAAATTCATCCAGGTCTTCTCGCTTAGAAATGCATGAATACTATAAATAGCGTTGTAAATACCTGGTTTTTCTCATCAGGCTTGGATTTTGTTAAAATTTACCAATTCCATTAAAATTGACAAGTACCAATTTTCAAAAACTTAAGATGTACTGTTTACAAAATTAAAGAATTTTTTTAGGAAGGTATAAATTTCAAATTGTTATAAATCAAGCCAAAAGTTTGGTTGGTCATAGCTTGGGAGCAGTATATTTTGTTGATC
This sequence comes from Hydra viridissima, assembly GCF_058129835.1. Taxonomy (NCBI): domain Eukaryota; kingdom Metazoa; phylum Cnidaria; class Hydrozoa; order Anthoathecata; family Hydridae; genus Hydra; species Hydra viridissima. Next base: position 7,506,663 of record NW_028324314.1, read on the forward strand.
TAAAATTTTATATTCCTAATATTACAGCTGTATTTTATTAACTGTAACTATTATTTTATCTGAGATGTTGGCTGTAAAAGTAAATGATTTTGTCTTACTTTTACATTAAATGTCTTACATACAATTAAAATATTGTAGTTAACCTTAGGTGGGCTATTTTATTTTCCCATCCAGCTGACTTCACTCCAGTCTGCACTACAGAACTCTCAGAAGCTCAAAATTTAGCTCATGAATTTTCCCAACGTGGTGTTAAAATGATTGCATTATCATGTGATAGTGTTGAATCTCACAATGGTTGGATTAATGACATCAAAAACTATACAAATGGTAATTTTAGTTTTCCAATCATCGCTGATCCAAATCGCAATATTGCAGTTTCACTTGGTATGCTAGATCCTGATGAAAAAGACAAAGAAGGCTTTCCATTGACATGCAGAGCTGTAAGTTAGTTTTTACCAAAATTGGCTTCATTTTATTATATTGTTTGTGTGTTTGATAAACTTAGGCTGTATATCAGCCATTACAACTACTGTGGTAGGTATAAAGACTGTTGAATTACAATAGTGTTTTCTATTATTCTTATGAGTATTTTTCATGGTCCACATAGATTCTAATGTCCATTTTTAAATCATTTCAGGTTTTTGTCATTGGTCCTGACAAAAAACTTAAGTTGTCTATTCTTTACCCTGCTACAACTGGTCGAAATTTTAATGAAATCATCCGTGCTATTGATTCACTTCAATTAACAGCTATCAAAAAAATTGCCACTCCTGTTAACTGGGCTCCAGGTGATGAGGCCATGGTAATTCCTTCTATTAAACCTGAAGAGGTCTCCACATACTTTCCTAATGGCATTCGGCAAGATGAAGTTCCTTCAGGAAAAGGTTACATGAGATTTACCAAGGATTATAATTAATTACTTATAGAGTATCAACATTTATTATTTATATGTTTTGGTGTTGTTTGTAATTAAGTTTATATAATTTTAAAAGTAGCTGCTCCCTTATTTAATTAATTTTAGATAAACTTTAATTTGATATTTCTTGGTTCGTAAACCTATTAACACTATTCAAAGATTATTTCATAATATATTGTTCAACATTTTTGCAATTTATGCTACAACATGTAATTTGTAACTTTGATCAAGATGTGTTGTTCCTTTAACCATAATGTTATGAATGGAAAAATAAACGTGGCCTAAGAATGAACAAACTGTTTGCTTGCATGCATTTATTCTTGTTAGATTATATATTTAGAAATTTTCTGACTCCCTTATTAATAAGACCCCCATTCGCCTGGTATTTAGGGATCGTATATAAATCACCCGAAAAATCCTAATATTCTTCGGGAGATTTAAAAATACCTTATGCCTTGGTGCATCGTAATACGATGACCACCCCTTACCTCCTTTGGTCTGTTATTTTTGTTGCTTCCGAACATCCGTACTAAAATAGGTTAAAATTCTGAAGGGCTGTTATTCAAAAGACTAAAAAGCTGCTATAGATGATACATTAATAATTTGATATCTTCAACGAACCAAACGACTAAAATGACACAATTTTACGTCAAACCAAATCAATTAACGATTCGTTCATACAAATTTTTATTTACATTAAAATTGGTAATGACTGAAACTTTAAAAGCAAGGAAGCAAATCTAAGATATAACTAAGTTATATCTATATTACTAATTTTACTGATAAAAAATGAAATTAGACCGCCTCTTCACCCATATTTACCACCTTAAAACAACCTTAAATTGACTGACAACACTCCCCCTTCCCCCGCAGAGACTATTAACATATGCATGGTCCAATCATATATATAAACTAGATATCTAACTCGCACTTTCGCAGTGAAGCAAATTTTTTACCAGCCTGAAATGATGCAATTATAAATAAAAGCCAAACAAAAATGAAGTATTGTCAGTTTAAATAAAATGGCTACAGGCATTAAAAGATTTGAAAACCTACTTCACTTTTTCTTACGGAATTTTTGTGAAGTAAGACATCTAGTTAATATATATCATCGGCATAGACGTATAAGAGATGGGGTCACTACTATAAAACTCATTCCGATCGGAAATAAAAAAATCGTAAACCCCATGAATTTCTTCGGATTCGACAAAATTGGCGTAAACCCGATAATCCATAATTGCCTCTACTATAAACATTTTTTTTCGTATCGTAAAAACTTTCCGACGAAAATGTTAGCGGATTCATGAAAAACAAAAAGATATTATCTAGTTAATCCATTGTTTTTTTACATTTTGTTATGTTTATATTATGGACAGTTGTGCAAACTTTCAACTAAATGCCACAAGAAAAACAAATTTCAAAAAAGAAATGTAGGTAAACCCAATATCCTTATCTTAAATATACATTAAACTTATTTACAATTATGTATCTTTCTGTGCAACTACCACAGTCCTACGTTCACATGTTTTAGGAGTTTTAAGACGTTCTTTATCAATTTACAAGGCCAGCTAATCAATGTTTTATTAAACGATTAAAACCATTAAATAGTTATAAGTAATTTTTTCACTGTAATTTTCCTGTTATTGACATACCACAAAGACAATAATTGTCATAGAACTTCCAATAAAAAATTTTTTTTTTCTAAAGCATAACAAAAACAGGCACACAACCACAATTAAACAGTAATTTTAAAGAAGTGAAATTATTATGTCATGTTAAATAATTTTCATCACATTACATCAAAGTTATTCTTTATTGTTATTGTTGCCTGTTTGTGTTGACCCTATACATAATACTATTCTCACACATAGTTCATTATACTTAATGTGCTTTAATGTTTTTTATCCAAGGGGACAGAAAAAAGACGTCTACATAGCTCGAGTGTCACTGAGTTTGTCACAAAAATTTGGCAGGCAGGATTAAACAATTCAAAGATGCTTTAATGAGAAGTTTTGGTGAAAAGTCACAGATGGCTCAAAAACACCAAAGGTTACCAATCTTGAAAAAAACCTGGGCATCTGAGGCTATCTATTCTAAAGCAGTTGCAAATGGACTCCCCATTCCAAACATCTACTACCTAAGACATGTAATAATTTCTTACATTTCCAAAAGTATTCTAAACCTAGTTTTAAATTAGATTATCAAGTTTTATTCACATTAGATGTTAGTTTGTTTTGTTATAAAGCAGGATCCATTTTGACCAGAAAAAATGTATAAGTCCTGAATGCAACTTAAAAGGAAGCCCTTAAAAGGAAGCCTTCGCCACTTCTACTACTCTATAAATAACAATAAATACCTTTAAAAAACATCAAAAACATCCTAAAAGTTGTTCTAGCAAACTAAAATTGAACAATTCGACTCCATTTATTTAAAATTTTTTTTAGGAGAAATTAAAGTAATAATCAAGCTTGCTCTGACCAATCGAAAACTTTTTCTGTTGTCTCCTGAAAAGTTTAATTCTCTTTTTATTTATTTAGAGAAAGTCACTGGTTATCATATCCTTGATAATTTTACTTTATAAAAAGTATTGCTTTAGTATCACCTGTCTATGTTGACCCCTAGATGCCATTTACACATTTTGTGAGTTGGCAAATTTGTGTCATTTTTACTAAAATAAAAATTGCCAGGCATCAGTTTTAGTTACCTGACAATATTTTAATATAGTAAAAGTGACCTATTGCCCAAGGTGTAAATGGTTCCTAATATAGACAGTGCAAAATGCTGCAATAATGCAATATCATAGTATAGGATGTAATCAATGTTGTAAATTGTTACAAACTTAAAATGTATTATTTAACTATGTAGGACTTCTGGGACAACATCAAACAAGTGACTACAAAGATGGTGACAGATTCTAACAAAAGTAGTATGGGGAGTCAAAAGCTAATACCACTGGATGAGATTGTTTTTGACATTAGACTTAAATAGTTCTATAGAATATAGTACAACTAGAATTAAATTCTGAGTTTTTATATTCAAATTCAGTGTGTTCTACTGCAATATAAAGAAATCTAGATAAAAGTATTTGTAATTGGCAAAGCAGTTTCTTTCATTATTAGTGACACTAACCTTAATAGTCTCTATTTTTGCAAATAATATTTAATGATTAACTTGGCGTTTGATATTTGTGGAGAAATTCATATGAAAATAGAGTTTGGTCTGAAAAAAGTAAGAAATTTATTCATGCCCAAATTCATATTTTAAATTTCTTACCCACTGTTGATTATCTGTTGTCGAGTAGACAGTGAAAAATGAAATGTGGAACTTATTATTCTAATTTTGTCAATGAGAAATGTTAGAGATTGAGTTTGATTTCTATTTTTGTTTTCAAAACAAGGAACTGTTTAAAAAAAAGCTAGCTCAAATTATCGGATTTACGATTTCCGCTACACAAAGATCGCGTAAACTTTAATTGGGTTTTTACGCTGAAATTAGCGGAAATTACGAAAAAATATGTTTATAGTAACAATCCGCTTATTTCAGCGGGTTTCAGATGAAATGGTCGTGAATTCCGATCGGAATGAGTTTTATAGTAGTGACCCATGGACGTGTAACTCTGTTTTATATCAAAGAGGCCGAAGAAATCAGCGAGCCATGCGAGTTTCCGTCAGACTCTAGATTTTCACCCGTCAACAAAAAAATCTGTTTTAAAACTGTTCAGAATAAGACTGTTCAGAATAAAGTAACTACTTCACGTGTTGACAAATTAGTTATCAAATTACTCCAAGGTAAAGGAAATTAGTTGCCGTCACGAACAAATTTGCATCATTTTTTCAAGATGAACATTTGTAAATTTGGGAACTTTTTTCGCGTAAGCAAAGTCTGTCAATCATAAAATAGACCTGTATGGATAATTTTAAGATAACAAAAAAAAGTATAGCGAAATATAAAAAAGCTTAAATAGAATTTTTTGTCAAGATCTGATTTCATTCAATTCCTTGGTCCTTCATTCACCAGGCTTAATTTTGTGTATTTTTTGAGTATTTTTTCTGATATGTCGCCATTTTTTGACTCGACAACTCTATAAGCTTCATAATATATATTCCACTATGTATTATTTTTTAGTAGGTGTATTTCTAATGGGCTTTTTTACAATTTATTTGATATAACAAAACCTTTTACAAAGTTATTCAAGTTTATAATTATCTTGCAAAATGCGGCCAGATATTTCATGGTTTTGTTTTTCATATTTCATATATTATTTCATTTGTCATAAAAGGCACATATAACCCATTTGTTTTTGTCAAATAAAAATTAGTTTATATATAGCTGGTAAATCACATTACATTAATATTAAATACTTAGTTATTCTTGCGGTTTGCCATAAATTGGCTTTACTAAATTCTTTGAAACTGTGACAAATTATTTGTTCTTTATTTTATTTATATTTATTTTATGTATAAGTTTTTTATCCTTAACTATATATTTTTGTTGTTAAACATTAAAATGGAAATTTCTATAACATTCATAAACTGGAAGTCTACAGCAATATAATAGATGGAGTAGTTCCCTGGGCATGAAACCAATATGCTCTAGGTAGCTATAAAACTAGTTGATATTTTGTATTATCTCTAGTTATACATGTACTAAAGTAGTTAAATGATCTCAATTTCTATATCAACATCAGCGTTGTTTCTTAAAATATTAAGAATGTCTATCTTTATAAAATTGAGCTTAAAACTTGGTTCTATTGCTGTTATCTTTAATAACTAAAAGGAAGTTGATGTGATTGGTTAGACGAGACCAAAAATTTTCGACGAATCCGACAGTCATTAATATAATTTAATTTCTATTGTTTAAAACAAAAGATTTTTAACAATGCGCAACGAGCATAGTTCGCAAAGAAAGCAATATCGTTGCACGCCCATATCTTACACGTCCATGACAATATATAACAACTTTCCAACTTCTAGTTATCTGATAAAAATGTTTTTACCCCTAAGACAAGAGCAAAAAAATGCAAAATCTTAAGTTGATAGTCATAATATGAATTGTTAAGGGAACTACCATCTGTAAGCATGTTAAAATTTTGAGATTTTGAGGAACCCCTGAGGTAGTAAAAAATAATTTGTTAAACTATAATGCAATACTGGAATCGGAAAAAATGAAATTTTAATACCATATTATGATAGTTAAAAAATTAGCTCGTTGGACCGCCCAATTCAATACCATTTTGCATACTGTTTGAAATATGGAATTTTTTAATATAGGGTAGGGCGGGGCTAATTGAGCATTTTTTACTAAACCTAATAGATCTCTTGAACGGTGCGTCAGATTTACATAATATTTTCACTATTAGAAAGATAATTTTATCTGCTAAAAATTGTTTAAGAAAAAAAAAATCGTTTTTAGAATTGTTTGAGAAAATATTCCCTAAAGTTTACCGAGCTGCTCAACCGCTGCCCCAGCGGGGGGTAAGTTGAGCAGCTGTGTAGAGTAAATTAAAAATAAAGTTAGTAAGTTAAGATTTTTATTTCTGAACTTTGGACTTATATTTTATTGACTAAGTAATATTTAAGTAAAAATATTTTTAAAAGGAGCAAAAGTTTTATAGTTTTAAATCACATTTACATATTTTTTTTAAAAAAAAGGGTTTTAGATATTATTTTAAATTGTTAAGAGTATTTAATAATGATTAACTTAAGTGCTTATAGACCTTAAAATGTTTACCCAACGAAATTTTTTTCTCCGTATCCGATAATGCCGTTTTATTAATTAATTTTATTAATTAACTTTATCAATTAATTTTATTAATTAATTTTATCAATAAATTTTATTAATTAATTTTATTAATTAATTTTATTAATTAGTTTTATTAATTAATTTTATTAATTAATTTTATTAATTAACTTTTTTTCAAACCTACTCAACCTACCCCGACTAGACTAGGTGACACAAAAGTTAGGTTATAAAAAGAACTCTAATACTTAGGGAAATTTGGCTAAGTATAATCGAAAGTCATGGGTAGTAAATTGGTAAAATATCAACACTTAAGTGTTGCCAGATAAATGTTTTTTTAAGAATCTAAGAAAAAAAAAGTAACAAAATTTTTTTTTTCTTTTCGAAAAAAAAAAACTTTACTATTTTTTTCGAAAAAGTACCCGTGCATCTCACTTGTCCGCGGTCCAACAACTATTTGATGCGCATTCTATTACCATTTCATATATACCTATCTTTCATCCGTTAGATGTTTTATCATTTGATGCGTAGTTTTTGAGATATTTTAGTTGCCTAACTTTCCCCTATGCTCAACTAGCCCCGTCCTACCCTACTTTTGAAAACTCGCATCGGCAGCATAATTTCCTGTAAAAGGATCAAACAACTCCTGGAGATAAAGTGAGAGTAAAAGTAATACAACCTTTCTTGAATGACATCATTTAAAATGTTTTTTTATTTTCAATTGTAAGCCTGACAGTACTCATGCCGAATGAAAAGCTTATCATAATCAAACCCATAAGTATGATTTATGAACCATGTTCTCCCAAATAAGAGCCAAGATTGAATTGTTTTAAACAACATTAAAGGTGTTGCTCATATAAGTCGAGTAGCTTATTAAACTGTTTCGCTTTTCCAAGACGTAGCTCATCTTTAATAATATAAGAAACTCAAGTATAGTTTTGTTTTAAATACATTACAAAATATTTACTTTTAAAGTCACATTTTTAATTTGCAGTAATAAAAAAGTCCGACTGATCAAGCTGGCAAGCATAAGTTTGTCTAAAAATTTTGAATTTATCTTTGTCGGCTAAATTTGCCGAGTTTTTGGTTAAAACTGTTTTGTAACATGGCGGATAGATGTCGCATAGCAGTATAAAATTATGTTGACAGTTTTTTCATAAAAGATGCTTTATTATGACTGAGTATATCAAAGTTGAAGACATAATTAGCAAAAATTTAGATTCTTATTCTAAAATAGTGGCAGAAGTTAGTAATAAGCAGACTGCTGATACAGCTGAAAGTACTGACACTACGAAAATGAAAGTTCAGTGCTGTCGTTGTAGACCTGATTGGTTTGTAGTTGACGGATTAGGAATTACGTGCTCTGGACTTACTTATATCCTAATTTTATTTGGTGAATTTGTTGTAATTGGTGTTATACTTCTTCCTTTTCTCCCTGGTTCTCCATGGAGTTACATTCACGCAGTATTGTTTAGCTGCTGTGCTATTTTAGCAGGTTGTTCTCATCTTCGAGCCATGACTACAAACCCTGTAAGTTTAATTATTGGCCGAAATATCAATTAGGCGATAATTATATAGTTGATTAATAAAATTATGTTACTGTGGTTTTAATGTACTTATTTTTAAAATGTTTCCTTTCTTCAAAACTTACATTAAATATCATTTCAAAGAAAAATTTTTAGTATCATAATGTAATATAGTAAAGATAACGTGATAATGTGGTCTTGAAACTAAATATTAATATAATTGCAACAAAATAAAGGTCGATAAAATTAATACAGGTTATATTTTTATTGGTAATGAATACAATCTATCAGGCTTCACAAGAGGAGAGTAGGAGGTGAGAGATTGTATTGAGATTATCTTGGAGTCTCCTTATTTGAATTTTTAAAATATGCAGTTAGCTTATCTATTGAAAACTTTCATAGATGTCCCAGATTATTAAACCCTGTAACTGTGAAAGCTACCAAAAGCCAACCTTAACTTGTATTTCAGATTCTCAATTTTCTTGACTTTCAGATTCAAACTATTTAACATCAAAATGAATTATGACAAGTTAACTTTGTATTCTCCAGTACTTCCCTAGGAGTTTTTCTTGTCCAAATTTGTCTTCAAAGAGTGTATATTCCCCAAGTTCAGAAGTATCATCTGCAAAAAAAGTTACATTAAATTAAACTAAAAACTGTATTTGATAAGTTTCATAGGATTGTAAGTTTGTAAATAATATTTATACTTTCTAACACTAACTCTAATGATAGTTTAATGAAATGGTCCATAGACCTTTTATAAAGTTACCTGATTTCTCAGGATTTCTCTTTTAGTGCATTTGAATCACCAAGATATAAGTCAATACAAAAAATTGCTAGGGGTATTACCTTTCCTAGTCCCTCCCTGTTTTCTAACACTAGTCATATCTATGACTGGTATTGAGAGTAGTGTTCATATCATAGGACTAGTACTAGTGATTTGAGAACAAAGATAAAATAAAAATCACGATAAAAACTTTCCATTGTAAATATAGAGTTTTGAGACTGAAATTTTTAGTTAAATAGTTTTTAGCAAGTTTTCTAAAATAATTATTTTGAAATAATATCAACTTAATAGATTTACACAGATAGTAGTTGAATAATAGATACTCAACTGAATAATTCCCATTACAACAGATAGTAGTCTCTGACTTTGTACGTAGTTTTTTGATTACTGAATATCTTTTGGAATTTAACATTGAATCAGTAATTTATATGGCCAAAAATGCATCCATATAGAAACAGTGATCTAATAGGCAAGTTTTCTGATTTCAAAAATTGCTTTCATGACAAATCAAATCTCAAAATGAAGGTCAACACCAGCTTGCATAAAATTCTGCTTGCATTTAAGATGGTTTAAAAGCAATGTTTAAAAGGTTTTCGTGTAGTAATAAAGGCAGTGGATAAAATTTGCCCCTAAACATAAGGGAAGCTTACTTTATTGTCCTTTTAATCTATGACTATGACAACATTTCTCAATAAATTTTCTGGTTTTAAATTTATATTTTTATAAATATGGAATACTGATTCCTATAAAAATACATATATTGTTTATAATTATAGTCTTTTTTTAACACTCTAGCTATGTGAGGTGCTTAAGGCCTTGGTATTCTATAGGCTTGTTAGAATAGAAACAATTTTCTATTCAGTAGATGGATGCTTTGGAATATTACAAGATGTTTTTTTTTAATCTGACATAATAACCACAGTAAAAATGTCATCAGAGTTAGTCATATGTGCATTTCTTTAATACACTGTTGAGTTATGGTATTAAACGATAAGAAATGGCACATTATGAGCTTTTGTTTTAGTTGGTTTTTATAATCTCCTTTGCATAATTTCCTGGTTTGAATTTTTGCTGTTATTTAAAATATAACTTGTAGGTAAGGTAAAGTATAATAACTAAATAAAATGGCATATCCCATCATCATGAGTTCAGAATTTTTCACTTGCTGTTTATGTTCCTAGATATTTGATAAGACTAATTTATTGTATGTAATATATTATTTCTAATTAAATATAAATTTTGATGTAGAAAAATATACTCTTTCATTTGATGCTGTTAGTTCCATATCTGCTTTTTTAGGTCTAAATACCTAAAAAGTTGACAGAGACTGATCTTCAACATCCAATATAGAGTAGCTATATGAAATGATATTTAATTTAAATAACACGGTTTAGTTTCCTTTCACAAATTGCCTATCTAATTACATTTAAAAATAAATAATTAGGATTTTCTGCATTAAAGTTTTTTAAATTAGATTAAATGAACTTAGATTTAATGTTTTTCAATAAATTTTTTTTTTTTTTTTTTAAATAAGTTTCATATTGAAATACTGTGAAGTAGAATGAGTAGATCACTTAGATAAGTAGATCAATAGATAGGTAAGAAAGTCTGAATAAAAAATTTTTTTTTTTTCAAGTAAACTGGGAACAAATTTGGTTAAGAAACTATAAAATAAGCATAAGTTTTACCATTCCTTATACAGTGGTTTTCATAAATTTAGACGCACTCATTTTTTTTTTTTACATATATGTAAGAAAATGCTTAAAATAAAAATAAAATAAAAGTGCTACCGCTATGTTTGGTATATAAATTAGTAGAGAAAGTGAAATTATTATAGAGTACCTTAATTTTTTTTACAGGATGTTTATTATTCATTTTATACCAATTAACACAAAAAAGTTAATTGATAAGCTTGATTTTATTTTATTCATAAATTTAGGTGCACAATCAAAAAAGTCTTATACCTTGTTAGTTGATAGTTAGTAATTTTTTTCCATATTTCTCATTAATAGGCCTAAATTAATTGATTTTGTCAAAAAAACTTGTATAAGTATAACTTACCTGGATTTAGTTAATCATTATTTAACAAGTAAACAAAAGTTAAGTTAGTTTTGCACTAAAAAGACGCGAAAAATGGGCAAAAGACGTATCACTCAAGCTGAAAGATGGCAAATCATTGCTCACATCAAAGAAGGAACCAAAAGTAATAGAGAAATCGCCAGGTTAATTGGAGTCTCTGAGAAATGCATTCGGACAACGAAGCAAAACTTTCTTCACACTGGTGGTGCCAGCGAGAAAGCGAGGCCAGGTAGACCCTTGTCAACCACCAGAAAGGACAATAGTGCCCTTTTTAGAGCTGTCAGAGCTAATCCAAGAATTAGTTACAAAGAATTGAACATAGAATTCAATACAACGCAAAATACATCTATTTCTAAAAGCACAGTCCGTCGAATACTTATCAAATACAAGATTGGAGTCTACTCTGCTTTGAAGAAACCGCTCTTGCGTCCATATGATAAACAAAGGAGACTAAAATGGTGTCGTGAAAGAAGGTATTGGACAATAGAACAATGGAAAAACATTACGTGGAGTAATGAGAGTAACTTTGAGCTCATCAATCGCAAATCTAACATAACAGTCAAAAGAATGGCTCACGAAAAGTATTACGCCAGGTACATTAGACTGACTGTGCAAAGTGGAGGAGGCTTGATAGGAATCTGGTCATGCTTCAATTACAAAGGTGTTGGTATGTGCCAAACATACACCGAAAGAATCAACTCCAGAATATACGTAGAAGTACTGGAAAACAAACTAATTCCATCAAATGACCTGCTTATGCTCAATGATAAACCATGGAAACTTCAACAAGATGGCGCTACTGCACATACTGCATACTATACAATGGAGTGGTTTAACGATAATAATATCAAGACAACACCGTGGCCTCCATACTCACCTGATTTGAACCCAATTGAAAACATTTGGGCTTGGATTGACTGTGAATTGGCAAAGGTTCAAACTTCCACACTTGGCCAGCTGAAGGACGTCCTTAAGGAGACCTGGTATAAGGTCCCAGAAGCGATGAGCAAAAATCTTGTTGAGTCTATGCCTAGAAGAGTTCTTAGTTGTATTTAAGCAAAAGGTGGATACACAAAATAGTGATTGGTTCATAAATTATGCCTCCTAATGTATCGTGCGTCTACAATTTTTTTTGTCTTATTTTTTTAATACAATGTAGTTGTACCTAATTATTACTTAGTGTTTGCATTTTTTTTGTAAATTTTTTAAAAATTTTGTATTCTGTATGTATTTATCTAATAAATAGAAAAAAAACTAAACCAAAATCTTTTTTCGTTATTGTTTTATTGTTAAAAAACTAAAAATTAAGTTCTCAAATATGAGTGCGTCTAAATTTATGAAAACCACTGTATCTGGAGCAAAGTTTTTCCTACCAAATCATAGCATTAAGGAGAAAAAAAGTCTCAAATAATAGCAAAATATTGGTTCATCAATATTCATGACTTCATTATCTGTTTTTGATTTGAAATTTATAATGGATTTTAATGCCATTATTGATCCTCAATTAACAAATAAATCCCTTTTTTAGTTTACACGAAGTTTGAAGTTTTCTTTTCTAATTTTAAATCAAGAAAAATTAATTATGATACACCTGTTTTTTTTTTTTTTTTTTTTCAATGGTTTGTTACCACAATACAACAAAAATATTATTACTTAAATGTATTTTCTTTTTTTTTTTTTTTTTTTTTTTTTTGTAGGGAACTATACCTAAAGGAAACTTTACAGATGAAAATGTAAAACATTTAGGCTTAAAGTCTGGTGATGTTGTCATTCGTTGTACACGGTGCGAATGCATTAAGACAGAGCGTGCACACCACTGTAGTACTTGTCAACGTTGTATAAGAAAAATGGATCATCACTGTCCATGGTATTTTTGTTTATGTAGTATTTTAACTTTTTTTACTTGATTTTTTTTTTAGTAAAATATTTTTTCATGTTATATATCAGTTGTATCATTTTTGTGTGATTTATCATTTGTTAACAGTTATTGTTGATTATTTAAAATTTTTCTACATGTTTCTAGGATCAATAATTGTGTTGGAGAATTCAACCAAAAGTATTTTGTTCTATTTACTGTGAGTTTTTTTTTGTGGTACAAATCAATCAGTTGCAAAGCTCTAACAAACATGAAGTATGAATAAAATCCTATTTAAATCATCTTTTTAAGTAATTACACTTAAAAAATGTGATTACTTCTGTAAGACAATCCTGAAAAATTTAGAGTTTTAGAGTAGCGTATACAAATAACTACTCCAATATTCAGTGTAAAATCTCAAATCTGGCGTATATGCACAATTTTTAAAATTTGTTCCTATAAAAAGTTCTAAAGATGGGGTGTAGGCATTGAAATCATAGCTAACTCAACTATCATCTCTCTGGATAAAGCTAAAAAAACATCTTTAGATATTTGCGAACTGAAGTGTTGCAACATAGATTTCTGAATAAATTTTTTGTGCCAAATTGCTTGTGACTAAGGATCTGTGTCATGAATTGAAATGAAATCTTTTAATATTTTTTAGCAAGACTTAGCAAGAAAAGAAAAGACTGAGTGACACAAGATATTTCAGTCTTGTCTTGTAAAGGTTTGAATCAATCAAGACTAACTTAAGTAATAACAAGACTCTTCTTGTTATTGATTTTTAACAACACTAATTTTATTCTAGAAGATCAGAGAAATAATTGCAAGACAATAAACTCAAATTTTAACTTTGTGCTATGTGAATGTCACCACAACAAAAGCTTTTGAATGTTAGTGTGCACATCACCAAAAGAAATATTTAATTTTATTGTTTTAGTATCTTAGTATAAGTAGATCAGCTTTTAAACCAAAGACAGAGCGTAAATGTAAACAATGAAATAATCATTATTATTAGTTGATCACCATCATTCAACAAACTGTTAAGGTTTGTAAGTTTTTCAGTAAGAGATTCTTCTAATTAATCAAGGATATCTCTCGGCACCTGGTAACATTAACAAAGCATATCACAAGCATTTAGAAACATTTCAAAGCACAATACTCAAATAAATTTTTGTAAATTCAAAAATCAAAAAAAATTTGAGTAAATACTTATACTGAAAAAAGTGTACAAAATTTGGAGTAAATTTACACAAATGTTTGGAGTAATTTTTTTTTAAGAATCCATCTTTTTTTTTCAATTGATAAAATGGTGTAAAAAAATTGTGATTTCTGCATAATTTTACGCTGAAAAAATATTTTTAAGATCTATCCCTGGTTTGTTATTTAAGTTTTTTTTAATTGATCTTTTAGTTTTATATTATGACATTGTCTGCTTATGCAATGGCTCTGGCTATTCATTATGTCTTTAAATGTTCTGATAATGACTGGAAAGGTGAGAGATACTCAAATATTTGTTGAAAACTTATGAATTCAATTAAAAAGATTTCAAAATGTTTCTTATTTTACAGGATTAACTTTCTGAATATTTTTCAAAAATTTAAACACTTAGTCGTGGGCTCATATTGTTTTCTACTGCTATTTCCAAAAACAGTAGCAAACAATATGAGGGAAACCATTAAAAGGTCAAGTAAAAACATTGAAATAAAGAAATCAAGGTTAAGTTGTAGAATAATAGTGAGTAATAATGACAAAAATATTTATACAGCTTTCAGAATTTATAATTGGCTAAGAATATTTTCTAAATGACTAATGCTTAAATATTGCTATTCATGGCTATAAAGTAGCTGTTTACCAATTTCACACTTCCACCCCTCCCCCCTCCCCCTACTCCTTTTTTTTTTTTTTTTCCTCTTTTTATATGAGCTTACTTTTATTTAATTTTTTGCCAAGGGCAATAAAAATTGTTAAGTTAGTTTGACTATCACTAATGCCAGAATCAATATTTTGTTGAATTGATGACCTCTTGTTTTATAAACTATAATTTATTTTTAAATGTTTTTCTTTTCTTTTTTAGGTTGTACAATATTTTCACCTCCGACTACAATTATTTTTATTGTGTTTCTCCTCTTTGAAGGGTTATTATTTGGCTTATTCACTTTGATTATGTTCTGTACACAAATAAATTCTGTAATGCATGATGAAACTGTAAGTATTTGATATTTATAAAAATTTCTTAAGTTTTACTTCAGAAATTCATTGTCACATTGTGTTCAAAATCTTTTGTTGTTGTTGTTGTCAAGCACAGCAATAACAAATAAATACAACAAAAGAGGTTTTGAATTATTAACTTATAAAGTTTTCTAAAATTAAAAAGCTATTTTTTCTAAATATCTTTGATTTTAAGTACCTACTCATACTTCAAAGAAGTATGAGTAGGTACTTAAAATCATATGTTTAAAGTATGAGCAGAGGTCTTGTCCCTATGCTTCAATATAAAATAAAAAAATGCCTTTGTTTCCAAAGTAATGATAATTGTAAAATTCAAAAATAATAATAAATTGTTTTTTTAATAGCTACAGAGGAAATCTGATTCTTAAAAATTATGTTTTTACTACAGGGAATCGAGCATTTAAAAAAAGAAGCACATGAAAAGCAAGGAAATTGGTCAGCCTATTATTTTATACTGAAGTTTTTTATACATACAGTAGTGTGCAAAAGTTTAGAAACACCAAATTTTTTGCAGTTTTTAAATCATAACTTTATCAAATCAGCTGAATTTCATAAACTTTATCAAATCAGCTGATATTTTTATGAAATATTCTTTTTGTTAATTCAACTCATTATACAAACTGCAAAAATAAAAAATTATAACCGTTAATTAAAATTTAATCTTTTTTTAAAAAGGCTCCTGTGCAAATTTTTAGAAACAATTGAATTTTGATGAAAGTTTATTTCAAAAATTAAAATGTCAATGTTTGTAGTGTTTCTAAACTTAATATATATATATATATATATATATATATATATATATATATATATATATATATATATATTATTGTTTGAAATATTTACTATTAAATAATACAGAAGAAATATCAGTAATGTTAATGATTGATATTTGTGATTGAGGAGGCCAAATCATTCTTTCAATTATTTTATCATTTTCTAATTCACTTAAATGATTTCTAGAAAGTTTTGAGGAATGTTTTGGGTCATTATCTTCTTGAAAAATGAATGGTTCTCCAATTATCAGACTTCCTGAAAGATTGGGATAATTTTTTAAAATGCCAAAACAAACTTCTTTCATCATTATTCTCTATATTTTAGCAATATCATCAGTGTTGTTACAACCAAAACAAATCCACACCATGACACTACCTCCAATATATTTTACAGTTGACAACACATACTCTTTTATCATACCTTCACCAACTTCTCTTTAAACAAATACTTTTCTCTATAAACCAAAAGTTTGCAACTTTGACTTACTAGTCCAAAAAACATGTTTCCAGTCATCAACAGTTTTATTCATACTATTCATACTATTTGTAATATGTATGGCTGTTAATATTTCTTGTACCATAACTTATTATACCATTCTTGTACCATAACAATTATACCATAACTTAACTTTTTGAAGTTTAATACAAACAAATCATTAAATGTTTATGTTTCTCAGTGTCTATAATCTTAACACAAAAATTGAAAGATTTTTGTTTCAGCATTATTTTATTTAAATTACCTATCTGTCTTTACATCACCATAATTTACCAATATTACAAAAATAATAAAAAAAAAATTTATATAAAATTTAAGCATTTTTTAAAAAATCTCTGTCATTTGAATATTTATGAGTAGAAGTGTCTATGCATTATTGTGCAAGTTTTTACAAAAAATGCAAAAAAATACTTTATTCTTTATTTTTCTTTTTTTATTAAATAAAACTTTTGTTACAAATAAGAAAGTATGAGATTTTTATTTTGCTTTTTCTTTACAGGAAAGATCGTATGAAAGACACTTTTGGTGGAGACTTTGGGATTTCTTGGTTCTCCCCGTTTTCCTCCTTACCTTATCATCGCAAAAAGCAAGAGTTTTATGAAGTCTAATTGATGTCCTTCACCTTTTTTATTCTTTTCTTATTACCCATTTTTAAAGTAAATTCCTAGATCTTTATAGAAGAATCAATTTCTAGTAGTGTTTTTGAAAAAATATTTATAACTCATAAGTACTATATTCTTCTTTAATCAAGTCTCACTTAATACTTATTTGTTAGTCTATTGTTTAAAATACAAGCGTCATAAGATTTATTTAAACAACTTTGTTTTGTAATGACCTCAATTTTCTTCTATTATTTAGATAATATCAATGCTTTTAATTAACTATAGCTCCAATATTTATTTCTGTTATATAGATCCAAGTATGTATAAATATTTTTCATGTTAAAGTCTTCTGTTTCATATTTTGTTAAAATTATTTTTTCTGTTTAAAGTTTTCACATAAAATTTGAACTTTGTTGATTAAAAGGAGAATATAATTGTGTTTTTAGGTTTTAAGAGCCTTTGTATGCAATAATTAATTTTTTAACAATAAGTATTGGTTTAAGAAGAGGTGTGGAAATGTTTAGAAACTGATATTTGTAGTGTGCAATACCAATAGGCAATTTTGTAAATATGTTTGGTAAATTTGAAATACACATTTTAGAAAAAACACTATTCTTTTTGGATTCTTCTTTTTTTTTTTTTTTTTATTTATGGTTACTTCTTTTTATTTACCAGTTTAAATCTCCAATTAAATATTTTAAAGCTCCCAACTGGTTTCAGTTTATTATATAATTGTTTTACTATTTGAGCATAGTTGAACAGATATTATTACAGAAAATGAGAGAAGATATAACTGAGTATAATTTTGTTATCAGTTTTGAAAATATCATGTATTTGTATATGAGTTGTATTCTTTTTATTAACCATCAAAAACTCAGCATCTTTTAAATATTACCAAAAATGTTATTGATGTTAAAATTAATACAAATGAATTTGTTTAAATTATTTTTGCTTGTTTAATCTTCTAACTTACTTGCTTATTTCTAGTAAGAGTAAATAGTTTTTGTTTAGTTTGTAGACTAGAAAGTCTATCTAGATTTTATGATTGCTTAAGTGAAAAAAAAAAAAGTTGTTTGAATGATGTAAGAAGCTGCAGGATTTTTAAAGACTTTTCAGCTGCTTTGTTTTCCAAGATGACCTATTTCGAAAATACTTCGGTAAATCTTTTATATTAGATGAAAATATTTCACTATAATACTTACTAGTATCATTTAGTTTTTCATTTTTTACCATTTTCATTTTTTCACTGTTATCTGCATAGTTATTTTTTGTAAATATATTGTTAAATTTTTTAAGAAAAGAAAGTTTAGTGCAGAGAATTGGAGAATATTTGATGAACTCAGAGAAGAAAAACGAAAACTTCAAGCAAGTTGTTGAATTTTTTACCAATTACAAAAAGTGCAATTTTTAAAAAGAGACAACAAAATTTTTCAGGAAAATTTTCTCCATTTTTTTTTAAACAAGTTTTATTCTTCTAGTTCTAACTTTAGGTATTTAACACTTCAGATTTGATTGAAGAAGGAAGCGAAACTTTAAGGTAAAAAGCTGTAGCATCTTTGTTTTATTCATCATTCTTATTGATATCTGCTTTTCCCATTTCAATAAATATGGGGTTGCAAAGTTGGAGGTAAATTAGTGCAGTGTCTTCAAAAGCAGAGAGCAATTGCCTAAGGTACTGCAACACTGGAAATCGATATCTGGAGTTTAATTCTGATACACTGTTTTATTATTAGTTTATGTTATGTCAAGGTGTGTATTAAACACTTTACACTTAAGTTCAATTGAAATTTAAATTCCATATCTGATTTGGTTCTTCAAAATTAATATAATATGATTATTTCTTAAATAACCTTTTTTAAATTTTAGCTTACTTTCTTTATGTCGCTATGCTGAGAATTCTAAGGATAGTTCTCTAATTGTTTCAGTAAGACTAAGTTTAATTTTTACTAAAATTTTTTATTTATTAGTTTTTTAATTAATTTTAGTATTAATTATATATTAGTTTTTTGTTAACCATTATTCTAATCCAAGCTAGAAAATGTTTTCTCTTTTTAATAAAGATCATTTTGTTATCATTTCAAAACCATAAATCTGTTGATGAGTAGAATCACACTGAAAATAAATGTTTCTTACCACCTTAAAAGAAACACAGTAAAAACATTTATTTTGGAAATGATTACCTGTACTGCATAGTAACATGGTGTTAAAAAATAAATTACAAGCAAATAAAACTTTTTTGTTAAAAATTAATATTTTGGAGATGTAGGTATACAACTGAAGATTTACCAAAATTGTTTATTTTAGTAAGTTAATTATCTTATACAGATACAAAATGGGTGTTATTTCCTAGAAAGTTGGAAGACTTATAATAAGAGATTTCACATAAGGTTATATGTATGCTTTAAAAAAGACCAGAAATAAATCATTCTCTTGATTGACTCTTTTTGATAGATAGAAAATGATTGTTGGGTTGTTTTAGATTTGTTTTTAACATTAGGAAGGACAAAAAGTTGTTGAAAAATACTGCATTGGCTCCTCTCTAAATTGTTGTCAACAAAGGTTTGTTTAAAGCATTTTATATAAACTTATGCATCTTTTAAAATGTAGGAATGAATTGTATTTCCATAAGATTGGAGTAACACTTCAATCTTATGGAAATACAAACAATGATTTTTGTATAGAAATTGTGTAATGATGAAACCTTTTTTTTAGTTTTTTATGTGGTATTGGTGTTAGTGACAAACAGCTAAAAGAGATTCCTCATGAAGAGAGTAATGGTTATTTTTCTCTTCTATAAATACTTCTTGTATTTTTTTAAAAATAAATTCTAATCAAACTATGACAGAACTTCTGTTAAAGCAAAAGTTTGAATTTTTATCATTTGACTCTTTGCTTTGAATCAAATGATAAAAATTCTTATGATAAGGTGTGAAGTTTTTGTATTAGTGCTTTTCAAACTTTGGATTACTATAAAACTGTTTTGTAATAAGAGTAGAAAGCAAAATTAAAGAAAAAACACAATTGTGGATTATCACCAATGTGGTTGTTTTCTAAAACTGGTATTAGTATGAACTGCATTAAGTGTGAATTTTAAGTTATAGAAAGCATATCTCAGAAGAGGTTCTGGAAAGTGCATATGGTTGTTGAAATTAACATTCAGTCTCAATAATTTTCTAAATAGTTAACAATTTTAAAACCAAATGTGTTATTTAATAGAACATTTAGTGGACTGCAGAATTTATTTTATTTGACAATTGAAAACATTCTTTCAAAATTTCAGTGAAGGATTTTGAAATCAAATCATATAATTGAACTTTCAAAATTAATTTTATCAATAAATTTGTGTGAAAAAATTTATTCAGAAAATTTTAAAAAAGTTTTAAAAAATAATATATATTTAACTATTAAGTTCTTTGTTCTAAGTATAAAAAGTTTTTAAGATAACTAATAGAAACATTTTCACTGATTCATAATTTGATTGTCTGAGACTGGAAACGTGAAAAATATTGATTATGTATAATACATAGATATAGTTTATTTATAATAGAAATTTCATAAAAAGGTCATAATATAAAATTTAAATTTCATATTAAAATTAAATATTTATTGAAAGTTTTTGGAAAGTAGTTGTCTAATGTTAAACAGAATATTTATACAGTAAGTTTTTAGGAATAAACAGTTTAACAGTGATCAATAGTTAATAATTTTAACTTTGAGATTAACAATTGCACTTAGCAAAAATTGTTTTTGTCCTTCTTAACTTAATAGTGTCATTGAAATATTGAATCATAGTAGTTCCTAGCTCATGGCAATTATTGATACAGGCTCCTACTGTTTCAGATGACTTTTCAAACCAAGTGTCTACATGGGAACTGTGATAAAATTGGATTCAATAATTGTTGCTTCAAAAAATGTTCTAAAGGAAAATAAGTCTCGAACACTGCAAGGAAGATCTAGGCTTTGGTCGGACTTAATTGTTACTACTAATTTTATTTTTCAGTTATGATGAAAAAGTGTGCTGTTGCTAGCTCTGGACCCAAATACTATGAATGCTGCAGTTTTATTTTGAATCTAATTGTTTGTATAGTGTTGTCATCATATTTCTAAAGTCTCTGGATTATTCAAATATCATTAACTGGGGCATCAGCATTGTTTCTGCTAGTAAACCATGAATGGATGCAGATAAAGACAGCAAAACAATAAACCTTTTAATGTTTGTAACTTGCATGCTGTAAAATAAAATTTGTTTTTGTAATTGTATTATATTTTCATTTTTAACAAATAAAAGATTTTACCATCCAAAGTGCACTGTGAAACCCAGCTGAAGAACTTACCCTATTGGGCTAAAAGTTTATAGACTGCCTAATTGTTCTTCCAAAGAGGCATTTTAGAAGGTTACAGAAAACCTTTTGCTTTTAAAAAAATCTTGTTTTTTTGGACATACAAAACAAGTGAGTTTAAATAAAAAAAGATCTTGTAACTGTTATGCAATTTTTTAAAGTGTAAATTAATTTAAGTAAAAGTTAATACTTCAAAAATTGTTAAAGTTTTAAGTAATCATTTGAATTTATTTGTCTTATCTATTTTAAATATTGGGAGAAAGTAATCAATAACTTTCTCCTGATGTTTAAAATAGATAAAACAAATTCATTCTTATCTGACAAAATGCATTATTATGATAATAATTTGAAGACCAGCATGTATGGTATCTTTACTTTAAAAAAATTTAATTGAAGTAAGAGTTCTTTTTTTTTTCTGTCTCTTTCAATTAAATCAAAATTATCCACAGTTTCAAATGATAAAAGTAGAGTTTTCTACAAAGCACTGAATTCCGTTAAGCACTAAATCTCTTGTTAAGTTTTAACACTTTTTGTGATATTTTTATTTAGATAGCTTCATAAATAGACATTCTTCAATGGAAACCTCAAGAAATAAAACCTTTACTAGCAAAAAACCACTGTTAATTAATAAAGTTTCTTTATTGTCTTTTCCTGAAAATGACGAAGAGACTTTTGGCAATTTTATTCCACCTGCTTTGAAAAGTTTGCTTCGCTGCTTGTTAAGTATCAAAAAGTTACAGAAGTTTCTTAAAGGTTTGCTGTTTTTAATTCATCTTGTATTTCTTTAACTAATGCATGATTATTAATTTGTAATGTAATGTTAACTTGAATTTAGAAAATTTTTTTTTTTTTTAAAAAAGGACATGTTTTTTAGACAGGAAAGCCTTCTTATAATAAAGTATATGGGTAGTTCTATGATTAACTGATGTAAAAGATGCAGAAAAATAATGCAATATCTAAAGAGAAAAGTGACTAAAAATAAAAGTAAAAACACTGTATTATCCAGTAAATTGATCTTGTCTAATTCTAAAAGTTTGTTTTAATGTAATTTGAAGAGACCCAAGTTATTGCAATAAAGTTCACTTCACTGATGTAATGCAGAAGAAAAATAAATATAGAATTCCAAGAAAAAAAAATAGAATTTGAAATGAAATTTCTCTGAAAGTGATTGATGGAGTGAAATGAAAGTTTTAGGAAGACTGAAAAAGTTATTAATCTTTCAAATATATCTAAATTTTTCTTTTAAAAAAAAACAAATTAAGGTAAAAAATAAAAAAAACATGTGAGAACCTTATAATTCAATGACATAACATAACTGGCATGACATGTGATTTTTAGAAGAAAAACATTCAAATTTTTACATAAATCCTTGGTTTTTTAGTGAAAGTTTTGACATTTGAAATTCTTTTTTATTCTGACAGCTTTCTAATGGGGACAATTACTGTATTTGGATAGTAGTACCTTCAAATTGTAGACGCTTTGATCTGGGTGGGAGTGTCATTGAGCTACTGACCAGCAGCTGTAAAGTTCAAAGGTGTATTGGGTTTAACCAGCTTTTTACCTGTTGTTTGTTTGGTCCACTTCAAACGAGTGTTTCTCATTCAAATTTAATTGGCCGATCTGACAAGTTAGGTAGTCACAGTTTTGATTGCTGGTTTAAACTCTGATGGGGATGGGCATGAAGTTATACAATTTGGAGAAAGTGATATCCCTGCCTTCATCTTTTCTTCTGAAGATGGTGCAACAGGTTTTACAAATATCTTGGGAAACTCTTGCATCCCAAATGTCAAAGTTTCATAAATTTGAAAAGTTTAACCTGCTTAAAATGCTGTTAACTGCATGAAGCACTTTTTAAGACAAAGCATGCAAATTACTTTTTTATTTTACTCATGTTCTCTGGCAATATTCAGCATTTTGAAATAGACACAAAGATAGTTGTAAAAGTAAAAAACATGGCTGAAAAATTAGAGTGAATAAAATGAACCCCCTCCAAAAAAAAACAGCCAAAAAAATAAAACAGCTGAAAAAATGATGAAAATTGTGAAATGCTTTCTTACCTGTATGTTTTTTTTCTTGATTTTCTCTTGTAAAATGAAATGTCAAATTAATAGGTATCTAGTTTCATTTTTTCAGAAATTTTTTTATTCTTATTTTTTCTTAATTTTTGTGTTGAAACAATTTCATGCAAACCTTGATATATATATTAAATAATTTACAGATTTCACTAAGCAACAATAGTAGTAAACAACTTTTGAAGCAATAGCTTCAAAAAGATGCAAAAAAGGGAAAATCTCAATATTATTGTTTTGTAAAAAAAAAAAAAAAAAGCTTTTTTCCTGGTTTTCTTCTTTGCATATGGTCATCTTTCTAACTCAGATCAACTCACTGGTGCAAACTGGACAGTTTTTGAACACAAAGTTACCCATTTTAATCAAAAGTACAATTTTTGAACGCATTTTTAGTGGTTTTAAATGGTTTTCTCAACATAAATTTTCTATAACTTATGTAATTGAAAAATAACATTAATAAAAGTTGCTGTCAGTTCCTATAGAACTTATATAACATTGGCTAGGTCAACATACTGTATAATAGTGTTGTCACAGAAAATGAGTTGAGGCAAAAGTGTCAAAATTTGAACATAGAGGGTTACAATCCCACAAATTTTCATTGAAGTGCTAATTATTTCAGGAATTTTATGATAATTTTTTTCTTTCACATGAGTAGGTCTAAAAAATGTATAAACCAAAATTTCAAAGCCAATTTATTTCCAAGGTTGTAATAGATTTCAAAATTACCAATACAGGATGTGGATACATGTCTACAAACACTCTATATAGATGGCGCTCTCGGTTCAGCTACTTGGGCTCTATCCCCAAAATAATAACAATGTGGACTTGTTGCTTAAGTTTCTTTTTGTGGCAATAGATAGCAATAAAGTCTTTTACATTTGGTTAAAAAATAGTTGACAACATTTGCGTCATCACAAAAATAGTTGAAAACATTTGAAGCTATATTTCTACTCAAATTTTAAATTGTGTTTTAATTTTTGAGTTTTCACATCATGTCTTGTGGTAAACAGAGAGTAGAAGTTCATGACATTGACCAACGTTGATTGGTAATGTTTTTAAAACTTTCTTTGTTATATTTCCTTTAAGTTGCGCTATAGAAAGTGCTGATGTATTGAGTACCATTTTAGCATGAAGATTTCTTTTCATCATTTCAACTGCTCTTGCTTGCTGATGTGTTAGTACCTCAGAGTTTTGAATGCTGCTTATAAGCTCTCAAATGCGCTGTAGCCATGCTTTTCTTTTGCTCAGGATTTTGCTCTCTACAACTATTCTACCATTTAGCTTTTTGAGTTTGATGTTCTGAAAAGGATTTGGCAATAATTCATGAAGTATTTATTCATTATAGGTTTTGTTTCATCTTACCTGACATATTTACATTCAGTTTGTTTGTTTTTATTGTGTAGACTAAAGAACTTGAAAAACTTTGTTTGTGGAATTTAACCAAACTCAAAATTCTCATGTGAAAACACAAAACATATGATGTAAAAAAAAAGTTTTTTACAATATTCTTTCTTCAAAAGTTAATTTTTTAAAGATTTCTTTTAAAATCATGAGATCATTATTATGAATCCTTAGAATTTTTGAAAACCATCTTATGCTTTACATTAAAAGAAGACTTTATGTTCTAGTTCACTGATGTAACAGCTATTACTAAATTTTTCTCTGTGAAAATTTGTTGCAAAAATACATTTCAGTAAAAAGTTAAGTGAATAATCTGGCTTTACATTTGAAGTATCAGACATAATTGTTAAAAATTGTTAAAATTTACATTTTCTTGATGAAATTTTTTTTCCCTGTGATCCACCATATTACTTTTTTCTTTTATTAATTTTTTGTTAATTTCTACTGTGATTTGTAATGGTATTCATATATGAGTAAGAGGCAAAATATGAGGCATGTTTTCCTAAATGGTTGAACTCTTTTTCTTTCTTGTCATCTTATTAAAAAAACAAAATGCTTGCATTTAAAAAATTAATTCTTTCTTACCTGGAACTAACTGTATCTATTCTAAAATTCCCCAAAATAGTGTAGCTACTAAATGTAGGTTAAAATTTTCAAGAAATGCTCATCCATATTTAATAGTTACACTATTTGTAAGTATCACCCTTTTTATTTTTTTTCTATTATAAAAAAAAATTTTTTTCAAAAACTAATTTATCAATTATTTATCAATTATTTATCAATTTTTAATTTATTGTAATTTGAGTTATCAAAGTTTTTTGAAATATGCAATAATGCAATCATCAAAATATTTACTTTTTAGATATTAATAAAGAATTACCAATAAATCAAAGAAAAGACATAATAGAGGTTGTTTTTTATATCTGTCATAAAACACTTTTATCTTGCTTTAAAAATTTTGTTATACATAAAACAAATTCATTTCGAATAAGATAATATTTTTTTTTTTTTAGCACTTTCCCACTATTTCATTCTTTCTGGATGCTTACAATGTGATTAAAAAAAAGTATGGTGCTATGAAGCATTTTAAAATTAGGTTTGAAGCTGATGAACTTTCTTTACTTGAGGAAGTGAGTTTTCTCAGTCTTAAATTTTTGATTGGAAATTTTCTTAATGCATAGAACAATGGCATTTAATTGTGTTTTGTTCTGAATATTTACAACTGTTTTCTTTTTCTTTCCAAACAGCCTCCATCATCAATACTGATGAGTATCTTAGAGCTTCTTCATGAAGAATTAATCCAAGCAAAAAGCGAAGAATATTTGAAACAAGCTTGCATTGAACAATGCAGGTACATCTAGTTTTGGCTTTTACCTAACAGTTCTGTATTTATTGTTGCAATAATTATTTCACTTCTGTGAAAAAAAATTAAAGATCTTTTTATGAGAAATCCACAAGATCCTTACTTATTTAATGTATCTGTCATGAATTATGTGTCAATTTAAAGTATTTTTTCAAACAAGATATTTCAAAGTACTGAAGAAACTGGCTTCAGTTACAGAAATAGTATTACATTCTACTTCATCATGATATTTTGTTATTATTACTTTTATGCTATGACTCTACTATAATGGCTTCATAAAACAAGTAAGAACATTAACCAAAACTTTTCTTTTATTTATGAAAGCTAAGCAAATTTTTTTCTTCCTATGAACTTTAATGTAGTTTTGTTGAACATTTCTTCTCAACTCTTAAAGTTATTTGATGTACTGGGTGAATAAAAGTTTAAATGCTAAAGTTCCTTCTGAGAATCCTTCACCAAAGCTACTTTCAGATGTATTTCCTAAATCCACCAACTCACTGATGACAGATGAAGACATTGGTTGTAAAATTTTACTGAATGGCAATGTGTTTATGTACAGCTTTTTTTAAGGATTATTTCTTCTGTTCTAAAAATGTGTATTTTGCCCAGTCATTCTGTCTAACTAAAGATCCCATAAATATCTGTACTATATCTTAAATAGTTATTCAATTAAACTTAGTAGTTTCATCTAACTGGGGAACAACTCAAATCATTTTCCTCTTTACCTTGGTTTTGTACTAACTTATCATGTGCACTTTTTTTTTTAATTTATTTTTTTATACATTTAGATTCATACATAAGCAAAATCATACTGCTGTTAGTCACTTGTTTCGAGGACATCTTAAAAAGAAGGTAATTTTAACAAAAATCATTAAAATTGTGTACAAATTTTTTTATGAAGAATTAAATTTCATATTGCATTCTATTGCATTTTAAGAAAATATTTTTCTAAAGGATCAAAATAATTATTTTTTAAAGATTATTTAAAAATAATGATTATTTTTCTACATGATCTTGCAAAAATATTTAAAATTGAGGGTTATGATCTCAGTAAAAATTTAGACAAGTTGTTATGTGACATAAGCAAATCTCTTTTCAGATATTAGCAAAAGTGTTGATTGAATGCAAGTTGTACTTATAAATGTCAATTAAAAACCTAGGCAGGTTGAATTAACTGATTTCATTCATGCACTATGCATTGTGTCCAAACATAACAAAAGCTGAATAAGTTAGAAAATTGGTCTTTTTTAAAAAAGAGTTGTAAATTTATAGACTTTTTGCAACTTTGGTTTGAAAAGCTGGAAGAAATTTATATGGTTTTATGTGTTTTACTAGAGTTGTGCCAAAACCAAAATTTTGACCGATACCGATGCTGCGATACTGAGTTATTTTCTGATACTAACACCAATACTTTAACTGGTTCTCTCAAAGACAAAAATATGGAATATTTTTTATTTTAAAATTTGTATATTTAAAAAATAGGTTAAAGAGACAAAATATTTTTAATTTCTCATATTATAGTTCAGAAACATTAACATTTCACCATGAGCTCCTGTTAAGCTATTTCTCTTTGCAGTATATACATTTCCACCAATACTAAAAAGTCTTTCACTCTACACAGAAGATGGTGGGCACCTTAAATACTTTAAAGCAAGCTTTGCTAATAGTAGCATTTTGGTTTTCTGTGATTTCCACCACAACAAAGCATTAATTTGTGTATAAAAAACAAGGGATTAATTACTAGTTGCAGTGTGTATAAAAAACAAGGCATACTATCATATGGGCTATCTTTAATAGCCTTAACAATATTTGCACCATTATCTCTAGCTATTAAAAGAATTTTTGAAAGTGATATTTTAAATTCAGCCATGATATCTTCAATCAATTCAGCAATATTTGCTGTTGTATGCCTCTCAGGAAATGGAGCTACTCTAAGTACAACAGTTTTCTGATTAAATATATTGTCTGAACAGTGACCTGTCAGGCTTATGAAGCTTTCATTTGATCTACTGGTTCATATATCAGTAGTAAAGCCTATGATGGTAAAACTGTATTTGTAAAATATTTATCTAATTCAATCAACTCTGCAATTAAGTTATGAATCTCTTGTGATGCAGTACTGTTAATTGTACTTCACATACATCTGTAAACAAAAATACAAAGGATTCCTTTGTATTGTCAGATATAAATTTTGATTTTTTTCTCACTTTTTCAATATAGATGTTAAAAAAGATAACATAAATAAATAACTGATTGATTATTGATCATGGATATCATGTAATGAAATTAAAAATTATAAAACATGTTAAAAATATGTTGCTTTAATATTTCATTTTAATAAAAGATTATATATTGTTTTCTTAGAAACGTACTTAATTATTTAATTTGATGTTACACTATTTTTGAAGTATCGATATTATTTTACCGATACTGATACCCAAAAAAAACAGTGATACTACAGATACTTGATACCGACACTGATACTTTGCCACAGCTCTATGTTTTATTATTATCCAAAAAGATAAGATTATGTAGCTACAAATTCTATGCATATGATATTTTTTATATAGTTCTTATTTTTACTTTATATATATTTACTTAATTTGTTCACAGTTCTTATATTTATATGGTTCTTATATTCTTATACTACACAGTTCTTTTATTTACATGAAAGTTTATATGATTTCAATTCATTGTGGCTTTCATCTTTGTGCCCTGATTAAGCAAGTTTAGGGTTATGTTAAAAATAAAGTAAAAAATGATTGTGTAATATGAACAACTTCTGCAGTTTGATTGTCAAACAAGGATTCTTGCTGCAAGTGCAACTTGCAAGTGCAAGCTACAAGTAAAACTTAAACTAAAAAGTAGTTTTAAGTTAAGAAAATTTAGCTTAATTTGTTATAACTTTTTCTAATAGTTTATAGCAGCAATAGCTGGGAAAACATATTATTTGCAGAAATAAGACTGAGTTTTGAAATAAATATAGTGCAATGATCAGATATAACAATCATGCTGCTTATGTATTTTTTTTTTAGTTAAAAAGCATGTTGGTCATGTTGGTAATAAAACATGAATGCTATTGTTACTTTAGGTGCATTGTGAATGTGGTTACACAAAGATCTTAGATGAAACATTTACAACCATTACTGTTCCTTTAGAAGATTTAGAAGAAAAGCTTTTGAGTAAATTATTTAGCAATATTTTAATATATGCTTTTATCAATTGCATCTTTTACCACATCAATCAAGCAGACATACTCAATGCTGTTTAAGTAATCATTGCTCTATCTGTTAATTTCTAACCTTACATTTATTTTTGTTAATCAATTATCTAATTGATCTATTATAGCCCATTCATAAATTAATTCTCTTTAAATTAAAAAAACAAAACAAAAGAAAAACAAAAAACAAATCTCTCTTTGTATTAAAGGTTGTTCTACCATTATTGGGTGAAAAATTATTTTTCATTCCTTTCTAATCTTATTCTGAAAGTCTTCTTGCTCTTTTGTTTCTCTTTGAATATTTCACTCTTAGTTTATATATTTTATCTTATCTGTTCCTGGATATGGTCTTTTTTCACTTTTATTATACTTTTTTTTTTTTTTTTTTTACTAAAAACTCATGAGATCAAAGAGTGCAAAGATTTAATTGCACAGACACACAAATTGTTGTGAAATCTTTTTAACAAAATCACCTAAATTTTAGGAATTTTTGGGTGGTGAGATTGTATCTGGCATTATTATTTTTGTATCACCTACAATTCTCTCACAATATGATCTTGATTGTATTCTTAAATGGGTCAAATAGATTAAAAAAATAGAAACACTTAGTTTATACTATATTTTTGGTTCCATTTACTACTGCATAGACTAAAAATGCAATTTTATCATTCCATATATCACTGTGAACCAGAGAGACCGTTTTATGTTGTGTCACTCGAACCAAGCCTTTACTATTAGCTTATTATTAATGCATATGGTTAATTAAAAATAATTTTAAATCTAGCTTGTGTGCTATGGCTTGAAAAAACAATTTAAAAATTTTTACATATATTTATCATGTGTAACAAAACTAGACCATTAAAATCATTTGTTGATTTCTAAACTCTTTTAAGAATCTATTGTAGGTATTACTATTAGCAACCTTTTTAGTTTGATTTAAAGAAGCTTTTCAAAAATATAAAAGAGTAAATTGATTTTTTTTTTTTACATATGGTTCCTCTTACTTATTGCATAACCTTGTTTTGCATAACCTTGTTATGCAGAAAGTAAGGGCAGATTATAAAAACATGCATACCTAAAACAAAAGTTCTTGTCACTTAGAACTCTTCAGATATTGCAGAACAAGCCCATTTGTAATGTTTTAAAAAAATTTGTGGCTATGAAAATAGCTGTTTTGACAAGATTAGTCACTATCCTGGGCTTGTTAACTTCTTTTTGTTTCTAGGGCTGTATATCAAAGTTAATGTTAAATTCTATTAAATTTTACTACAGAGGTTAGCAGTTGCTCTTCATGTGAAGTATGCTCTTCTATATGTTTAAATCTACTTCATGTAGGTTTAAATTTAGAATGAATTACCTCTCCACATTTACCAAACTTGGATAGACCACAATTATAGTATTCAATAAAGAGCTGAACATGATGCAGCAAAATGTGAAACTTTCAGTTTACTAAAATTTTTTTCCCTAGAACCTGAGCAAGGACTTGGTAAATGCTATCTTACATTCTGACTCAAGCCTTTGACCAAAGAAGAATCGTTTACTTTTTTAAAGTCTTTTATACACTGAACAATAGATCTAAGTTGAGGAAGCTGAGATGTTACTACCTTATCAAGTTCGTCCAAGTTTTTCAAGAATTTCTTGGAATTATTTTCATCCCAACCTCTACCTTGGTACCCTCCTTGAATAATATTTTTAGTTTTCAGCCAGTCATCAAATTCAGGCCAAGTACCCATAACCAGACATCCTAAAGTAGATGCAACTTCATTATCAAAAGGTGCAATTTGGGAGGTGGCACCAAATGATGGATTAGAGAATCAAGAGTCTCTGCTATGTAGCAAATCCATGTATGTATCACATTCATATAGTGTTGCATATTAGATTTTTTAGAGTTATTTTCTACACTATATTTTTCATACCAATAATCTAGACTTCCAATAGTTCTTAGTTTTTCACATTCTTCATTTTTAACCCTTCACACCACAGGCAAGCTCCAAACACCACTATTCATGTAAGTTTCAGACTTTGAACATTCATTTGCATCAAAGACATTGATTACAACTTTCAAAGGGTCTTCCACCATTCATAAAAATTTGTACAAAAGCTAAATGAAGGTCTAGAGGATGTTTATTTATCAAATCCAGTATGAAAGATAATGTCTCTTGAACATACACAAGATCCTTTGAAACCTTTACCTTTTTAGTGTCTAGGAAATTCATCTGTAAAAATGTTTGAACAATTGTCATTATGTTTTTAGACACCAAAAAACATTCTTCACATTCAACAACTTGTTGATGCCCAGATTGAGAAAACTTAGGTGTTAAAGCATTAACACAAAAAGTTAAAATGTTTTTATGTGCATTACACAAAAAAGATAAAAATAAATTCTAATTCACATATTAGTCAACTTAAGATTAGCTGCACTATTTTACAAAAAAGCTACTAATACTTACACATTATATAGCTACAATATGTAAGGCATTTAGTATTTGTATGTGTGGCCATTACAAATTCTATCATTACACTTTAATCATGGTGGAGGATCTCTCTCTTTCTCTTTACATATAAAATTTCCATAAAAAATGTAAAAACATTCCAAAAGAGCACTTTTTTGATAATTATTTATAAATTACAGTTTCTACATGATAAAATTGTGATATGGGTTCCTCAAAATCATTCAATATGCCAAAAATGTTAAGTTCTACAGCAGTCTTATTCCCTAATCCTTTCCAAAGAGTAGATATTAACTGTTTGGTTTTGTTAATAGAAAGTTCCAATACAATTTGAAGTTCCTTTATATTCTGTGAGGATGCTTGCTTTAATGATCTTTGATTTACCTTGTTAGCAGGACATCAAACCATTAAAATGAAAGGCTTTCCACCAATTGATATGTAGTCAGTATTCATCTTTTTTTTCAATATACTTGAAGCAATTTGTTCAGCTTGAATGCTTCCCAAAGTTATGGCAAGAGAGATCAAGTTTGTTACAGTAATTGAAGAAAAACAATTATGAGTGTGTCCATGTACTAACATTGAGCAGCATTTTCCACAGAGCTTTGAGTTATCTGATGAAGAAGATATGATTTGTTTGGTTTCACTATTTTGGAGCATTGAAGTTGAATTCCTAGTCAGTATTTTCCACTCAACCTTCAAAAGTGATTTTTAAATACGTAATTTTATAAATATAAATGCTTCATTGCAATGTATGATTTGATATAAACAGTAGTATAATTTTTTAAGTTAAAAAAAAAACACATCAAAATCTATAGAGATTAATAGGCTTACTTTACAATAACATTAAAAAAAAATCAATGAGTTTAAAAACTAGTTTTATTCTATAAATGAGAGAATTATTTTTGATACTTTCTCTCCCCAAGAGCCTTTGGGTGTATTACCCAACTTCATCAAGCAAAGGTTTCTTTTATAACAAGACCAAATTACAGTTAGGTAATTATAAATTTCAAGGGAATACCCAAGATATATATACAGCTTCAGACTTGGAACTTGCTCTAAAAAATTCCCCAAAAACAACAGTCAATTGGCTAACAACAGCCATTTTCATTAAACTCAAAGTGAATTAAAACCAAAAAATAACACAGGTGTCTTTTTTTAAGTGATGTGGTATGATAAAAAATGTATAATTTTTAGAAAAATGTCATTTAAAATCTAATCTTTAGAAAAAGCTAATATAAAAGTTTTTTTAGCTTCTTTTGAAAATTATTTTAAAAAGTTATTTGTATCATTTGATGTAAGACACCAGTTTTTTGGGATTTTAGCTTTGATATTTTGCTTTTGATTACCCACAATTCCAAAATTGTCATAATGTTGATTTTTTTTACTGATTTTTTAGTAGCTTTTTTTAAGTGTTTCTTCAAGCCCTTTAATAATCATTTTTGACATGTTAACATACGATTTTGAGTTTAAAAAAATTTTAAATGATCAATATAAACTAATACTAAACTGATAGTAAAGGTTTTGATTGAGTGACATGATATAATACCTGATGGTATTTCTGGTTCACAGTGATTAAAAAATACAAGAATCTGTAATTTATTACCTAAGTTATTAGCTTTACATCTGCATATTTTTCTATATTTATATATTTTTTTCTATTTGTATAGTTGTCAAAGTGGTAGGAAGAAAAGGGAATAACATAGTTAACACTAGGTGATAAAATTTTTTTTAATATTGCTGTAGCTGCTCTTTTATTAGTGTATTGTTATAAACATGTCCTAAAAATAGTTGCATAATTTATTTGTGTAAATTAAAATCTGGATTTTTTTAGATATAGTTTTACTATTAACAGTTGGTCAACAGCAGGAAGTCTTAAAGATAAGATGATATTTATGAAAATGATACAAGCAACGCAAGAATCTTTAGTGATGTGTCTGATCACTGAAGCTAGGCAGCCTCACATTCTGGTGAAATTGACATCTAATTTTTGTTTACTCTAAAAAATTATTCAGAAAAATATGATAATATCAGTTAGTTGCTGGTAGAATTTGTTTATTGCCATTTTCTAAAAATGTTTAAAACAGAATGTTTTTATTTATAGCATGACAGCCTCATATTATTTGAGCTTATGCTAGCAGATGGAGAAATATATGCATTTGAAACAAATTTATGTCATCTGTTAGATGACAAATTTTCTTTGGAGTCTATATCCACTAACAATCTAAGTTTCAATACAACTTGCACCAATCCTGAACTCTCTTGCAGAAGTAATGGGAAACTGGAGACAACCAAAAAGATTAAAAATATGGCTAGATTGTTTGTTTACTTTTATTCTTTGAAGTTGTCAGTAAGTTTAAGTTTTTTTATCTATTTTTGTTGTTCAGTTTTCTTCAGAATTTCACTTTCTATATTCTTTATTTTACATATATTTCACTTTAATTTTTTTGCTCTTTATACTTTTATGTTATTGAAAATTGTTCAAACTATTTGACTTATTCTTTTTAGATCCATTATTCTTTTCTGGTACTAAAGTTTCCCCGCTTTTGTCTTGGTCTTGATATGTATGAGTGTATAGCAAGATTGCTAAATACTTCTTCTACTAATTTAAAGATTTCTATAAAAAATAAGGTCAAGAAATTTTAAAATGAATCAAGTGGCTTAATTTTTAACTTTCTGTTGTTGTTAATTTTAACACAAATATTGTAAGACTTAAAAATATTTCAAAGTTAATAATGAAAAAATTTCTAAATTTGCTCACCAGATATTGTTGGCGTTCATTATTCAATTTTAAAACAATAGTTAACTAGCAGTAAACTGTGCTTGTCTTTCCATTCTCAAATCTTAATTTTGTTTTCCAAATTTGTGTTTTTCCATTCTCTAAGTTTGATAGCTTTTCCAATTGCTTAAAAATAAATGCACCTGTTAAAGTCACAGTTCATTTTGTAAAGGTTCTGTAAAAAAAATTTTTATTGGTCTTTCATGAAAAACCAATTCCACACAAACATTGCAGTTTTCTTCCAGTTTTAGCTATAAGTTAATTTTATGTAATGTGAACCATATTTTACTGTAAACAATGTGCATTCTTGGTTTATTAATTTTGTTTAGGTTAGTTCTAATTGTAAATAAAGTTCAAAAGCCTAATTACAATAAAACAAATACACTAAAACTTATAATGTTGCTTTAACATCTGTTTTAGTCTGAGTTATGCATTTTCTGCATGACTTTGCAATGCAGTGGTTGCCCTGTACAATTGTGTGACAAAGTAACAGTCAGTGACCAATTTTCAATGATTGTTGTTCTTTCTAATAATGTGGAGATGGTATATTTATTTTAATTTGTGTTTTTGAATTATTTTTTTTTAACACTAAAAAAATGAAAATGTAAATAAAGTTAAATAAAAATTATATGATAAACAAAATAATTAAAGTATTTTCAAAAATAAAAACCAAATAATTATTTTAATTTTCAGTTTATAGAAGAAATTGAAGATGTCTCAGTCACGGAAAATCAACCTGTAAATTTTTTCTCTTTGGATGAGTGTATCAGAGCTTTTGCTTACAAGTATGTTTGAGAAAAATCTGTAAAAAGAGGTTTATATCAATATAAAGGATAGGGTTTATAACTGTAAAAAGAGATACATGACAATGTTGAGTATGTACCCAACTTTTTTCATTTATCATTTTTTAACAATTAAAATACTATCTAATATTCACTCAACCTATCAAATGTAAAATTTTAAATTATAAAATCAGTTGGTTCTTAAAAGTAATTCTTTACATGTGGATAATCATTGAAAAAAAGTATAAATCACATAAATAAATTGGAAATTACAAACATCTAAAAAACGTGTCTTTCAAAGTTTCACATTTTTGTTATTTGTAACTGAATAGAATATGACTTTCTAAGTATGTAAACAAATTTTATGTGTTTAGAAAAGAAAAGTCATTTTGTCCAGTTTGCTTTCAGTTTTTATGGAAACCTGAGATCATAACTTTAAATTGGCCTGATGTTCTTACTTTTCAGTTATCCAGGTAAGCTATTTTTATAGTTTTTTCAAAAGTATATATTAATAGTTTAAATGAAGTTGTAAATGCTTTTTTTTTTATTTTTTACATTTCTTTATACAAATGTTAAACAAATTCATCAAATCTTACTTTGATGACAAACATTAACCAAATTGTGTTATTTTTTGCTATTTTTAAGTTTATGTGAACGCAGATTGTTATACCAACACAAAATATTAGGGCCATATCTTGGCAAGCAACCTTCTGGTCAAGAGTTTTCACTTACAAGTCTAATTATTAAAGACTCAGGTGTGTTGCATGCTGTACTTGTTGGCAAATGTTGATCTCCAATAAGCTGCAGTACATCTTACTGAGTTCTTTTTTTTATTTAGACAATTTTTATGGTTTTTATATTTTAGAATACACTGCCTTCATTAAACATTGTAGTGGAGCATATCCAAAAAAAAGAGTTTGTGATGAAGACACTTGGATCATGTATTCAAACAATAAAGCTTTGGTATAGTTTGAGCTTTTAAAGTATTCACTTGACAATACAGAATATTGAGTTATTACTTTTTCAGAATATAGAGTATTATATTTTTAAATATTTCAATCTTTACGTTTTTACCCTGTTATAGTTGATTTATTATAAAAATCAGTAATAAAGTGCATTTGTTTTAATTTTTTACAATTTTAAATGAAGCAAATGCAATTGTTGAAGAATTGAAAATGTGAGTTGGCTGTCTTTTATATCAATATTTTATATTCAACAATTGTAACGTTAGGTTCTGTAAGTTCTTTAAATTAAGAGATGGGTGTTAAATATTTGTTTCTGTAGTTCTAACTTTTATTATTTTTGTCTAAATTTACTAATTGCATTTTTTTCTAGACAGTAACTTCATTGCCAGAATTTGAGATTGAGTTTTTGTTTTACATTAAAAATCATGGTGAGCATCAAACATTTTTAAAAAAAGAACACAATGTTTTAGTGATCGTTTTTACAATAGGAATACCAATTACATTTTAACTTAAATTGTTTTGCATTCTATTAGGATCACAAACAAATATGAAATTACAAAACATAAGTATATCTCTTACCTTTGTAAAGTGAAATACTGTTTTACAAAAGTAAAATACTTCAATAAAATTTAAATTGTATTTGGAAAAATTTTTATGATAAAAACTTTCTATAAAAACCATTTAGAAATAATTTAAAGTATTTGACGTACTGAGCTTACATAACTATCCTTGTGTTAAGACAGACTTTCTAACAATTTTTACACTTTTTAGAAAAATCATTATACAATTCATTAATCATTTTCGCTTTCAATGAACTATTTATAGACAAAGAAAAAAATTCAAAGTTCATAAAATTCATAAAAAAACATTTAAAAAACATATTTTCTAAATGATACTAAGATCCCACAGTTGATAGGGTCTTCAGGAAATATATTCAAATAAGTTTTAAATGATTTTATTCTGAATTTTTTCAGTGTAGGTTATTAGTTTTTTTAAAAATTTTTAAAGACAACCTTTAATAGCATACTCAGATTTTTTTGTTTTTTCATCTTTCAGATTTTAAAAATTTTTTTTCTGATTCTATAACAGAATTTGAAGCTCATAAGTATTTAAAACTTTGGTCAGAATTGTTATAGACAAAAGAGAAGAAAAAGATATTTTTATTTAAGATGCTGTCTTGATCACTTCATTAATACAGCAATTTTTTCCTATTGATATTAAAAATGATAATACTCATAATCATTAATGAAACAAGAAATTATGTATTTTTATGTATCTCAATGGAAATGATATGTAAAACTCTTTTGTTTTATTTTTTTATGCCTTTTTCTTTTAATAGAAACTTTTGTTCAAAAGTCCGGAACCTGCTCAAAGATTCTAAATAGGGCAAAAAAACAGAAGAAAGTTATGGTAGCTACACAAAGGGTTAGATTTATCTGTAGTAATTATTACTTAGATTAGTCATTTAACTGCATAATATAATGATTAAACATCCAAATATTGTGATTTTTCTCATATAATATTACCAAAGATGTGATTTTCTCATATAATATAACCTGCTGCATTTTTACATTTTATTTATCTCAGGTCAGATGCAATTTTTTTCCATTAATTTTTTTTTCATGAGAAAATGTAAGAAGAATCATAGTTTTGTTAAAAAATGTAAGAAGAATCATAGTTATGTTAAAAAATGTAAGAAGAATCATAGTTATGTTAAAAAATGTAAGAAGAATCATATTTATGTTAAAAAATGTAAGAAGAATCATAGTTATGTTAAGTCATTACTTGGCTTAGTTTATAACAAAAAGGGGGGAAAAAAATTTCATAGTGTATTTTTTTTTAGGCTAAATGTGACAAATTGTTGACAGCATTTGCACCTTCATTTTTTATTTAAAATCTATGTAAAGTTCTTTACTTATTTAAGTAGTGTAAAATATTTAAGTAGTTATTTTAGGTACAATGGTTTTTTAGGTTATTTAAGTAGTTATTTTAGGTACTGTGATTAGGGATGACTTTACAAAGTAAAGGAGTTTTCACAAAAATATTGTATGGTGCTTTCATAGTAACTTTTTTGGAGTTTTTTTACATACTGGTTTATCAGTGAATAACCTATATAAAGATATATAAAATTGTTCATTTCAATGTTTAGATGTAAATAAACATTTTCAAAAGTCTATAAAAAGGGATATGTTGACATACTGTCAAACTTCTTAACGTCTCTCATGCTGAAAGCATATTTTCTAACTATGTAATAACCAAATGTTACTGAACATTATCTTGACTTTCTATTAGTTTTCCATTAGTTTTTATGGAAAGTTTTGTGTGCTGTTTATTTTCAAAGGATTTTGTGTTTATATTTTATTACAAGTTGTGTAAAGTTATGCCATACCATGGGGTAAAGTCAATCCCAATCCATGGGCTGACTTTACCCCTGTTTTTTTAAATTTCTTTCCTGAAAATGTTTGTGATTTTCTTTTAAATGCACACAGTTTTTTTGTTTACTTTATTTAATATGAAAAAAATGATAAGCTATACAATATTAAAAGAAATTGAACTTTTTTCTGTTACAATTTTTTAGTCTTTTGATGGAAATATTGGCATAAAGAAGAATTTTGGAACAAAAAAATATGACAGAACTGGTACTCATACTTATATTTTTAGCAATGTTACTTTATCTATGCTATAAACTTATTCATTTTTTATATTTTGCTTTTTTTATATTTTACTATGCTATTTAGGTTTTGAATCATCTAGTAGCTGCCCATCTAAAAGTTGTTATTCAAGGGATACTCCATCTTTGTGTAACTGTGTGCGGTGTAAATGCTTAGAACAATTGCACCTCCAGGTATAATTGGTTACAAAAATAACTGCTGTTTTTTTAGGTAGTAAAATGCTATACTACATGTAGCTAAATGTTTACTTTTTAAATATAAATTTATAAATTTATTTTACTATTAAGTTTCCTTTTAACTTTTTTTTTTATAACAAATGCTTGATGTTCAAATTTTTACACACCTTAGTATATCTAAGGTGTGTAAAAGTTAAACTAATCTTAGATGTGTGATTTGTAGCAAATGTTACAAATCTATTTTTGTAAGATTTATTAATTTAGTAATTGATAGTTTTTGAAAGCTTGTGAAAATACATATCTGTGTAAATTTACAAAAGTGTGATTTGTCTGTGTAAGTTATTTGTGCAAGATATTTATTTATAAATATTTTCAATGTTATTTGAATTTTTTCTTAAAATATGTGCTGCACATTTTCTTTCAAAGTCTAAACCATCAAATTATTTTTTTGTTTGTGCCCCATGTTATGAATTAATTGCATTGTTAAAATGGATGTTCATTTGAAAGACCTACTTTTTGATTAAGATTGTTAGTATAGGCTGTCTGGCAAAAGTTCAAAAGACAAAATTTCACTAGACAAAATCTCTGAGACAAATGCTCTCAAGAAAAATTTTATTACTACTTTTCCCTTGAGTAACTAATACATAGAGTATAGCAAATGGAACTACTGATTCAAATAAACTAAGAGAAGTAGTGTAAATTGGACTGCAGATAACAAAGAAACTTGTTGCAAGAACTGATGAAGATGTTACAGGCTGAAATGAAGTTGCATGACTTTTAAGCATATCATGGTTAAGTGGATAAACACCTGTCATCCTGAAACCAGGAGCGAATGTTTGTTAAAAAAAATGTCTTTAAAACTATATTTATACTTAATACCTATTTCATAAATAGTTAATGTCTGTAAAACTTCCCATCAAAGCTGCTCATGAGCTGTTCTAAAACTTTTTGAAATATTTGCAGACAGTTTTGTTATAAACTGTGGTATTACACCTTGCAACCTTGGTTCGAAAAAGCACTTGCAGTACCTTTCAGTATTTTCTCCAATTTAAAGTTGTTTATTGGCTTATTCAACTAGTTTTAAATGTAAGTTTAAATCATTTTTATTGTTTCATGCTTAAATATAACATTTCTTTAATTATTAACACTTAGATGAAAACTTAGGTGACATTCAAGTGGAAATAAATACAGCTTATTAAACAAGAGTTAAACATGACTAAAGTCTTCAATTGACTTATCAAAATTAAAGACATAAAAATGGGGGAAGTCTATAAAATTAGTCTTTGAAAAGCAACCTTCTATTTTAACATTTACAATAAAAATATCAAGTATTTGTGTTCATTGTGTGATACAGGCAAAGTGAAAGTCATCAAGATCATCTTTTTTTTAAAGGCCAAAAGCTACAACAAGAATAGAAGAATTGTTGTAACCAGTAAATGAAATAGGCAATTTTCAGTACCACAGTTTTTAGCACTTGGAATAAACCTGCATCAACAGTTAACACAGTTAAAAGATGTTTATAAGAATTTAATCTGTTGGTCAAGATGCTGTCAGAAAACAAAAACTTTGACTTCAAAATAAGAAACAATGACTAGAATGGGTTTATGTTCATTGTGAATAGGTAATAAAAGACTTTGGAAAAGGTCTTTAGAGTGACAAATCAAAGCTCAAAACATTTGGTTCAAAAAGAAGAGCTTGTATCTGCTAAAGAGATGTTAGTATAAGGTGTGGTGCCTACAGTGAAGTATGGCGGGGCTCTGTCATGTTTGGGGCTACTTTTCTAACTCTAGAGATTTATTTAAAATTGATGATAAAATGAAAAAGAGGAATACAATAGAATTCTTGAATGATATTCAGCTCCATCTGGGTTGCAAGTAGTGGTACTGAATTCATTTTCCAGCAAGACAATGATCTCAAAAAGAGCTCTAAACTATGCATAGGTTAAAATATGCATATTTAGAATGAAAAGTTGATGCAGATGTTTTAAAGAACATGATATAGCCTCCACAAAGAATGTTAATTTATTCTTTAACCTTCTTTTTTTTTTTTTTTTTCATGTTCTCAAACTTTTAGCTGGCAGCGTATAATGACTGGCCCAAGCTCATAGGGAAATTTATATTTTTGCAATGCATACCCTCTAATATTATTATACCCTCTAATATTGTTATACATCACAAAAGAAGCTCATACAAAAAATCAGCCAGATTAAAAAATATTAAAGTTAAAAACAACTTTGTTATAGTTGCAGTATTTCCACATGTTATCATGGCTGTTGTTGTGGGAACATTTGTAAATTTAGAATTTTGGTGTTCTTATAATACCAAGCAAAGTTATTAAGTCACTGCAAGTAAAACACAAGTTTTGTTGATATCTCCTCTGATCAGAAATGCTAAACAAATATTTTAAAACATAAACAATAATTCAAAATGATCCGCTTTAAAAATATGACAAAACACATATATTACAATCCAAGCTCTGAAACCACCCTCTTAACTGAGAGTGGCTTCAGAGTTTGGAGTGTAACTGAATTTATGGTAAGACACTTTGTATTAGTGATTTGTTGTTACTGAAATAACAAATAGCTCATATCAAATGTCTTATCGTATCGCATAAAATCATGATTTCTCCTGTATGATATAAATAACAATTTAAGCGATATGCACATATAAGTTACCGTGGTGTGACCTGACAAAGTCCTATGCTTTAAGAAAGTCCTTATTTAAGAAATGACAAATTTCGTATATATAAAATAAACATTTAGAGAAAAAAATTTAGTTATTTTAACTAACTAGATATCTAGTTAAAATAACTAAGTTATTAAATAATAAGTTATTTAAAAATAAGTAAGACTTTGTTAGGTCACACCATGGTATGTATATTTATGATTTAAACTTAGTTTTTAATAATTGCTTTTTTATACATAATTTTTTATGTTAGTTTATCTTAGGTTGTGTATTATTCCATATGCTTTATTTTATTCAATCAGATAGTTCAGTCTCGAAGTTCATTAGATACATTGAGTGCTGTTAATGTTTTAGCAAAGGGGAAGTCCCCAAAAAATATTAGTCGCAATGAGACATTAGAAAGGTATTTTCAGGGTACAAGAGTTTAAAGAATTTTATGATAATTTTTTTCTTGCAAGCCTAAATTTATTTCAAACCTGTTGTTTTGTCTTTCTCAACCAATTAAACTATTTTATTTCTACTATGCTTGTTCACAGATACTCTTCAGATCAGTCAGATAGTTTTCATTTGGAAAATAATTTACATCAGGCTATTCGCAAACAAAATCTGAAGTATGTAAAAAATTTTCTGTGATTTAACAAATTGCCGTTGTTTATATTTATCAATTTTGAATTAGTTTACATAAATATTACGTTTTATTTTTTGTTTGTGAACTCCAGAAGTACAGTAAAATATCTTCGTGAAGGAGCTGATGTTAATTATCTTCATAGAGGGCTAGCTGCTATCCACCTTAGTGCAGGTTAGATTTTTTAAAATGCTTAACTAGAATGCTTTTTGTATTTTCCTCAGTTATAATGCAGAATATTGATTTTTAAAGTAGTTATAATTTTTAACTTTCAAAAAAGAAAAACTTCTAAAAATGTTTCTTACAAGATGGTAATAAAATAATGTTAAATTTTTTTTTTTAAATAAAGTGAGATTATGCATACATATCATATTCATACAACATTGTTAGCGCAGTGATGACACAACAGGAAAAAGTAAACCATGCCCAATTTCATTAATTTATCGGAAAATTTAGAGGCCTTAAATTTAAATCTCGCATCCGTTTTTGTAAATCATGTTACCTTTTCTCTATCAAAAACCTCATCGTGAAAAAGTTTTTTCATTTCTGGTTAAAGAACTTGAAGCACAAGGTGTAAATAACTTTAATATTAAGCTTTCACTTTAATATTTTGTTAAATGAAAAAGTATGTCATGTTAAATGTCATTTTTGAAGAATAATTCTGCAACCACATTACATGCTATTGCTCTGATTTCATTCATGCACAGTACAAAAATTGAGTCCTTAACAAGTTTTATTTAAAATCTTTCGGAAAAGAATTTTCATTGTTGAGCCATAGAAATTTTGTTAAATTTAGTCAAGATATTGTATTTATTTCACCAGGGTTTTCGAGATATGATTTTTCAGACCATTCTTGATATAGAGTGGGAATATTTCTATTAATTTATTGTTCATCTTTGATGTAGTTTTCTCCAATAATCAATTGATCACTGCTTGGCCCCTCTTTTCTTCACCAGCGTTTATATTTCATTATATGATCCTGTTAGCAAAAGAAACATGGATATTTAGAGTGTCAACTTTGTTACCCTAGTAA
This sequence comes from Hydra viridissima, assembly GCF_058129835.1. Taxonomy (NCBI): domain Eukaryota; kingdom Metazoa; phylum Cnidaria; class Hydrozoa; order Anthoathecata; family Hydridae; genus Hydra; species Hydra viridissima. Next base: position 7,550,224 of record NW_028324314.1, read on the forward strand.
AAAAACTCAATCTTTTCTATTTATTTGCATAATCCAATCATCCTGATCGCATAATATCAAAATTGCAAAACAAACTTTTAGTTTCTTAAAGTTTTTTTTGCTCCCAAATAAGCAAGACTATCAATAAATTCTTTTGTTAGGAGTTTTTTTTTTTAGTAGTTTTTTACACTTAGTTTAATCTAGTTATTAGTTTCACGATCTACAGCTTCGATAGTTTTTTGTACCCGTGTTTACATGTTTTAGGAAAAATAATTCTAAAACATGTAATCTGTGGTTAAATATTTTAAATAATAAAATCCAACTAGCACACAACTTTTTCCTTAAAGTCTTAAGAAATCAGAGCAAATAACACCTTATCCTGCTATAACTACTCTTACAAAGGTTTTGAATGACATTATATAAATAGTTTTTATATTGTTGCATTTTACACATGTTAAAAAAAATAAATTTTTTTATTCGAAATCCCCTCTCTTAACCTTCACGCAGGCCTTTAAACATGACAGCTAAAAATCAACGAAAGTACGCAAGAGGTCCATCAGAAATAGACCATAGTTTATTTAAAGTTTTTCACAAGCTCTCTAAATTTAAAAATCGTGTCTTCCAGACAATATCTTCCGACACTGACTAGAACTTGTAGTCCAGCGGATTTAAATCGGAAGAGTTAGTGTCCATTAATGTTTAAGATTAACCTTTTAGTAGGCCAGAATTCTCAGAATTCTGCTTCTCACAGCTTTGATTAATCCTGAAGTTCTTACAGTTAGCAGGTGATCTTTTCCTAACCGATGTTCAATACCTTAAGCATTCTTTAACCAACTTATAGTACTATACACAAGCTGGCGAATGATACACAAAATTTATGTAATATTTAAAATATCTTACCAACTTGATGGAATACTGTATACCGTAAACGTAGAGCTGATAGAGAGATGCATAAATATCACACTAATAACATGAGTTTCTTTTGGTGAAAATCTGCTTTGGGCTCTAGTTCTTCCCGCTCTACAGCCTTAATCCACTTTGACTTTCGTGTGTTTAGTTACATAAAGTACCCACTTCTCATCGCCAGTGATTAAGTGATCTAATCAGTGAAAGTGTCGCTTTTTGGAGAGCAAGAATGTGCAAGTTTTCAATCGCATATCCTTGTCATGTTATGTCAGACTGTAAGGAAACTTAATCCCCAACTTTAGAACCTTTCCCAATGAATGAAGACATTGCAGCACTGAGGTGTGAAAACATTGGAGTTTGGAGGTTATGCAGCAGCTACTAATTCTTAAATCCTCATCGACTAGTTTGCGTACCACTTCAGAACCAACTTCAGTTGGATGACCCGACCTCCAAGACGGTCCTGGAGTTGGGACTCATAGGAACGAAAAAGTTGAAATTAAATTTGACAAGTGCGTTTTGGAATACTGTCTTGGCTTAGGGCTTTGAATATGTTATGTTCGGCCTCACCGGCGGAATGACCGTGCTGGTACTCATATGATACAGTTTCGAATATGGGATTTCTGATCTGACTTTATGTCAAGTGAATCAACTGTACTCGCTGATGTAGTTACGTGGAAATTTCTAGAAAATAATGTACCATTGATGAATTAAAACAAAATGCTAGAACATTCTAGAAAATCATAGAGCTTCCCATGTTCTAATAAGAAAAATTGTAATGGTGCAAGTGCGAAAGAACTTTCTTTCCAATCCAATAGGTTGAATTTTAACCTAATTACTTCGAATCGATTGTTCGTGTGAACGATTTCTAAAAAACAACATTTTTATCACGTAAAAATGAATTGCTTTTTAAATATTCATCATCATCATCATCATCATCATCATCATCATCATCATCATCATCATCATCATCATCATCATCATCCTCCTCCTCCTCCTCCTCCTCCTCCTCCTCCTCCTCCTCTTTACTGAAATATTTTAGGAATATCTTAGCTCTCATTTGACATGAAGAGCCTAATTTTTATCTTTAGTCTCCCAACTTCAACTTCAATCATAAAATGTAACATTTTAACCTTTCAAGTCATGTGACTTTGCTACTTTTGGAATGTACCATTAATCACAAAAGTGATCAATTTAGTAAAGTAAACTTATTAAGAATTTCTAGATATTTTGCAAAACTCAAATGAAAAAGAGTTTCTTGCTTTTGTTTTGTAGCAATCATTGTTAAGTCATTCATTTGATTCTTTTTGCAAAAAACATTTTAAAAACCGATTTTACGACGTTTTCCACGTAGCTGACACAGAAAGGTCTTTAGAAGTTTATCGTTATGTCATCAGACTTTGATAGATTTTACTTTTGTTTTTTTGTTTGTTTTGTTTTGTTTTTTTACATTTAAAATGATGTTCTTAGCATCCTTCCTTTATTTTTCTTAGGTATGTCGTCACCTTTTGGTTGTGTATTTGCTCAACTCTGTCTCGATTATGGTGCTGATCCTAACCTTGCAACACACAGTGGCTTCACGCCATTGCACATTGCGACTACTAGTAATCAAGAAGAGACTATCAAGCTGTTATTAAAAGCTGGAGGTAATTCCTCTTAAAAGTCTCTTCATCGTATTCAGTATTTAATTTAAAAATTTAACACTATTAAATTAATTTTTAGATAAATATTGTTCTTCGTATTTTTGACAGAATTTCATTTGTTTTTTCCCCATAATTTTTAACCAAAAAATGTTGAGCTGTATATATTTTTTTATAGGTTCACCTAATATAAAAGATTTTCAAGGTCGTAATTGCTATGACATTCTATCCCAAACAGGGGGAAAGCATTCGGAAAGAATTCTGAGAATATTTAGAGGAGAAGAAAATCAAGACCAGAAAGTTGGAAGTTTACGTAACGAGAGTCTCGATGAGGTTTCTTTGTTGCATGTTATAAAGCGAGATGATGTCAATCAAATAGAACTTTTTGGTAAACATTTATTAAGCGTTTTATAGCTGAGTACTATGGATATTAAGTAGGTTAACCTGTGTCATTCCAATAAACAATAAATCAAATGAAAAATCAAAAAGAAAAAAATTGTTTAAATTGTTTTTATTTTTATTAAAGGATTATAAGAAATAAAACAACAGTTCGTGAGGTTAGAATTATTTTGTTCTATCTCCAAGTTTAAACGTTGGGAGAAAGTTTTTGATTTTTTCTAAAAGTAAAAATTGTTTAGAGCTTTAGCTTTTATTTTTAAAGAAATAATAACTTATTATTTAAATAAATTTATATTTAAAGAAACTGTTTAGAAAAAAATTTATAAAATAATGCGTATTTCAAAAGTTATTATTACTAACTAAAATTAATAACTCATTTTCTCCCAACTTTCAAAATTGGAGATAGAACAAGATAATTCTAACCTCGCGAGTTGTAGATTTCGTTTGTTTCTTAGTTAACCAACGGAGTTTATTTCTGATCCGGTTTGCGTTAAACTAAAAACGTGTGTATATGTATGTATGTATGTATGTATGTATGTATGTATGTATGTATGTATGTATGTATGTATGTATGTATGTATGTATGTATGTATGTATGTATGTATGTATGTATGTATGTATGTCATTTTTTTAATGTTAAAAATAAGTTGTGGGTCAATTTTACCATTTTAGGTAAAAAAAATGGTGTTGACTGCCACTTAAACCTATCGAGCGGCAACGAGTGTGACGCAGGAGAGTGTAATCTGCAGAGTGACTTCAATCAAGTCAGCAGCACAGATTTTAAAGAATCTATTGTCACTGAGCATTATTTCCAAAGTGTAAGTTCGGACGTTTCATTTAACCAAAGGCGACATAATACTTGGAGATTATTTCGCCGTCGAAAGTCGTTAAACCATCAAAATTATTTATCAGAACGTCACATTGACGGCGGTTTAATCCACCGGTTAGTTAGATGGTTCAATCGTTTGATTAGCACATTCTAAAAGTTATTATTTTCAAGAAATATTTCAAAGAAAATTGCCTTCATTTTTGGAACGTTTCCTATTTATTTCATTATTTTTCCCCGAATGTAAGTTTGTTAATTTTAAATTTGTATTAAAATGGTTTTATATATTTCCTTATTACTAAAAAATATAAGAGAAAATACTTATAAAATTTTTTTTTGTCCAATTCTTTCATCGTATATCTTAAACGAATTCGACAATAAAATCAATAATAAAGGTTAGGGGAAATTGACCAATTAGTGACCTGATAATTGTGACCCTCCACGACAAAACCAACAATATGCCTATTTTATGAAATTTTTTTAAGTTTATGAAATTTATGAAATGTGTGAAGAAGCTAATCCTAGGTGAAACAAGATGTTGTTTATAATAATATAACCACCCAAAAAAATTAATCAATGTTTTACACGGCAACGAATAAAAATGAAAAGGCGCCAACGCCCAAAGCAATATAACCAATATAAAAAGCGAGAAAACTACGAAAAAGAGAGGAGAAAACGAGAGAAAGCCAAGAAAAAGGAAGATAGATAGGCGGATGGATAAGTAGTGTGGAGCTTTAAAATTACGAAAAGAAGAGCTGATAACAGAGTTTTTAGGCTCTACGAGAAAGAAGTAGACGGGAGTTTTAATTTTACAAGAGAGTACAAAAAATAGTTTTTATAGAATTTAAAGTGGAGAAATATTTTTTAACGATAAGAAAAATTAAAGGAAAAGAATTGTTATTATTAGTATTTAAACGAGAAATATTGCGCGTAAAGAAAAGTGCACGTATTAACAAAAATAAATCAGAGCGCTACCATTACACAGAACCAAAAGGCATCCCCATACACCTATACATCCAACCGCCTAACCTACAAAACGCTAAACTCCATCCCCACTCCTTTAAATGCACGATAGGAACTGCAGAAAAACTCCACTTCACAAATGGCTTTAAATCGTGTTTAAAGTTAGACAAATTTTAATTTGTCACTTTTGTCATTTTTTCAGAAACATCAAGATAAGTTAAATAATCCAAAAGGATATCCTGTCTGTCCCCTTCATTGTAGATAAAATCAGGACAATCTGATACAAATTTGACTGCCCGTTCAAAGCAGTTGTTGACCATATATAGGCGGTTAACAAAATCAAATAAAAATTTAAATTGGTCGACGAAGTCCCAGAAAAATGCAGGGCAGTTCCGCCAATGTTTTTCTTGATCCTTAATTAAATGTAAGAGGACGGAAATATACTATGATTTCTTGCCGACAAAGTGTGACAAACTAGGTGTTTTTTCCTGGGTGCAATCCAGATCTTTCAAGAGATTAAGCTTTTCAGTATGCTCAAAGCATGGCCTACTATATTACACGGCCGTATATGTGACATTTTAGAGGCCGATTCTAAGAGGCCTATTTATAAAAAAGATGGCTGCGCAATTACAGAGAAAAAACATCTCATGCGAACTAAATGTAATACTACGAGTACAAATAAAAAGTATTCACAGAAAAATGGCATTTTGTGTTTTCATACCAGCGACTTATGTATTTATAAACATATATATCTATGTGTATTATATATAGGCGCTAGTGCACTTTCGCACCCCCCTTTTTTTATTGCAGATTATGATAGAGAATTTTATGCTGATTCAGAAAAATATAAAAACATGGACCTGAAAATCAACGGAAAGTGCTCTAATTCGAAGTCAAAGTTGTAAAAAATCCCACTGAAAACCCTAATATTCGCCATTTTGAGAATAATCAGTTAATGATCTTTTAGCTTACAAAAGCAATACGTTAATAGCATGGTTTTTACGTTAAAAAAGTCGTTGAAGTATGTTTTTCCGAAGTGTCTTCGTAGAGCGCAATGCGCTCTACATAGCCATAAGCTACTCAGAGCGCAATATTGTACATGCATGCGCAATTATTTTATTATAACAGTACGATTTATATTTCACAATAAAGCTGGTTGGATAGGCGGTTAGGGTCAAGGTAAGGGTTAGGGATAGGGATAGGGATAGGAATAGGGATAGGGATAGGGCAATATAATAATAATTATTCATCAATTTGTCTACATTTTCACATTCTACGTTCAACCTTTATTTGAAATCTTCCATTAATTTCATTTCGTTATAATACTTTAAAATAATGATGCTAACGCTGATGGAAACCAGGTTTGTTTATTGCGCAATGTAACGATAATTAATTTTCGTTAAAATTGAAAGCGTTTTGAAAAAAATGGCGAATATTAGGGTTTTTATAGGGATTTTTTACAACTTTGACTTCGAATTAGAGCACTTTCCGTTGATTTTCAAGTCTATGTTTTTATATTTTTCTGAATCAGCATAAAATTCTCTATCATAATCTGCAATAAAAAAAGGGGGGTGCGAAAGTGCACTAGCGCCTTATATATATTTGTGTCTAATGTATATTTTTATATCTGTTAATACATTTAAATCGACAACATTGGGAATTTATAAAGAAATCACAGGTTAAGGTTTATGTTCTTTTATATTTTTATCCATTTCTATGTTTTATCTATTTATAATGTTTTGTTTTTTTTTAACTTTACTTTTGTCTCTGTCTACTTTTAAAACTTTTAACAGCATCTTTTCTTACAGTGGCATTGATTAGGTTCTGCTTATTGTTAAAAAAGATATTAATTATAATTTTAGAAGCAAAGTTAAAACCCCATTCTTTGTGTAAATCACAAGTAAAAGTAATTATTGGGAAGTATTTTGATAAAACAAAGGTTGACACTTCTTTGATATTAGCCCCTTGTTTAGTTATTAAATTTGAAAGTTTATCTAAGACTGCAAAACATCCACATGTAAAATCTTTGAGTGAAAGTGAAGGTACAGTAAGACCACCTCTTGAAAGTAATTGTAGATATGGACAAATAGCTATATTGTTTGTATCTGTAGCTAGCATAGATTTGCAATAACTGCATTTGCTTCTTTTTATCAATTTCTTAGCTATATAACCAGCAATTGTTGTTGCAACCTCTTCTGTTTCAGGTAAGAGAGTTGATTCAGATATCTCATTTGAGTTTAAAACTAATATTTCCAGTAATTCCTTATTAATTGGGTTATTATGGTCCTTTTTTAGATCCTCTTTCCAAAAATTTACATTCTCCTTAATTAAAGACCGACATGCTAAAATAACTTCTGAATGTTGAACTTCTAGTAAGCTTACTAGAAATCTCCCCCCACTCATCTGTTTATATTGTGAAAATCTACGCTCTATTGGGTCACTTTGAAGTCGTGAAGTGAGCACATACGAATATCCTTCTTCAATAAGCTCATCTATAAGTAAAGCTTGGGAACACAGAGTTGTGATAAGAGCAGATGATGTTTGTTTTGATAGTGTAAAATATGGAGATTTCTGCCAAAGTTCAATCCAATTAGCAAGTTGCCTAAAAAAAGTTGTTTTACCATCATCACAAACAATTGCATTACCAAGTTTATTTGGACTAAACTGTTGTTTAGAATTTGAAATAGTCCACCATTTTTGAAAAATAGTAAGAAAACCAGAAATTTCTTTTCGTTCTGGAAAATAACTTTTAAAACTTGCAATTGTTGTTTCATCAAAAATGGACAGTGCAAGAGAAACATTTTGCTTTCTGTTACCAGGGTAAAGACTTTGATATGTGATTTTTGGAGCTTTTGTTAAATTACCCTGAAGTTGCTCATCTTTAGAATGTAGATGATGAAAATCTCCCCAAGTAATATAACCAGCTGGACAACTATTAGATGGAAAGACAAATTTTTTACAGTGTAATAAATTATTTCTGATATTTTTAACTAAGTGAACACTATCATAAAATAAGTATATTTTATTAATCGGACTATCAGGATGATGAATAAATAAACTTGATTGGTTACCAAATTTAGAATGAAGCAAACTAAATGCAGTTACATTTGCTTGATGATTGTCAGTAACAATTCCTCGAATTTTAAAACCAGATAGAGAAAGAGAACTAATAGAATCTGATATTTGATCTGAAAGCCATTTACCACTTATAGTAACTTCAGGTATTGCTTTTATAATAAAAGGAATAGATTTCTTTAAACTAAGTATCATAAATGCAACAACTCCTTTGTACAGAGTACCCTCGTCATTTGCACCCACATAAACACCACTACAATATTGTACTTGTTTCTGAAGATAAAATTCATCTACAATTAGTATTATATCTTCATGTATTGAACCTTTCTCAAGCAGTGTTTTAGCAGCCTTTATTGCATCAACTCCACCTTGTTTTATTTTATTCAATAAAGAAATTGAAGGTAACAGAAAAAATTCAAGTAACATTTTATATGCTTGTTTAGATGTATATCTTAATAATAAAGCTTGTCTAATCATATTGGCAGAATACTGTGGTTGACCCTTGGATTTATAGTATATTCGACTATTTATTTCATCAAGAAGCATATTTCTATTAGAAGAAGCAATGATTTTTATGTATGAAGCAAGATTCTCTAACATACTCAAACAAGTTAATTTGGCATTATGACCTTTAGTTAACCATGGAGGAAGTGGGACATTATTTCCTTTATATTGTAAAGCTACACATAAACAATTGTCAATTTTTATTGATTCAAGAATCAATGGAAAATGTGTAATTGGATCAAATACTAAACTATAATAAATTACACAATTGAGATGTTTTTTAAATTCAAATCCTTCTGGTGAATGTTTACTATTTAACATGTTCCAGTCAGTAATTTTATCAATTTTAGAAAAAGAACTAAGTTCATCTTCTTGATAAATCCGAGTTTTAGGTGGTCTTCTCATAACAATAGGTGATGGTAGTGTGGAAGGACGTTTTAAGCACTCACTTGAAAAAATTTCAGGAATAGGATCCAGATTCCAATTTAACTTGCATTTTATACCACGAATAATGTACTTTTCATTAAAATGCTTCTCACACAAAACAGAGTTAGGTGAAGGCACCCAATCACTACGGTTTTCAAAATGAACCCAATAATTTAGTAACTCTTCATTTTTTAAAGGAAAATGAAAAGAAGCAACTTTTTTATCTTCCAAAAAACTGATGTATCCAGTTTTACAACCATATGCAACACACTTGTTAACCATGATATGATTTAACTTTTTTAACCTTTATTAACTTTCTAAAATAGCTATATATATATATATATATATATATATATATATATATATATATATATATATATATATATATATATATATATATATATATATATATATATTAGACCATCCAATTTGAGAATTCGAATACTTGATATTCGAATATATTTGCGTGTTTTTTTACTATTTGATATTCGAATATTTTCTCCAATATTCGAATAATTTCAAAAATGTAAATGCAGAGTAAGCTTTTTAAAAAGTACTGTTAATTTCTCTTTTTGCAAACAAAAAAAATATTTCTCTTTTTGCAAACGGAAAAAATTCTTAACATTTTTATATAACCTTGAAGTGGAAAACTTAAATTGCATTTTTGTATGGTTTTTATTTTGTGTGACATTATTTTTGTTTGCTTTTAGAAAACAGTCGTTTATTTAGATTGCTTGAAAATATAAATACATATTTGTTCCATTAAAAAAAATCTTAATAATAATCTTAATAATAATAATTTTTAATATTTTGTGAATAAATAAATATAATATACAGTTAAATAAATATAATATAATATACAATTTGTGGTTGCATAATTTGAAGTGGTAAGTTAAAATTTTTTAGATTTTCTTAGATAATTCATCTCTGGTTTTTTTAGCCATGTCAAAAAAATCCAAGGTATGGGATTTTTTTAAGAAAGACGAAAAAAATATTGGTGAAGCCAAATGTGGTAGGTGCAACACAAACATAGGATGGAGAAGTTCAACTACTGCTATGATTAATCATTTGAAGCTACGACACAACATATTGATATCTAAATCGGTATCAAATGACAATGATGGAGAAAATAATATTCCTAAGAAAAAACAAAATACTGAAATAAATAATATTTGGCCATTTGTAAAAAAAGAATCTTTAAATGAAATATTGTCAAAAGTCGCAGCTTTTGATGGAATGGCTATCACAGCAATGAGTAAATCCCAAGCCATAGCTGGTTACGTGCAACAAAAAGGTTATAAAATGCCGAAAAGTCCGACAACTATTTCAAAATGCATCAATAGCTTTTATAAAGAAAAATGTGTTGAACTGTGGGAAAAATTTGAAAAATTAAAAACAGCAAATCGTAAATTTGCTATTACTGTGGATGAATGGACAGATTGTACTATTTTACGTTATGTAAATGTAACAGCTCATGTGATTGGAATTGACTCAAATACAATTGAATGCTATGTTCTGGGTTTGACAGAAATAATTAAGCAGGTAAATGCAGAAACAATTAAACATTTGGTTGAAGCTAAGTTAGCAGACTTTGGGATTTTCTTAAAAAATGATGTTATTGCATCTACTAACGATGCAACAGCCGTAATGAAAAAATATGGCAATATATTAGGTGTTTTAAATCAACTTTGCCATAATCACGCGCTTCATTTAGCCGTGATGGATTGTTTTTATATACCAAAAAATTCTATTCGCAATGAAGTGTTTGACGATACCGAAGATTTTGTTGATGAAGATGTAGAAGAAGATTCCACAGAAGATCAGTGCTCTGATTACAATTTGGTGTTTATTGAGGAAGATGAATATGATATGACGTTAGATTTTGATCAAATTATTAACAGGTTAAGAGGTGTTATAAGAATGTTTAAAAAATCGGCTACAAAGCATTCTATTTTGCAACAAAATATAGCTCAAAAAATGGGGAAAAAACTCAAGTTAAAATTAGACATAAAAACACGATGGAATTCTTTGAGTATAAGGATTCGACGATTTTTAATTCTATCAGAATGTGTTAACAAATCCTTAGTCGAATTGAATATTGATCCAATTCCAGAAAATGATAATTTTGCGCTACAAAACCTTGTTGATGTTCTGGCACCAGTTGAAACTGCTGTTACTGAATTAAGTAAAAATGATGCAAATCTCATAACTGCTGAAGGAGTTTACAAATTTTTGTTTGAAAAGTTGCAACCAATGCAAACTAATATAGCAAAAAAACTGATACATGCGATCAAAATAAGGATGGATGAAAGAAGAGATCCAGTTTTAATGACATTGATCATTTATCTGCAGAGTGGAAATATACCAAGTTCTAACGCTCATTTTAAATATTCATCAAAAAATGCAGCAATATTATTCGCTGTTAAAGTTATGGAACAAATATATCCACAAATGTTTGAAGAAGAGCAAATTAATAATGATTCTACCTCATCTGATGCAGATGATTTAATAGAATTAACATCACCAGTTGCAGTCAGATTGCAAAAAGAACTCCAAAATGCAATAAGTTCTATTACAGAACCAAAAAACTGTCATGTTAGCAATCGCAGCGAAATTGATAAATATATTGATTTGAAGAAAGAATTTCGTCAATTGGATTCTTTTAAAAAACGGTCGACAACGCTGGACCTTTTGTATAACGCTTTAATAACAATACGCCCTACCTCAACAGCTTCTGAAAGAGTATTCTCAACAGCAGGTGCAATTAAAACGAAAAGAAGAACAAGTCTAAATTTCGAAACATTCAATTCTCTTTTATTTTTAAAATATATGTTTTTAGAAAAAAAAAAATACATGAGTCAATTTCTCATAAGACGGTTTTGTCGCAACTAATGTTGCATGAAAATAAAGTTTGGACTATCTATAAAATTTTATCAAGTATGGTAAATTTTATCATTAGGGATGTACAAAATAGATTTGGTTTTGCACGAATCTGCTTTTTAAATGTTTTTGGATATCATCAAGTAATGAGGCCCAATAATTTTTTCCACTCCGTTACCGTAACATAAATGTAACTACTTCTGTGAATTATTACTATTTTTGTAACAAATTCTATTTTTGTAATGAAATATACTGGGTACTATAACTACAGCCTACATGTTAAGTATATTAGCCAAATTTAATGACATAAAAAATTTAATTTATGTGACAATGTCTGCTCCGTTACTGACATTTGCTAATTATTTATTATGTAAAAGCAAAACAGTGTAAGTTACATTTTAAATTAAAGGGAAAATCTTAGTATACAAATAAATTCAGTACATTGTCTTTTTAAAAAAGGTAAAGCGTCTTTAAAAAAAGAAACTAACTCGACAAAAATCTTTTTCGGATTTAAATTGTACAAATACTGTCCGCTCCGTTACTGGATCATTACCATACATCATTAATGTGAAGAAAGTTGTGGTCGCTCACAACATCATTTGCTTCAATCAACAATATTCAAATTTTCATCGAAATTAACCAGATCAATGATATTGTTGCTTAAATGTTGAAATTGGTCATCATTGACATCCATTGCATCGGCCGAAGTAATGCTTTCATCACTGTTAAAATTCTGAAATATTAAAAAGAAATTCACGGAAGTACTTAAAATAATTTTAATTATTATGGAAGCAAATAAATAAGCAAAATAATAAAATACACAAATATTTTTTTTACCGTGCTAGTGTTTTTGGAAAACATATATCGCTTTAAATTGTAGCAGGTGCAAACTGTAGCTCTCTTACAGAAGCAACTTAAATCTCGATACAAAACATTAAATTTTCTGTCTGTGTGCTGCTGATGCAATTTCATAGTGCCTGTAATAGCCTTTAAAGTTTTGGAACATTTTAAGTCAAAAGAAATAATTTTGGATCCCTCAATATAGTAAAACTTTGTTAATGAATGTCCATTGTTAAGAAAATTATATAAACTTTCTGCATCTGGAAGGTCACAACCCATATTAAGCAATTAATCTGCCTGACCTTTCACAGATCCTCCTATCGCATCTGGTGCTCCCTTGCCATGCCCACTTTCAAAAAAATTCCAACTGGCTAAGTTAAATTTTAATTCGTATATCATTGTAGAGAATAAGAAGAAGTTTTGCTTATTCCTATATTGTGTGGTTGGTCCATCAGAAAAAAAATGAAGATCTGTAATTTGTGGGTTATCTATCTTGAGTTCAATTAGCACGGGTTCCAGATGTGCCCATATAGAAGGAGGATCGTGCCTCAAAGAGTCGGATATAGTTGTAAATGACTGATGTTTATTTAATTAAATAAACACGTCAACCATTAGGGACTTACTGCAGCGATAAAATATGATTACCTTGCAGCGTTAAATATGATTACCATATATACGCTGCGTTCTTTGACTTTCAATTTATTGTAAGAGTAATTTGTAAGTATTTTAGTATTAGGATTTCATTTATTATTTGGTTTTTATTTACATTTGACTCTAATACGTTTGGCTTTTAAAATAAATGTAATTCTTGAAATATATTTTAATAATAATAAATAAATAAACTTTTGGTGTATTTTCTGCATTAATGCAGAAAATAGCTTAGTTTAAAGCTTTTGATTTTTTTTATATTCGTGATGTCCAGTGGCGTATCTAGGGTAGGGCAGGCAGGGCACGTGCCATGGGCGCCAGCCTGAAAGGGGCGCAAAAGAGGCTTGGTTGCGATACAATAAGCGAGAATTATATAAAATAAATTAAGAAATAATATATCATATAAAATAGATATATTATATAAAATAAAGTTTGTGTCATCATTTATTAAAAAATTGTAATTAAGCACTTTATGTGGGGGAAGAGGGGCGCGAGATCGGTGTTTGCCCCAGGCGCTATTTACCCTAGAATCGGCCTCTAAAATGTAACATATACGGCCGTGTAATATAGTAGGCCATGCTCAAAGTGTGAACGAACTTGTTGGCAGAGCAGAACTTTTGCAACTTTCTCTTTTTCATCATGACCAAGTTCTTGATCTGTTAAACATAATGGAAATAAATGTTTCTCCATTTCGATATTTTAACGGAGAGACATAAGAAACATTAATGGAGAGACATGAGCATTATGTTTCACAGAACCTTTAATCTCATTTAGTACTAGTTCACCTTTGGGTCATAAGGTTCTTTATGCTTTCTATACTTGAACATCTGACAGTAAGCTGAAATGTCTTGGAAAGGCGCAGAAGAAACAAATATTTGTAGAAACCATACAGTATGGAATAGAGAAATTCATGTATCGTCTCTTCATTTTTCATAACACATCTGAATTGCATGAATCTAAGTAGTTCCCATGTTTCTTTATCTATGTGTTAAAAATTGTTTATGATAAATTCAATTAAATTTTTATGGCTGCTAAGAGGCAACAAGCGACAATATATTAAAATGGTTACCAAAAGGCAACAAGCGACAATATGTTAAAATGGTTACCAAAAGGCAACAAGCGACAATATGTTAAAAATTTAAAAAACGCAATAGTGCTACAAAAGCAGATTTGTGAGGTCATAGAACAATACCAAGTTACCGTTAGAAGTTGAACTAAGTATGCATTTAGTGGATATGGATACAAGATTTTTTTACTTTAGCTATTAAAGATCTGAGGCAGTGGGTGTTGAGAATAGTAGAAAAAAAAAACACCAAGCATTTTGTTAACATTTTAAAATGGCTGGTAATAAAAAGTGCACTCAGAAGTACTGAACGTTATCAGCACTTGACTGTAATATGTTCTATGAATGCAACTGGAACATTAAACTAGTGAAATTTTTTAAAAATAGCTTGAATATTTTGTGCACCATAACGCGCTTAAAAAAAATCTTTTATGACTAATGTAGATTCTTACTGTCTTAAAAGATTGGCAGTTTTAATTGAGAATTATAGATTTGGTGTCAAAAATGTAGATCTTGGTTTCATTTTTTAAGTGTAGGGTTAGATAGAAGAATAAAATTTGTATGTGAACTATGCTTTTAAACCATAAGTTAATTTTTTTTTCTTTTAATTATATGTTGTGTTTCCATTAATAAAAAATAAAAATAATTCTTGTTAGTAATTTATTTAAAGTAAACATCATAGGAGCAGTTGGCATATAATGGCATACTTGTATTTTTTTTTTTTATGATTATAACTTATCAAAAAGTAAAGTAGTTAAAAATTCTGAGGGACAACAATTTATTTTTTATTTTTATTTTTTAATTTATTATTGTTTTGTATGTTGGAATACAAAAAAAAAAATACAAGTATGCCATTATATGCCAACTGCTCCTTGGGAATTCATGATATTCATATGAACTTCAAACGTCCGCAAAACTTTGTATCCGCCATGATGGGTGGCAAAAAAATGTAAACAAATATTAGATACTAAAAGCCGATCTGCTGAAATTGATTTAAATTTTTTTTTGCCTACAACTATGCGATCACAGTATTACGAGAGTCTTAGTTTGGAAGCAAAAAAGAGATACGAAGAAAAATGATCAGTTTTAGAGATTATTTTTGATCCGTATTCTTTATCAGAAAAAGACTGTGAACTAACTAATAACGTAGACAAATTGCCTAATCTGACTTTTGCTGATATATACAGCTATCTAATCAACTTTCCAAGTCAGTTTACAAGTTCTAGTTTAAAATCTTACAAAGGTCTTGAATCTTACAACTATGTAACAAGTGGTCTTGTTCACAACGTTCTTGTAAAGTTCATTCATGGTGTAAAGTCTATTTATATTGTTACCAGTCGTGTAAGACATGGTCAGAGCATTTTTTCTAAAACTCCAACAAGGGTATGGGTTAGCGTTCAAGAAGATGGTGAAGTTATAAATGCACATTGCACATGTATGGCAGGTTTATGTGAAGTCTGTTCTCATATTGGAGCAACCCTATTTTATTTAATGTTAACATCTGATTATTGGAAAAGAAATAATGATGATGCTTGTACATCTCAATTGTGTGCTTGGTTGCCACAAAACCTTAAGGAAGTTACTTATTTGCCACTTTCACAAATTAATTTTACTGATCCTAAAAAAAAAATTGAAGCAAAAGTGAAGAACAAAACACAAGCAAAACCATATATTAAAAAAGCCTTATCTGTTCCAATTCCAAGTGAGACAGAAATTGCTAACTTTTACAGTAAAATATCAGATAATGCAAGAGATAGTGTAATTCTTCGTATAATTCCTGAATATAGTTATAAATATATACCTTTAGTTGCAAAACTAAATACAATTATTTTTAACTTTTACAAAAGAGAACGTGAACAATCATGAACTTGTGCAACTTTCAAATAAAACTTTTTCAGATATAAAAATAAATGAAGATGAAATTAAATTGCTTTCAGATCATACAAAAACTCAATCTCAATCAAGTTTATGGTTTAGAGCACGTGCAGGGGTTATAACAGCTAGTAAATTCAAAGCTTGTTGTCATTCAAATATAGCCATGCCTTCTAAAAATTTAATAATGCAAATTTGTTATCCATCAGAAAAAAAATTTTATTACCAAAGCAACAAAGTATGGTTGTGATAATGAAATTGTAGCTAAAAATTATTTAAAATCACATCTATTAACAACTCACAAAAATGTTGAAATTTTTGATGGTGGATTACTTAGAACACCCAGATGGCCATACCTCGAAGCAACTCCTGATGGTATTATGAAATGCACATGCTGTCCTCATGAATATATAGTTGAGATAAAATGTCCATTTAAATGCACAAAAAGAAATGTCTTTGAACTGGCAAATAATGGTAAAGAGTTTTGCATGGAAATAAAGGACGGAAAACATTATTTAAAAAGAAATCATCAACATTTTTATCAAGTTCAGCTAAAAATGTTAATTTCAAATATTCCGATTTGTTATTTTATTGTGTATGATGGTGAAGCCAGTCTAATTGAAAAGATTTATGTTGATAAAGAATTCCTCACTGAAAACTTAAACAAAGCAAGAGATTTTTTTATTTTAGCGATATTGCCTGAACTCCTTGCTAAATGGTATTCTAGAAATCATAATAATTTTGTAAATATTAGAACAAAGTAGCAATTTTGAAACAATATGTACTTGCGGTGAAATCAAAGAGAGTATTATAATTAAATGTTTTGATTTAACTTGCGTTATAAAAACCTATCATCTAAATTATCTTGGACTCACAAGCAAACCAATTGGAAAATGGTTTTGCCCATATTGTTGCCAAAAGAAAACCAGAATTAAAAAAAAAGTTTTAAATAAATAAATAAACATAACACAACATTTATGTATTTTTATATATTAAAATAAAAGTCAATCAATAGGGACTACTCCACAACAAAAGTTACATAAAGCAGAGCAAACAGTTAAAATATTATTTAGTGTACATATTCCATCATCTGTTCGACTGGTTAGTTTATTAGGAAGTACTCCTTGCAAAATTGTGTATTTATTTCTTAAGAGCCCAATTAAACGTTCAACATGTATTCGTACATGGGCAATCTCTCGTGTCCAATCAACTTCTATTTGAGACAACTGAGACTTTCCTCGTGTAAAAGCAGGAAGTTTTAATTCTGCACAATGTAAACCAATGGAATCTGCAATGGTAAAACCTCTGTCTGCTAACACCTGATCACCAATAAGTAAATTATTTAATATTCCAGAATTTTCTGTAATATAAACGTCAGATACTCTTCTGCCCCAAGCTTCTGAAACAAATGATATTGAGCCTTGTGGAGTAATGCCAATTAAAACTTTAACAGTATTATGGTGTTTATATTTAGAAAAAGTTTGAGCTCTAGCTGTCAGATCTTTTGGTTTTTCAATAAAAATCTCAAAGCAGTCAATAATTACAACACATTTAGGAAAAAATTCTTGAAAACAAGTTGACATTGTTCTCCTTAAGATATCTCTCTCTGGCCACTTTATCAAAAAGGATAGTCTGCGCATCATTACAAGAAGCCATTTTTCAAAGATTCGTGATACGGTTGGTTGACTTATCCCAAATCTGTACGCTATATCTTGTTCCAGCAAATTTAGACGCAGTTTCATTAAAACAATACAAAATTCTTGCAACTTTGTCATAGTTGAAGCATTATTAGCTGGCACATAGTTTTCAATTAAATTAAAAACATGTTTAAAAACATGTATATCAGGAAGACCTGTATAAAATTGAACTTTTTTTTTGTCTTTTATTAGTTTAAAAGTAGCCTGATCAACTTGATTTTTCAATTTTTTGTTTTTCTTGATGAGTGCAGTATTTATATTTTTTAGTTTTTGTATAATATATTTCGAATTCATATTTTCCTTTTGAAAAAGTTCAATTTCTGCTTTCTGTCTTCTTTTAGTTTTTTAATTGAATTTTTAAACTTCTCGTTTTCTTCTTTTAACTCTTTTATAATTTTGACAGTTTCAGATTCTTCAACAATTTGTTCTTGCAAACAACTGTTAATACTATTTTCTTCAATAAGCACTTTTTCAGCATTCCTCTTTTTAAACGATTTGATCTTTTTGAATATATTTTCCTTGATGAATTACATGACATGTCATTAAATTCAATAGGTATACTATTTTTTCTGTGCGGACGTTTGGCGTTCATATGAATATCATGAATACATCTGTTAAAAACAATGATATATTATATATACTAGATGTCTAACTTGCAGGATTTTATTGGACGAAAAGTGAAGCCGCTTTTTTTGTTTACAAATTGAATCCGACATTTGTAATAAGGGCAAAAACTATATCCGCCATTTGTAATAAGGGCAAAAACTATATCCGACGTGCGAAATAAAAGTTAAAAATGCACGTTTTTGCCCGAATTAGAAATGGCTCCCACGGCTTCACTTTTCGGATCGAAGTTAGACATCTAGTATATATAATATATCATTGGTTAAAAATTAATGTTAAGTACAAAATTATAGACACCAATCCGCTTTAAGTACAAAATTATAGACACCAATCCGCTTTAAGTACAAAATTATAGACACCAATCCGCTTTAAGTACAAAATTATAGACACCAATCCGCTTTCAGAAAACTTTTTCTTTTTACATGAAGATAAAAAAAGTTTTCGATCGAAGACTTTTATCTTCTTTCGATTTATTTTTTACGACTCCATTTCAAAGTAAAGTTTTTAACTTGCAGTTTATAACCAAAACTCTTAAGTTAAAAATTTTACTTACATAGCGAACATTTTTTTCAACTTTTTGTTAGAAGCAAGTTTTTTTTTTGTTAACTCTTTTGCTAACTCCTTTTTTCGTTTTTGCTGATAGTAACCTGACTACTATGGATTGCCGATTCTGGAACATTTTCATTTTTTGCAAATTTTTTTTGCGTGCCACTTTTTTGTGGGCATGGGTTCTGGCTCATATATATTTTGATCATAATGTAACAATGAATTTTTCTTTTGAACCGTGCATTACTTTTAAAAAACTTTATTTTTGAAAAACTTTTCAGTTTGTAATGTCTGACGTGATGGTGCTTGTTCAGTCTGTCCTGTCAAATTTGTCAATCATTTTTATATACGCGTTTTTAGAATTACGACAAGGTATTAACAATGTCTTGAAAGTCGTTTCCTTCATCCAATTTTTTCAAGACGTGAAGACACAAATGACCACAATAAGACGTGTCGCCAAACTGGACCCTTTCGCTGTTGTAAATGACGGGACTTTTCAAATATTCAACGAGCTCGACAAGAGGAGGCTGATCATAAGAGTCAAAGCTGTATTTTTTGTCTTCGTCTTTATACTAGCACACCCGAATGAAATCCATTCGTGCTCGAATCCCCCGTATTGACAATTCTGCATTCTTTTCTCCTTGGCTTTTTAGGTAATTCATCTCTGACAAAAACGCCTTTAAAGTTTTTTAATTTTGAGCTTTTTTACCGCCTTTATCAACTGAAAATTCGTCAAAGCCTCATTAGGCAAGACAATTCCTTCGACATTAATCATTTTATTTACATTATTTTGTTGACTTTAATTTGTAATGTCCGCGGACGAAGGTGTTGATTCCATTTTCTAAAATGACTCTTTTATTATCGTCAGCCCTGAGTTCGAATTTGTTGATTTCTTCAGTGTAAATTTCGTGTAAATGGGATCGGATGACGTTCATTTTCCTGAGCTACTTATTTTTACTTTTCAGACAGTTTTTGTAATCATCGTGAGTGATTTATTTTTGGACGACATTTTTCTTAACCCCTTTGCATTTTTTTGTTCTTTTTCGTGGAGCTTGTAAGAGTACAATTTGGACCGAACTCCGACAAATTCTTCAATCTGCTTACCTGCGGTTTGGTCTTTAAACATGCCAATGAACTTTTTGTTGACACCTGTTTTGAAACCGACGCTTTGAATGGCGGAATGGTTTCTGTCAAACTCGCTCGTGTCAAATCTGCTTTCTACATCCTCAGCATTGTCTTTATAAAAATCGTCCGTTTTGATTTCATAAATCAACGAGTTCGTATCGGTCATCAGCAGCTTTGCTTTATCGGAGTATTTGTTCCTGATGTAATCGTAGTGGAATTCAAACATTAACGTTTCGCTCAAATCCAAGATGCACATTCCCAAATAAATGGGTTTGTTGTAAATGAGCTGTGTTCTTTTCATGTGCACGGCGATCAAGTTTTCATCGAAAATGGTGTGTCGATCGTAATTGGGTTCGGAAGACAATTTATTGGCTTCTTCCTCTTTTGTGACCAATCTCACGTCCACTCTTTTTTCAATGTTTTCCATGGTTTTTCCAAACACTGAATTATTCATCAGCTTAAAAAGTCCTTTTCAAAGTCGAAGTGACAAGAGTTCTTAAATGGGTGTTGAGATCGATGTATTTTTTCAGCCAATCTCTTTCCTCAAATTTGATGACTCTGTGCACCTTTGAAATTTTTAACTCCAATCGCTCATATAATTTCAGGTTCTCGTAATGGATGACATAATTCTTTTTCTCGTTCAAGTTTGGGACGAGCTTGCTCACTTTGTTAATGGTCATTCTTTCAGGCGCTAGAGGGTTTTCAAGTTTTTCAGAATAAAAAAATTCAATCTTGATTCCGTTGCCCACCTTTCCATATCGACACTCTAAATATCTTCATCCATGTCCCGTTTCTCTCATCGCTTTGTAAAGGGATCCACATTCCAACCACCTCGCCCGTTTCGATGTTAATTGTTCTTGCAGTTACGGGCTTTTTTTCATATTTGGGGTCAATCGGTTTTTTTTCTTTTTCAGATTTTATTTGACGTCCCACAGGTCTCTTTTCTTTTGCATTTTCCAAAATTAAATCTTTATTGATCAGATTATTTTCAACCGCAGCATCGTCAACGTAATTAAATCGTTTGCCGATTTGGAGACTCCATTTTCCATCAGTAATTTTTTCAAATACGTTGTCGTGTATCTCATTTTTAATATGTCAAGATTTTGTTTAAGTCAATTCAATTTTTCAAATTTTCATCAATATTTATTCAGATTAAAAAGGATCTAATTCATATGGGTCTGAAAGACTTAATAAATAGCATTCATGTTGGTGCCATCGGACACGAATTTCATCATTTTGTTGGAAATGACCACTGCGAATATGACGGTATTTGCAAGAGTCGCTGTTCAGAACAAAAAAATATTATTGAGGTTAACAACAAATTCAGCAGTTTCAGATACCACTCTCTCTTTTTGCTTGCTGATATCAACAAAGAACAATGGATACAATTTTGCATATTCAAGCAAGGACAACCCCGATTGACAAACAAGTTCGTTTGTGCCGTAATATTTTTCATCAAACGACAATGCATCTGAATGGGCCATGACAACTCTCTTTTCTCCAAAATTCAAGCCATAATTGTAATTTGGATACTTTATTCCATTAACGGTCACGTAAAAATTGCTGACATCACAATGGTCAAATATGGATGGATTAACAGTTTGACTGGAAGATCTGTTCTGCTGAAGTTCAAATATGACAAATCTTGGAATGCTTTTGTCTGTGATTCTTCCGAGCGACCAGGTGAACTCTGTGCAACTAGATAAAACAATCTGCCTTTCACATCTGTTTGATTTATAAGCCACTTGAATGGGTCTTTTTCGTCATTAAATTTATGAAATCGTTCTTCCTCAAAATATCCAATTCAAGTCTTGGCATATAAAGTCTGAATTTTTTAAGGTAGATCATTCCTGCACTAACGCTCTCAGCTCTGTAAATAGCATCATCATTTTCTTTCTTTGTAAATTTCCAACAAGATTTGACGTATCCATGTACCACATCTGTTTTAATCCATCTGCAAGCTGAAATCCATAAGGATATTTCATCATTCCAAGCATGGTTGTTTCTTGATCTGGATAAATGATTCTCTCCACTTGCTCTCCTGATAAGTCATAAGTGACATCGTTGAACAAATACATCATGGCATTGTTCACAAATGCAATCTTGTCTGTGGCTTCGTAAACAGTGCCATCACTTTTTTTCAACACTCCTTCGATGAGGATGTAAGCCTCTGATGGCACTGTTTGAATCAATTGATAGTCAATCTCAAGAGTTATCGTGCCTGAAGAATTTAAATCGATACTTGTTGAAAGGTACTCAAAAAAATCAATTTTTTCAATATCAATGTAAAATTCTGGATTTTCGGTAACTCTTAATCTGTCGATGTTTATCATTTTTATATGAAATTAAAAAATCTAGTTCATTTTTTACGCGATTAAAATCTTTCAAATTTTTAAACTGTTTCAAACTGTTTCACGCTGTTTCAAACTGTTTTACGCAATCTTCATCTCGTTTCCCATTTTTACAAGGTCTTGAGTTCTGGTTGCATTCTTTTTTGTCATTTTCTTTCTGATTATGGTTGAACCAAACAATTTTTTATGCAAATCGTAAATCGGACTCTCAGCACCATTATTTATCAGATCTGGCTTCACTGTCTCGGTTAAAATGTTCGGCTTCACTGTTCCAGTCTTGGTATACAATTTCTCAATCGCCTTCTTTCCTTTGTCAATGGCCACGCCTTTTGCGGCGGATATAGCAGAAGAGGCCAACTCTTTACCGACAGACTTTGCAACCATGATCGCCTCTCTTCCAATTTCGCTTTTTGCAGCATTTTTAAGCAAATTCGCTTCTCAAAAAAGTTTTAATCGTGTCCACAATGCCACCGACGATGTTTTTTTTAACATATCTACGATTATTTATGATTAGCATTTTAAAATGAGCTAAATAATTTTTTTAAATGAGAAAATATTAGATATCGATGAATCTTTGAATCGATTTATATTGGTCTTTGTTAATCTCTCCTTGCCTCAGCATGGAGTGGCAATAATGGTTGTCAAAAGTCCGATTTCCACGGTCCCAAGAGCGATGCGCAATACCTGCATCGAGTTGTCCACATTCAAGATGATTCTGAAAGCGCGATGGTACTTTTTGCTAAGAGCCATTCTCTTTGCTTTTTCGTTTTAAATCTCTTTTTGTATCTCGCTTATTTTTTGAAGGCGGTAAATATGCCTTTCATCCGCTGGAGCCGTTGGAAGAACCGGATAAATTTTATCTGTATTTTTTAATATTTCCATTTTTTAATCAATTAATAAATTATTTTAATTCAAATCAATTTGATTAATTTTACAAAGTTTTTTGCCTTTTTTAACGATGACGTCCTGATTTCTATAATTGATTTCTATAAGCGATATCTTTGTCCAATTTCAGTCCGACTGACAACGATATCGTCGTGTGCGAGAGAGCGACAAATCTAATATCTTTCTGAGCAAAAATCTCATGCTGTCCGTTAACGTTGTTATAGGTAGGATGATCCAACTTTTTTTTTGGTCACAATAATGTTGCTCGGTCTTCTTTGCTCCAACTCCTTAATCCTCTCTTCCAAATGACTCAATTGCAAATCCAAACTGTGGACTTCTGCTAAGGCAATATTTTTAAACAACTTGTGAGGAGCATGCATTTTAATATATTAAAAAGAAAATTTTTAGATCATTTTTTTTTGCAAAATTATCAATTTTTTATTATCCACCCACGAGTTAAATGAGTCTGGATATCCTTTCCATTTAACCAATGGTTTGTTCTTTTGCTTTCGAATGATTTTTTCAATTCTGAATATGTCTTGATGAGTCTTTTGCATTTCCTGTTTGTAAAAAGTGTCTTGTATTTCTTCGCCATTGGCATCTGTGATTTTATATGTGGGTGGATTTTCAGTGATCCTCACTTTGTCACCCATGGAAAATTTTGGTTCAGTTCTTTCTGTTTGCACCTTTCCATACAGGTTCATCCAGACCTTATTTTTATTCTTTTCATCGCTGGCTTCAACAGGAGTCATTTTGATGGAAGAGCGTTTTGTGTTGTTGTATTTGCTCACCATTTCATCTAAAACGTCATTGTATTTTTTGGTGTTTTTTAGCTGAAAAGTATTTAAACATTTTTTCTTTCATAGTTCTGTTCCATCTTTCGACGACGCAACTTTTTTCTTCATTTTCAGTGGAATATAATTGCACTCCAAGCGCTTTCACATGCTTGTTGTAAAATTCTTTTCAGTGGAATATAATTGCACTCCAAGCGCTTTCACATGCTTGTTATAAAATTCTTTTCAGTGGAATATAATTGCACTCCAAGCGCTTTCACATGCTTGTTGTAAAATTCTTTTCAGTGGAATATAATTGCACTCCAAGCGCTTTCACATGCTTGTTGTAAATTCTTTTCCTTTATCCACCCACATTTTAGAGCACCTTCTTTTGTCGAAGATTTTACTTAAAGCGTCAGCCACATCAAGACCCGTTTTACTTTTTAAGGGTGCAATCCATCCATACTTTGAAAATACATCAATAACCATGAGCAAGTATTTTATTCCGTTGTTGAATTTTGAAAACGATTGCATGTCGACTAAGTCTGCAGCCCATATTTCATAGATGTCGTTCACAATCACTTTTCTTCTTTTGAAATGATTAATCACTGGTTTGTGAAACTCCTCTGCAAGCTGATCCGTCCATTTCAGATCACTTGTGGGGGTAAGTCTTTTGTCGAGGTTTGTACTAGGGAATTGCATTTCTCCACGGAACTTGCATTTCTCCAGGGAACTTGCATTTCTCCACGGAATCTTTATTTTGCTGGACAGTTTGTTAAGCGATTCGACCAAGTCTCCTCCTTTTGTGGATGAAATAAACTTGTTTTTGGTCGTTCCGCAAACATCGCAATTTCCTTTGAGCATATTTCTGTTGTTTCTGGAGGCTTCATTTCTCTAGTGAATCGCCTCCGTTTTTCTTTTGCATTTGACGCAGTACATTTTACATATTTAGAAAATTTTTTTATTTAAAAAAATGGATATTTCTGATTTGTCATGGAATATTGGTAAAAGCAAAAGGAACAACAACAAGCTTTTTCCGAGAAGTATAAGGGGAGTCATCGTTGGAAAATTCGGATGTGGAAAAACGACTTTGCTGCTGAATTTGCTGCTGAGACCTGGATGGCTGGATTACAACAACTTGCAAGTTTTTGAAAAGTCCCTTTTCCAGCCAGAATACAAAAAACTAAAAAGCTCCTTCGAGAAGAAATTGCCAAAAGAGATTATTCTCGAATTGTTCAAGGTACAAGGGGAAATCGAAAAATTGAATTTAAATCCTGAAATAGTGATTGACGACCTTTCAAAAAATTATGATGACAAAGAGGACATGGAATGCTAGTTTTTTGAACAGCTGACGACGTGCCTGAACCAGAAGATTTTGACGCATCGAGGAACAATTAAATGATTTTTGACGACCTGCAATTGACTAAACAAAACAAGTGCGAAAAATATTACATCAGAGGAAGGCATTCCAACGTCGACTGCTTCTATTTGGCTCAAAATTATTTCATGCTCCCCAGGCAAACCATCAGAGAAAATGCGAATTTTATTTGCCTGTTTCCGCAGGATTCAAAAAACGTCGACCACATTTATCGAGACCACGTCGCTTTCGACATGAAAAAAAGAAGAGTTTAAAAAGTTTTGCAAGCATTGCTGGTCTCAACCCCACGGATTTGCCGTGATTGATTTGTCCTTCAAAAAGATTAATGGAAAATATCGAAGCGGATTTGACCTCTTTTATTTTCCAAAAAAGACAATTTAAAAAAATGATGCGTAATAAAAAATGTCAGGGATTATAATCGACGTGGATGGAAATTCAAACGTGATAACAACAGATTTTTTAGACAAAATCGTTTTTGACAAAGGGAAAAGCTATGAGATGGCTTTTTTCAGACAAAAACAATTCTTTCAGATACAGCATGAACAATGGAGCAAATTGGGAAAACTTTGTCATTCCAGATGGGTGTTACAACATTAAAGATTTACAAGTGTTACAACATTAAAGATAAGTATTTGCAAAAGTCTGTTTCAAGCACGATAAAAAATTACGCGACTCAACGTGGAAATTATGTTACTGCGAATAAAACTAGTTACTCTCCAGACAACATTAAAATTGGAACCAATCCTAATACTTTAAAATCAACCATCAAACTAGGTTTAAATTATTTGATGGATTTGAACGTGAAGAAAAGCATTGCGTCAGTTTTGGGGTTTACGAAAAGACAGTTGGACTCCAATTCAGAATATGAGTCTGACAATATTGTCCGAATTTCAAGCATCAACACAATCAGAATCGTCAACAACGTCATCGGGTCGGCATATATCGACGGATCCCAATTAAATTGCATTTACTCCTTTTATCCAAACGTGGGTCCAGGTTTTAAAATCATTGAAAGACCCACCCATTTTCTTTATCTTCCCGTGAAACTGTGTGAGATTTCGACGATGGTCACTCGCATTATCGACCAAAATGGAAATTTGGTTGATTTTCGTGGTGAGGACATTACGATCAGATATCACATTCGAGAAATGAAATAAATATTTTTCGACGTTTAAAAAATGAGCAAATATATCAATGTAAAAGTAAATGTTTCACAAGGGCAGACTGACAAAATAAAAAAATCGATAATGGATGGTCAGCCTGTAAGCATCAGGCTTTCAAAAGACGATTTAAATGGAAGAGACGTATTGTTCGTGACTGAAAAGCAATATGAAAAAATTGTGAACGCTCTCCGTCGAGTAGTTGGAGTGACCATTAAAATGAGCAAAACTCAGGTCGAATACAACTCAAAAGTGAAAGGAGGATTTATTGGAGTTCTTTTGCCATTATTGGGAATGCTTGCAGTGCGAGCGGCTCTAGTGGTTGCAACAGCTTTGTTGGGAGGACTTGCTTCAACTGCAGGGTCGGCGATGGTGGATAAAATCGCAGAAAGAGGCATTGTGTATGACAAAAAAAAATGGCAATGGAATGAAGATGAAAACTCTGAGCGGAGACGGATTGTTTATAACACCGTGGGTAAAAGGGAGTTCAATAAGAGATGGAGCTTATGTAAAGAGCGGAAGAGGGTATGAAGCTATGGGTCTGGTTTGCAGTTAGATCCAAACTCACCCTTTTTTAGCATCCCCTTTTTAAATTTAATTTTATAAAATGAAAGTCTTATTGTGGTCATTTGTGTCTTTACGTCTTGAAAAAATTGGATGAAGGAAACGACTTTCAAGACATTGTTAATACCTTGTGGTAATTCTAAAAACGCGTATATAAAAATGATTGACAAATTTGACAGGACAGACTGAACAAGCACCATCACGTCAGACATTACAAACTGAAAAGTTTTTCAAAAATAAAGTTTTTTAAAAGTAATGCACGGTTCAAACGGAGAAAAATTCATTGTTACATTATGATCAAAATATATATGAGCCAGAACCCATGCCCACAAAAAAGTGGCACGCAAAAAAAATTTGCAAAAAATGAAAATGTTCCAGAATCGGCAATCCATAGTAGTAACCTGTTTTGAGACAAGTTAATTATTTGACATTTTTTACTAAAAATTGATGACAAATATTAAAAAAGGAATTAATTTTGATTGCATCAAGTTTATTAAAAGAATTTTATATCTTGTATCGAGCACAGTATCGCTGGTAACTATGGATCTAGGCCATGGCTACTAACCATGGACCTAGACCATGGCTTTATTTATGTACACCATGAATTTAAGCAACTTTGTCTAAAAAGAGTTTTTAAAAAATCCTAGTTCAATGGTTATTTGTTTTTGAGGTGGAGGTTTTATAATATTCAATTGAGAGAGAAATCGTTTAATTCAAATATCAATGAATCTCCATCAAATAAAGATACATTTTAACGACTTCTGCCTGCAATCAGTGCACTTTTTAACACATTTATAAAATGATCATTTGGAGTGCCTGATTAAATGGTCATTTGAGATGCTCAGAACAAAAAATTCTAGATTTTAGCTAAATTTTAAGGTCTCTGCTTTTTTTCTGGAAAAATTTTTGAATATGAAATTATAAAAACGGGGATCTAAAAAATAGAGCAACATTTTTATTTTTTTTGAACTCAAACTAATTTTATTCTAATGGGTCAATTATCTTAGGGAATTGAAATTAAAAGTTTTTAATTGTGACACACCCTAATATATATTTACTCCTTTTTTCTATTTTAAAAATTTAAAATTATAGCGCCAAGTGCGGATTTTATGGTCGCATGTTGTATTTTTTTTCTCCTTAATCAATCTACTTCTTTATTTCTATTTAAAATTATTTTATATTTTTCTGATAAGGCTTTTCGTTGTCGCACACATATCACAACTGCCTCGACAATTCGTTTTGTACTTTTTATTCTTATTTGCATTATTTGCAGTAATTCAAATTTAACATGCTTAGTAGTAGAATATTGTTACACATTCAACGCCTTTCATAGTTGTTATTTTTTTACTGATCTCGGGAGACTGTGGTCACCTTCCTATGTTTATTTCCGGCTGTTACAAACTTACAAGTGAATTCAAATTTATGTGAAAAACATGCGTATTCTTTTACGAGAAAAATTAATTCGAATGTTTAAAGTTTTAAGTGAGTAAAAAAAAAAGAGGAAAGAATATCTTTTAATTTATTAAAAATCAAATTTACAAAGAAAATAAATTATCCACGCATACTTCCGAAAATCACATTAAAAAATTGAGAAAAGAACACATTACGTAATGCAAAATGATCTCAACTTTGCTATTATTATGATCATCATGTAGATGAATCAAAATTCATCTTTTGACATCTTTTCACATACAACTTCTGTATTACACGAATGCAATTGCGTAAAAAAGCCTTTCTAAGATAATTTTATTTTTTCATAAATACCATGTAGTAGCCAAAAGCCACCCCAAGCACAGTTAAAGATAGAATTGCCAACCAAACAGAAATGCTTAAAAAAACAATTAAAAAAATAAATAAATAAAAAGAAATAACATTTCTGTGAAACAAAAAATTAAAATTTATAAAAATATCTATTATAAGTAAAATGACATACATTTAACTCATGTAAGCAAACAACTAAAACAAAAAATTAAATTGCTAAGTTTGATTCCAAGACTTTGTAAAAAACTTAATACAGATTTTTTAAATCTCGGCGTTTGGATTTATTGTCAGAGCGGAGAGTTAGGAATAAAACGATACGAAATTTCGAAACCAAATTTTGTTACGGAAATATTCTCAAAGTTCTTAAATTGCGTAAACATTTTGGAACATTTTTCCCTTTTTTTCCCAAAAAATTCCGGTTTTTCCAGAAACAAAATGAATACGCAGGACAACTTTTTTTCATTTGCTGTTTACTAAAGATAGCGGATAATTTTTATTTTAGTTTTTTCTTTTTTAAAATTAAATCACCTCTGTACAAACTGAATTTTTTTTTTAAATGAACACTTTTATTCCTACTTGAACTTTATCTAAAAATTTTAAAACCAAGAAAACAAATATTAGGTGACTTAATGTAACAAAATCCATGATGTGAAAAATGGC
The DNA here is from genome assembly GCF_058129835.1 of Hydra viridissima. NCBI lineage: Eukaryota > Metazoa > Cnidaria > Hydrozoa > Anthoathecata > Hydridae > Hydra > Hydra viridissima. Next base: position 7,579,766 of record NW_028324314.1, read on the forward strand.
ATTAGTGAGAAGGTCAAAATAAAACTTAAAAAGGACAGCACAATGCAAAGTAAAGAGTTAACAAACGGGGGAAATCCCCAAATAATCGCTTGGCATGGAGAAGTTCCTATCAAAATAATTATGAAGCGTACGAAGAGATCAAAAACTTGTGTTTTTAAAATTCATGAACAAGCTATAAATCTTCCTTTTGGAGTAATTCCTTCAAATAAAAAACAAATTGGTAGGCCTAGATTAATTAAAGGGGACTGATGCATTGATTAAAAGAGAGGTGTTCAAGAACCCCTGATTACCTGCCACATATTTGAAAAAAATGCACCTATTTTTTTTATTGAAAAAGTGTCTATTAGAACAGTTCAAATTAGGCTTCAAAAAGACCTAGGCTTACGATGCTCAAAAACCATTGCTTACAGCCTCAATGGTTAAGAAAAGAATTGTATTTGTTCACAAGGGTAAGCATTAATCACAAGAAAAATGGTCTACCGCCATGTGTCGGACAAAAGCGATTTTTCACTGATTTATCACTGGTTCTAACCATATTACGAGTATGCTGCACTTCAATTCCATAAAAGAACATGTCTCTGCAATACTTTCAAAAATTCTCTAAAGCATGCCGGAACCTTTTGAAATGGTACTTAAGAACAAAGGTCAAATGACTAAACATTAGGTAAATCTTAAAAAATTACATTTGTAGTTTTCTTGCTCCTGTAATTTGAAGAAAAAAAAAGTGAAAACTAATCAGATGTCAGCAAAACTTCTGCGCTAGCTGTAGAATGCAAAGAAAATCTTAAGGACACCATCTAAAAGCATCAGAAGAATTGGGTGAAAAAGAATGTAAGTTTGAATAAGTCATTTGTTTTATAATCATATAGAGTAAAAATAACCTCAACTTTAATAAAGTTATCTGTTCAAAAATTTGTCATAAATACTGAAAATGATGTTTTGATTTCACAGATCAGAAAGTTTAACATGTGATTCCCAAAATATGGAACTGAAAATATATTACAAAAGTATAGTTATGGAAAGTGATTGAACTTACACAGCAGCAGTCATTAATCAACACCCACTTACTGATGATCAGCAACCCAAGGCATATTTGCTGAGAGAAAAATCAAGCCAATTATGAAAACAATCCAATAGAGGAGTTGATAAGTATGAGCACAAGTCAACCAAGTTAAAATGTCCAATTGAATTACCCAATGACAAGATCAAGATAATAGTACATTTTCTTTCATTATTAAAAGGGGGAAAAAAAAGTACAGATGTTTTTTTGTGGCTAATAAGTTGGTGGTAAAAGAATTTAAATTTCTATTAGAATTGTATGAACATGAAAAAACAAATATGGTAAATGTTCCAATGTTCCAAAAGTCTCGGTGATGGAACAAGGAAAGTTCTGGACATGAAAAGTTTATTTTGTACCTATGTTTTAACTGGAAGTATTATAAATGACCTCTAGCAGTTGGAATCTAGAAACACATCTGATAGTTTTCAATAGAAATGGAAAATTTTTACAAAACAATCAGTTTGGATCTGAAAATGTTCTCTGCAACAAAACTGTGTGAGAATCAAAATCAAAGAGTAGAAAAATATCTCATCACAGCAAATAGAAAATTCTATCATTTTGTATTTAGTTTCATAATTTACAGCTTTATTTCTAAGAATGAAAGTGTTTGAAAAGATTTTTTTGAATTTAAAATCATCAAAGAAAATACAAATAATTTTAAAGATATTGTTTAAAAATATTTGATATTTTAAAAAAATATCATTGAAAATTTCAACAATTTTATTTTGTTAGTTCCAAACATATTAATATTATATTCTATAGTTATGTTTCAGATTTTTTTAAAATTAATCAATTAAAAAACGTTTTAAAGCTTTATAAAAGTAACATGGTAATATTACCTGGACTCCTGTGAACCATTTGTTTTTTTCTAAAATGAATATTTTAATATTTAGCAGTTTATGTGTTTGAAAATACTAAGATCAAAAAACATTTTGAAAATTTCCCCATTATAATATATGTGTTAAAATAGATTAAACAAAACAATTAGTTCTATTACAAGCATTAATCTAATGTAATTTAGACAATAGGAGAAATTACATTCTTTTTTAATGCTCAATTTAAAGATGCAGGATTGGAACTTTAATTCAAACATGAGAAATGAGGAGAATTGTGAAGCTTAGAATGAAAAAAAAAAGTAGTATTTATTTAAGATGGTTTTAAGGAAAAATAGACAACTTCTCAATGTCATATTTGGGTTTTGAAGGTTCTTCATGTTTCACTTTAACTTAACACAAAAATAGTTTAAACTAGTAGACTGCTTCGCTAGTTCAAAAAACAAGAGTTTTTGCCAAAATAACAAATTGTAATATTAAATTGTTGCCATTAAAACCGTAACAATTGGAGAGTTTAAGAAAGTTTACAAAATCATTTGGCATTCTTAAAGTTAAACAGGTAAAAGAAAATTTGAGGAGATTTAAGAAAAAGTAGTAAAAATTCTTTTTTTCTGAAGAGTTTTTAAGGAGATTTAATGAGTTTTGAGGGGCATGGCAGATGTATACTATAGCATTAAGACAGGAATTAATATGCACATACAAATAATATGTATATAAAGTTAATCTCTTAAAGCACTAATGAAATGCAAATATGTAAAAAAAGTAAACTCACTTCTTTAGCTGATTGTTGTTTGTAATTTGATCTATCCTTCTAAAGAAAAAAACAATACTTAATTTCAGGAACCAATATAACATTTGCCATAAAATTGATTTTTTTTTAAATCAAAATTCAAACTAGTATTAGTAAACTTAATTCCTTCCCTCTAAAATGCTCCTGATAGAATCTCAAACTATCAATATCAATCAAACTGCTAAATATTTACCTCATGTAAATCACCAATATAGTAGCTTGCTAACAATTCCCTAGCATCACTTGAATGCCCTACATCTTCAAATTGAGCAGTAGCATCTTTTCCTAAAAAATATTTAGATTTTTTTCTTTTAACAACTTTGCATCCCTATAGCACAATTTTTTTCTCAAAAATTTTAATACAATGAATTATGGGGTCAACTTTTTGCAAAGATATTATTATGCTGATAAACTTTTCAACAGTTTTATAAATTTAAAGGGAATTTAGAGTTTTAGTTATTTGCCAAGCTTTGCTTTTATAACCTAACTTACAGATATCTTGTTAAAATTGCTTCCAAATTATTGATTAGTGTTTAAGATTGAGTACTTCAGCTTTAATTGAGTTATTTTTTATTTCATTAGTGCTTATGATTCTCCTTTAAAAGTATGACAACCCTGATGCTTTATACTTATAATATACTTACTAAAACCCTATTGAAAGCAGATAACTAATTTAAATGTTTAAAGTAAGTAGTAACACTTTATATTTAATCTTTCAAAAATGTAAAAAGTTTAACCTACCAGCCACTTCCAACAAAACTTCTTCACCTCCTGGATGCTGAAAATATACAGCATAAATTATGCATCAGAATGACATAAATAAAAATCTTTTTTCACTTTTCTGAAAGACTCATATAAGATTACAAAAAATCATTATATTAAAACCTGGTCCACTTCTTAATATTTATATAGCTGCTAATGCAATTAAGAGAGCATATCTACATTAAGTTATGTATCATTGTATTAGAAGCTATGTGATAAGTAGCATGAGATGAACCAGGCTGTTACATGATACATATCAGATGATAGTTTTATAAAATGCATTGGTTAGCTTCCATGATATATACAGATATCAGGCCTCTAAAATTTATAGCAGATCGTACCTCATCTATAAACTTTGAAATATCGTAAACTTTATCATGTATAGATACCCAACAAGATTTTCCATTATTATGAGATTTAACTTCTTCAAGAGTGAATAATTTTACACTCATGTTTATTAAATGACCCTCAGGCAGTTCAGCGTGACACGGCAGATAGCTTGTACAGTTCTGCCCCCTCCCGATGTGTGATTGTGTCCATAGACCACATAGTAGTAAATAAATTCGCTTCAGGGGGATTTGTGTTCGCTAAATTTGGCTGTTAATAAAATCAATTATCTTTTAAATCATATTTTTAACCCAAAAACTTTCTTTTTTAAAAAAAAACATAAAAACAAGATTATTTCAGTAATTTACAATTATATATAAAATTTTTATTGTAAATCGATCCCCCTTAATAACTTCATACCCACATTGCAGACCATAATGGCAGTTCTACGAAATAACAAACATGCAACATGCGATGTCAATTTTTGACAGATTCAGCATAAAAGTACTTTATCTTAAATAAAAATGATGCGATCATTTACATGTCTAATAGATTGGAAGTAAAATAATATGAACCCAAATGAGGGAGGACTTCTTGAACGAAATGATATAAATAAGGTGAAATGACTTTAATTAATTCTAAGAACTACTCCTTATATTAGTTATGAAAGATAGCACTGAAATAAAAATCTTTGTATACTATTACAAGTGTTGTTTAACAAAATAGCTGATTTAGAAAGAGTTTATCATGAAGTCAAGTCATCAAAATGATATCAATTTTTGATATTACATTCAGATTAGATGTTATGTGCTATAATTGTCAATAATCAATGTGATGAAGTTAGTAATTGTTAATAAAGCATGATATTAGTAAAAAAAAATGTCATGGGAAAGGCTAACAATTTTGAGTATTAACAACTTTTTAAAACACGCATGGAAAGTATGGTTTTGAGGATTTTAGTATTGATAAATATAATTACATGATGAAATTTTAACTACTACTTCAGTTTTAAACTTATATATTTGTGTGTGTGTTTTTTTTGTTATGTAGCTTTTGCTTTTTGGTGATTTTGAAGTAGATGAGTATAATATATATTTCCAGCATGCTGAACCAGAGAAAATTGGTGTAGAGGTATACTTTAAAACTTTAACTGCATTATACTTTAACTGCAGAAAATAAAAAAGTTTTAATGCATTTTTATTTATGTTAAGGTTCAAGTTATTTTTTATTTTTTTAGTTTTTATGTGGTGATTTACATAATACAACTCAGGCATGGGTGAATGAAGGTATAATGTAACAAAAAACATAATTATTTTTTAATTTATTTACTTATTTTATTTTATTTTTTTTAACAAAAAGTGCTCCTTTGTTTTCTAGAATTAATCTCAATAGATTTTAAAATAAAGATTTTGTAAAAAAAAAAAAAAAAAAAACCTAAGTTGTTCTTAAATCATAAAAATACCTTGTATACTTTATAAACAACAAAAAAATTTTTTTTTTTTTTATAAAAAGTAACATTGCTGTTTTCTTTCAGTTGAATGTATTGGAGATCCAGAATCAGTAAACAATGTTTCTTTTGAATTTAACACATCAAATGATTTGAATTCAATTGACCATAATGCTATTTCAGAAAAATATGAATCTCAAGCAGAACTTCAAACCTTTTCAGAAAATTTACTTAATAAAAATGAGCCTTATATAGAAAAAAATGGCTCTGAAAAAAAAGAACCTTTCAGGCCATCAACATGGGCTTCTTTGTTTAACTCTACTGTCACTGACAGCAACTCGAGTTCAATTAACAATGACAAGGTCATTTCTGTACAAATTGATGACACTCATAATACAGAGTTAAAAGATTTTATTACTGTTGTTGGAATGGAGAATGATGAAAGAGCTGTCAAGCTAGCAGGTATCTTACTCTGATTTTATTTTTTGAATTGTGAAGTTTTAAGGACCTTCAAAATAGATAGTTTATTATTTTATGTTGAAATTTAAAAGCTTTTGATGTTGCTCTTTATGTTTAATAATGCTTATCAAATAAATAATGTTATACCTTTTAAACTTTTTTCAGTAAGAAACTTAAGAACTAGTGTCAACTCATATTTTAAGGTTTCTTTAGCTATAACAGAACATTTTATTTCCTTAAAAAGTATTTAACAAAAATTCCTGATTCTTGATTTGACTGAATGCTTTCATTTTAAAACTAGTAAACAATTTTATAGATCCTTTATATCAGATCTGGGAAAAGCTACTGAGATATTATTTAGGTATCTTTGGTATTAATACAGTACCTTGTAATTATTTCATCAATCTCCATTAAAACAGTTTGAGTCAAAGAGTTTTTCAAAACTAGTTTTAAGAAATATGCAATATATTAAGAATCTATAACCAGAGGTCTGTCAACGATGCATAAAATAAGCAATAATAGTTTTACTTTTTTTATGCATTATTGACAAGGCTGAACAATGTCTTTGATTAAAATGCATATTTCACTTCTTTATTTCTGAAATGATGTTGAAAATTTTATAACAAAACTGGACTTAATAAACACTATGTGGGTCAAAAGAAAAATTTGATGTATAAAGTCTGTCTAATCTTAATTGTGTTGAATACTACAAATTTATGTCTTATTTCTTACTATATTTTTTAAATTTTGGTTTTAAAGTTTAAAATGTATAGTTTTGTTATTGACTGGCAAGATACTTAACATTTGTAATGGCAAAGCAAGTTGCTTTTAAATTGTTAGTAAAAAGTTAGAAATAACTTGTCTAATGCTTTTAGATTACATATGCAATTTGAAGATAGATTTTACACGTCATCATCTCCAACTTCGTGGTTTAATCAATCGAGGTAATTGGTGTTACATCAATACCACATTACAAGCCCTTCTTGCAATTTCACCAATATCTCGTTTTTACAAGTCCCTCAAAGGATTTCTGAATACAAATCTAAATCATACATCAACTCCTTTAACCGATAGCATGTAAGAATTTCTTTTAGAAAGTTTGAGTTTAGTCTTAATTTAAAAAGCATTTAAAGGCACATTAATGGTTTTTATGTTAAGACTAAACAGATATTAATTTCTTTGAAAAAGAATAAAGTAATTAAATTTGATGTATATTAGGTATAGTTACATTTCCTTTTATACATCTTTTTGGGAAGAAAAAAAAATTTTGTCATGTGTTTAGTATGGTTGTGATAATTTGTAAAATTTCCTCAAAACTAACAGAATTACAAAGTTAAAATACAAACAATTTTTATGTTCTTTTATAGATTTTACGATAGTTGTTAATGTCATTTTAAATGAATTTGAAATATTTCATCTAATCAAAAGTTCAATGCTTATGTTATTTTGTGCATGGTCTGTAAAAATCAGGTTTGATGTTTATGGCAATTCCCAAGAAAACCCTTTGGAGTACACTTACGGTAGAGCAACTGCAAAATTTTTAAAAATTTTTATTTTGTCTGAGAGAGTTGTACAAATTTTAATATTTTTATGAAAAACACCAATAAAATATGAGTTTATTCACATTTTAGTGTTCATTTAACACCAATATGCATAGTTCACGGTTAGCACAGATCATGATAATGCCAACCTAGCTGACCCAAGAACGCCACTTATATGGGGTGATAGCGTACACATAAGGTACCCTGTGATGCAAATTTTGAAATCATTTTATTTTGTCCATGGAAATTAACTTCATTTGAATGTTCAAATTGAGTGAGGTTTTGACTTTATAGTGCACCAACAAAAACACCTGTAGAATGAGAACCACTCTATGTAATTTGATAAAATTTGGTGCAAATGTTGCCTACAATCACATCAAACTTTGGATAAAATTTCAGTCGAATTGGTTCTTATGTTACATATTTATGGCAGCTTTGGTTTAAATTTTGTTAATTTTTTGCTACTTATACCTCAAAACCTTACTGTGATATTTGGTCACTATTTTCAAAATAATGGAAATTATGTTTTTCATTTTATTGACCAAAATATTGGTTTGCTATTTAAAGCGTGGTTTGACTTATGGATTGCTTGAAAATCTCTGCATTTCATAAGGTATAAACTACTGCCAAAATGCATAAAAAGGCTAAAAAATGGTTGAAAAGCTTTTCTAAGGATTCCTACATAGAAAATAAAAATATTTTTTTCTGTTAAAACAGAAAAACTGTGAAAAAAACAAATTATTTGTTATATCGGCTTAAAAAATTTAGATAACTAAGATAACTGACCTCTAAAATGTTTGGAGGGCCATTCTGAGGAAGATCAATCTTTATAGATTTGGGTTGTTTTGAAAAAAAAAATTGTAAAACTTTTATAAGAATAGTTGCAGAGGCACAAAAAGAGTAAATCTCTATCAAAAGTTTTCTAAAAGTGTCAAAATTTTTGAAAAGAGAAATTTTATGAAGGGCAGAATAGTTATTTGAAGAGAAGTAAAAATGTAAAAATCAATTGTAGGACTGTCTAACCAAATAAGATCTCTTCTAAATCTTAAAAGTTGTAATTGTTAACAAACGTTAAGTGGATTATTATCCAATATGACTTTAAATTAGATTTTGTAAAAGGCAGAGTTTGATTTAGTAAAGTTAGATCAAGCAAAGAGTCATGATGAAAATCTAATTGGTCGTTCAAAGCTGCAAAAAAACATCCTCTTGAAGAGCAAACCACCATTGAGAAAGAGCCAGGTGTGCACTGCAGCACATGCCTCAGCCCTTTAGGAAAAGGTTTGCCACACCAGTGCTCTCAAATAAAGAACAGGGGAAAACCTTTAATCTTAAGCAGCAAATGGTGCCAAAGCAGCCGAACAAATTGCATCTCGAGTTATTTCCAATAAAGAGTTATCCCTGTAAGGAACTATTTGACTTGCTAAAGAATCTGGCGGGCCTCCACTTACAATAAACCCCAGTAAATATTTATACTTAAATAATCTTTACATGCATATGTTAAAAGAAAGTCTATTAAGAAGACTAGATAGATCTCAGGAAATATATTTTTGACAAGTTTCTAATCTCTTTAATAGTGAATAATTTAAAAGCTTTACCAAACTTTAAAAACAAAGTTTATTAAAACCTAAAATATGCATGTTTTGGTTTCAGTTCAAAGTAGTGCCTGTCACCATCAAGCACTCTGAAATTGATCATTCTAGCTCTTGTAAACGTACAATTAAATATGGGCCTGTCAAACAATTGGATTAAAAGAACTGGTCAAAACTACAAACCAAACATCAAGCAGCAAGATGGTAGAGCCAAAATTTTACAAGAATTTCCTAAGAGCAGGTCAACACTTAAGTAATTTCTTCACCTGCAGTGACTTAAAAATCACTGACAGAAAAGGAGATTTTTGTACAGTTTGGGTTGTTACTCACTGCAATGATTTATCAAGTCTTGTGAATCATGTTATTCAATCTCGCAAAGTTTCTGGTGGCTTTTTTGTTAAGCTTGGAATTGATGTTGGCAAAGGTTTTCTCAAGTTTTGTCTAAGCATTGTCAATACTTGTTCAGGGATGAAACCAGTTCACCGCCACAAAAACAACCTCTCATTCAAAGAACTGGTAAAGACACTGGAGTCAAGAGACAAACTCTTGTTGCAGTATCAAAAGAATTGTCTGAAATTCACTCCAATATTGAATAAATCTGATCCCTAATTAATCTAAATGGACTTAAACTAATTTTGGCTTGTGTATGAAAGTTGCAAATATAATTTGTGGTCTTCAAACCCATTCAAGTATGCACTCTTGCACATGGTGTGATGTCAAATCCAAGTGTCTTGCCGAATCTAGAAACTTACGAACACTGGGCTCAACCAAATCTAGCCTCAAGTATTTTCAGGAATCTGGCGGGAATGTTGCTAATGCAAAGCTGTTCAGCTATGGCATTTGCACCAAATTTTATCAAATTACATAGTGGTTCTCATTCTACAAGTGTTTTTGTTGTTGCACTATAAAGTCAAAATTTCACTCAATTTGAACATTCAAATAAAGTTATTTTCTGCGGAAAAAATAAAATGATTTCAAAATTTGCATCACAGGGTACCTTGACGTGTATGCTATCACTCTATATAAGTGGCGTTCTTGGGTCAGCTAGGTTGGCATTATCATGATCCATGCTAACCGTGAGTTGAATGAAGCAAAAACCATTTAAAGTTACCATCCTCTTAAAGTTTAATAATTCTTTTAACTATTAAAAGTTTGTCTTAAATCAAAAAATGCATTATTATGTTATAAAATTTAAAACTTTAACCCCTCCTTTGCCCTCTTCCTCCTTCTCCTCCTCCTCTTCCCCACCCCCCACCCCACCCCACCACCACCACCATCATTTTTATTGATTCTTTAATTTCTAAATGGGATTATTTAGTTCAAATATGTAAAGAAATGTATCATATACAATTAACTTTCATTTTGTAGTTCACATTTCAACATTCAAAAATGCCTAAAACAGGTAAAAATCATGAAGATTACTATAAAACTGTTTTTTGTTTGAAAAAATGTGAATGGAAACTTACAAAATTTAATTGCAACATGTGAAAAACGATTACAATAATGAAATGGTTCTAAAAGAAGCTTAACAACTATCAAAAGTTGCTCCAAAAATTTGACTAAGGTGAGCAAAAAGTTTCATCTGCATTGTTCAATTTAGACTCAATCCAGATAAAGCCACAAAATTCAAATTTTATAAACTGTGAATGTTTAATTTGGAAAAACAAAAGTTGAATGAGAAGTATTCATTAAAAGACAAACAGAAAGAATCAAGAGATACTTGCAATTAAAAAGAGTACATATAATAAATTTTTAAAAATTTTAAGTAATAATTGATTGTCCAAATATGAAGTTAATTAAACAATTAACCTGTAAGCTAAATATAAAATTAAAACTTTTTTCTTGAAAACAAATTAAGTTCTTTAAATTTGTTTTTTCAAGGCTTACCATTTGATTTAGGATTGCTTTCTTCAATGAATTTGAGTGTATTAATCCAAAGGTTTCATTGAAAAAGCAAAGTGAGGAATTGAGAATTGGTTCTTCATTTGAGCCACAATGTATTTACAATGTTTTAACTACATTGAAAACAACTTTATCTGAAAAGGTTTTTTTATTTACCTTTATTTATTTTTTTCTTTAGTTACTTGTAATTACAAAAACTCATGTTTATTTCTAAATAAAATAAATTTGTTAAAATAGGAAAAATATAAAAAAAGTTTAAATTCTAATTGAGTTTTCTACTACTACTCATGTTGTTGTTTGTGTTTTTTGTGTTTCTATTGCTAGTGTTGATATGGAATCCTAACCAAATGCTTATCTTATTCAGGGTCGTCAAGAAGATGCTGAAGAGTTTCTCTCATATTTATTGAATGGCATTCATGATGAATTGGCTGCATTAAATAAACTGCTGTTAAAAAAAATAGAAAATGGAAATGGTGTTTCAGAGATTGAAGAAAATGATGATAGTTCTTGGTCTCATGTTGGTCCCAAAAATAAAGAACAGACTATCAGAAAGGTTTCAAAAACATATTAACAAAATAACAAATATATTTATCTACTGAAGCAATTGAAATATTAAGAATGCCAACTGCCATTTGCTTTTCTAAATTAAAAAAAAAAGTATTGAGAATGGCTTTTTTTTTTAAAAAATCTTTTTTTCTTTAACTTTTACTTTTAGTAAACAGCAAGTTAAAGCTTAAAAGTTTGAAACCTTTTTTATAGATAATATCTGAAAATTCCATAATAAAGCAGATCTTTGGCGGTATGATTAGATCATCTGTTCAGCAAAGTGGAGTAAAAGAATCAACAACTTTGCAGCCTTTCTTTACTTTACAACTAGATATTCAAGTATTTTAAAATCTTTTTTTTTTTCAACAGAAATTTACACATTTTTTAAATAAATAATTGGAAGATAATTGTTTGATATCACCACTTGGAAGAAAAGCAGTATTTTAATGAAAATGCTTTTAGATACGCAGAATTGTGATATTTAAGTTTGCTTAAGTTTATTGTTGTCTGGTTAATTAAGTTAAGCTTAGTAAATTGATATGTTGTTTTTAAAGAATTAAAAAGATATCACCATTTATTTTGGAATTGTTATATACAATGTAGTTTTATTTTTTTCATTAATTATTAATGTTTAAGGGAGAGAATATTTGGTCATTGGGAAATGCACTTGAAGCATATTTTGTTAAAGAAAATCTTCAAGGTTTTACATGTTCAAAAACAAATGCTGAGGTTTTTTTTCTAATTTTTGAAGAATTGCTTTGGATTATGTTTTTGATTGCATATTTTGTTGTTATATAGTTTTGATTTGTTTAGTTATTTCAATAAACATTTCACAAATATAGGTGGAAGCTTCACGCAAGTTGTCAATTGAAGAGCTTCCTATAGTTCTTATCTTCCATCTGAAATATTTTGTTTATGATCGAACTGGAGGAAGTCAAAAAATATATAAACCTATTGATATACCTGTTGATCTCAAAATACCTAAAGGTAAAAGTTGGACTGACTTCAGAATTTATAGGTAAAAAATTTTTTTGTTTAAAAATTTATTTTTCATTTATTTTTTTTTTTTATATATATATATATAGATGTTCTATCACCCTCATTGAAAGTTTCTTCAAGTGATCGACAATACAAGCTGAATGCAGGTAGTTTTTTATATGCAATATTTATTTTTTTTTTACAAATAGTTCAACAGCTTTAATATTTCAGATATTTGACACTCTTATGTTATTTAAAAGCTTTCTAAATACCTAAATATTTGATTAGGTATTTGGGTAAGTTTCCACTGTTTAGTTAAAGAGCAATAATATTTCATTCAAAGTACTTTGTACTGTTAGCTATGACAATTTTTATGTAACAAATTGATTCTGTAATAAAAGAAATTCTGTTTTTTGAAATTTTTTGAAATTCTGAAATTCATTCTTTAAGCCAATTTAAAGTTAAATTTATGCCAATTGTCAATTCAAATTTAATTTAATAAATACTATTACATGATATATAATAATAAGATTGCATCTTAATTTGTTTTTCTGTTATTTTAGTTATTTACCATCATGGAAAACATGCAGCAGGTGGTCATTACACTGCATCAGTACATCACGGCAATCCATTTGGTTGGGTAAACTTTGATGATAATTTAATTAAACCACTTAGTGTTAATCAAGTTTTGCGTAAACAGCAAGGCAGTGTTCCCTACTTGCTTTTTTATGAAAGGGTTCAAAGGTAGTATGATGACGATCAAAGCACTTTTAGCAAAAAATGAAGAAATTGTGTTTTGAAAGCATTTAAAACAAAGCTCCTTCTTGTTGCAGTTAAAATTTTAAATTACTAATTTACAATCAGTTAGAATACTGTTTTTGTAACAATTTTTTTTAAAAGTAGAAAATAGTATCCTCCAGACTTGCTTTATTTGATTTTTAATTATAATTATATTAATGATAGGAGATCAGAAAGATATTATTTGTAAGATTTCAAAGATAAAGCATTTTTTGCAATTTTCAAAACTTCCTTTTTTCATATAGAATTGTAATTTTACTAACTATAGATCAGAAAGATATGGTTATTTATAAAGTTTCATAGATTTTAAGTAATTGTTATTTTTTGCAATTTGCAGTCTTCTCATTTGTGCTCAATTATAACCATCTGGAAGTTTATTTTGCTTTTTAGACTAAGAATAAATTATGAGTTGTATTTTTTATTTGTATAAAATATGTGCTTATAAATATTGATTAGCATTTTTTATCTTTATATGCAATTAGTAAAATAAATAAGCAATTAAAAACTATGGCTGTTCGTGCTCGTTATGAAAATAGTAATGAAATAGGTGTGTATGCAAAACTTACAAATACATATTGTATGGTTGGTGTTGGTGCCTCTGAAAACTTTTATAGGTAAAGTTTTTTTGTTTTTTTTTTCTATATATTAATTATTGTAGTAGAGTTTTCTAAATTTTCTATAATTCTATTAATTATTGTAGTAGAGTTGAAACTATTTTACTCCTTTTAATATGATTAATCAGAAAAGGTATACTTTCCTAAATTTTGTTTGTTAGTGTTTTTGAAGGTGAATTATCAGATGTTATCCCAGTGTTTCATGCTTCTCTAGCAGATACTGCTATTGTTGGAAGCCTGAGTGTGGGTAAGTCATCTCCATGATTTTTGTGAAAAGAGTTGAAACATGGAAAGTGTCTTATGGTTTATCTCTTTATTCAATTTAATTTACTTGAATTACAGTTTTTTTAAATTTTATTTTATCATTTTTATGGATATAAAATTAGAAGGTAACAGAAATGAGTTTATTTCACTAAGGTAACAGACATGGATTGATTGTTCCTAACACCACAACAGATCAGGTAAATAATAAATTTACAGTTAATAAATTTTGTTGTATATGAGTGTTAATAGTTAATGACGCCATTTTTTATTATTGAATCGAGGGTGATAACTTTTGAGGTGTTTTCTGTAATCTTTTATGCCATTTTTTATTACTAAATCGACGGTGATAACTTTTGAGGTAATTTCTGTAATATTTTATGGGTTTCTGCTATTCAATTTATCTTTACATGGTGTACTAAACTGATTTTAGGAGCTTCAGCATATTCGTAATTCTCTTCCATGTGGTGTTAAGTTGCAGCGTGTTGAAGAAAGATTATCTGCGCTCGGCAATGTTGTTGCCTGTAACGATTATGTGGCTATAGTTCACCCAGATTTAGATAGAGTAAGAATTACAGAGTTAGATGTAGAATATCAAAAATATGTTATTAAGAGTTTTTATTATATAAAAAATATATATATGTTTTAGTCATAAGATATTTTTTTTTTTTTTTTTTTTTTTAAGGAAACAGAGGAGATTTTAGTTGATACATTAAATGTTGAAGTGTTCAGACAAACTGTTGCAGACAACTCACTTGTTGGATCTTACTGCAGCTTTAGTAATCAAGGGGGGCTGGTACTTTTTTTCTTTCTCGTCTAAATGATTTAGTATTTTTAATTATAAAAAAAGGTTTTAGAAAATTTTTAATGTGTGAACTATGCACTATACTCATTTATGTACGGCTCTTGGCTCAAATGATCTGTAAATTGTTTAATGTGTAGGTACATCCCAAAACATCGATTGAAAACCAAGAAGAACTATCTTCGCTTTTACAAATACCGCTAGTGGTAAATATATTTAAAAAACTATTTAGTCCCAACTTTTAGGTGAATGCGTTGCTTTTTAACTCTTTTTACTTCTTTTAACTTCTTTTAACTTCTTTCCATTTTGGTAGAATAATAATGAAATTTTCTTTATACTCCAGGCTGGTACAGTCAATCGTGGAAGTGAAGTTATAGGGGGTGGTATGGTTGTGAATGATTGGTGCGCTTTCTGTGGACTTGATACTACAAGTACTGAATTGTCTGTCATCGAGAGCATATTTAAGTTAGGAGACTCACAACAATCTGCTATAACCACCAGTATGAGAGCTGCCCTTATTGAAAGGTATTTTTTCTTTATAATTCTAAAACTATATATATGTATACTAAGGGTCTGCGTATCGTTTCATTTCCATATCATTATCATTCCGATATGATATCGGAAAAAAAAATAACTGGAATGGCGAGAGTTCCGGTATATACCGAAATTTAAACTAACTGCAATACCGGTTAAAGTTTTTATAACGATATTACGTCGTAATCATTCCGATGACACTTTTTCTTTCCTATATCATATCGGTATGATAACGATATGGAAATGAAACGATACGCAGGCCCTTAGAACACACACACACACATACTAATGCATACAAAACTACATTCGAGGTGTAAGAATACACCTCGAATGTACTTTTTTTCTCTTTTCTGTGTCCTTTAGTATGACGTAGTATGCTGTGAAGTTCTTCTGAAGATATTTTATTCGCTGATTATGCTGAAGTGAAAGAAAGTTCCAAAAAAAAAAAAAAAAAAACTGCTGGTTTTTCGTTTGTTTGTTTTAACGTAGATTTTTTTTTTGTTTTTTTTTAATTCGTTTAAAAGAAACATTTGAATTTTTTTTTTTTTTTTTTTTGCTTTTTAAAATTTAAAGCTGGTTTTGTAAAACAACAACTCGTAAAAAAGATCGATCGATTTTCTAAATGTTGTATCCGTTGTGTTTATTTTTTTCAAACTAGTAAAACTGAAGGTACGATGAAATAATAAAAATAAAAGCTTATATTAGAAATGTAAGGTTTTTGTACTAAACTGAAAGTAAGAAATTCTTTAATTACAATATTGTTGTTTAAAACATAAATAACGGTTGGAAAGTGATCCTCAAAGAAGAGGTCTATCGTAAAGTATTTAAGTCTGCATTCAAACAAAATAATTTAACGTTTGAATATCAAACAAAATAATTTAACGTTTGAACAGATTGCGTAAAACCAATCAGTCACTTATCGTTATAAGAGGATAGCATAAAAAGGGGAAAATGGTTTAGACCCAGAAATCTTTAAGATCTTTGATTATATTTCATCTTTTCCTAAAAAGGAAACATACATCTGCAACTGTTATTTATTCAGGGGCATTTCTGACGATAAAAAAAATATATACTTTTCATTGACAATAACCCAAGCCTAGAAAATTTTGTACTTGATACTTTAATGACAACTTCGACTACAGATTTTAATGACCACAAGTAAATGTGTGCTCGAGTTGTGAAGAGTTTTATACTAAAATTAAATCTTCGGCCTAAAACAATGTGACAATCATAGTAGCAGTTGCATAGTTAGTTCACAGTTACTAAGCGAAGACGTTTTATAATAAGTTTAAAAAAGTTTCTGAGAATTGTAAAATCAGAAGTGACGTAATAGTCACAACACTCTGCTATATGCAAAACTTCCCCCTTCCATTCATGCCAGTCCAGGAAATGTTCTACTTAAGCTATGGTTTTAGATATTCAAATGGGATCAAAACAAAGAACTGTATTTAATCGTACGCTGAAGGGGCTTTCAAAAGGGGTCCAAATGAAGTTTGTAGCTCTCTTTCTGATTTTTTCAAGACGATACCTAATGAAGTAAAAGAGCTTCACGTATTTAGTGACGCGTATGGTGGCCAAAATAGAACTCACATGGTGACTGAATAATTTTGACTATGAACATCAATAACAGTTTTCCATCATCCATTTCCAGTACGAGGGCACAGCTTTTTGCTCTGTGACCGAAACTTTTCAGTGATATAATGTGCAGTACAGACGTTCGTTAGAATCTATATACTTAGCCAGTATGAAAATCTTCTTAAAATAGCCAAAATGTCCTCACTAACCTAAGAATAAAAATTGGTATAAAATGAAGACACTAAACTTTCATAAATGGTGCCCTCGATATTTTTAAAAAAAAGTAACCGATAATGAAAGAAAGGGTGAAAAGTTCGGCATAAGCCAGCACAGGCACTTGATGTACAAAAATCAACTGAAAGGTTATGTGAAAATTTCTAACTTTTTATTGATGACCGTAAAAAAAAGAAAAAAAAGAAATGCTGTTCCCAGAAAACATAATCTATAAAGTTGCTGTCAACAACAACAAGACTCAGAGCATATCAAAAGTTAGATAATACATGCCACAAGAGTATAAAGTGTTCTATGACGAAATCTTGAACCAACCAATGTTGAAAGGAGAAATTTGTGATGATGATAGGTATTTTGATTAAAAAAACCAAATACTTATTTAATTTAATAAAAAATTTGATTATTTTTAAATTTATATCATTTAAACTAAGATAAGACTTTATAACAGTTTTGTATAAAGTAAAATCTTATTCGTTATAAAATTATGCATTAAAATTATTTTAAGATCCTATTTTTACATTGAACGAAGTAGAAAAAGAATAATATTCCAGTACTTTATAATTTTTGCACATTAAAAAAAAGAACTTCTCATTATCTCTTATTTTAGGAGTTTAATGATTAAGTACTAACCTGTATGTGTTGTATAGATAAAATTAATATTCAAATAAAAATTAACAAATTAAAAGGACTTTTTAATTTTCCGAAAGTTGAGTGTTAAGAAAGACCATCCTTTTTCCACTCAGCCGTTCAATTATTTCTTTAAAAATAAACTCAATATATTAGGATGGAGTAAGAAGAGAATGGCGCTTGGTCCATAGATAAGTAGAAACAAGTAACCTTTTGCAATGAAACTTTGAAGTTTTAAATAGAAAAAGCACAATTCTAGAATAAAGATTTAGAATTGAAAAGCATTTTAACTGTTTTGTAGTAGGAAGATAAAAAAAAAGAGGTCGATAAATTACGTACTCGTTGTTGATTCACTTTTATTTTAATTGGTTTAAGCTACAGTTTTAATCAAAACCAGGGACACTTAAGAACTGCATAGTTCCATAAGTAGACAGCATATTAATTGAATTTTGACAGTTCTAAAAAGGTAGCACTACTGCCCAGACAGGTCATAAAACATGTAAAAGTTTTTAAAGAAAATTTTTTGGCATTATTTCTTTTCTTACTTTTTCTTCTTCTTCTTTTTTTTTTTTTTTTTTTTTGAAAAATTTAAAAAGCTTTCACTTCTTAAGTTTTTCAAAAAAAAAAAAAAAAATTAAATTGATAGAAGAAAAAGGTGCTTGCTTTCCTAATTTCCCTATGCTGATTTTATTGTAATCCTCTTAAGATGGAAATCTTATGTTACAATCCTCTTATAATGGTAATCAAAAAGGCTCATTGATTGTGTAAAAAATCCGAAACCTTAATTTTCATTTAAAGTCCTAATTTCCAAAAAAAAAATTTTATACATGCAATATGAAAATACAGTATGATACAATTGAGTTTTCGAGCTGCTTAAACGATGCAATTCTCTTAACTGTCAAACATGATCCTATAAATAGTACTTTTAAGGATTTTCGCGTATTTAAGTTAATCCAACATGATTCTTTTAGCTTCAGATTTATTGTCCGAAAAAAATGCTTGTATATCTACTCTCTCAAATATACTTCTTTATTAAATAATTGGTCATGGGTGTAAATTATTTCTGTAAATGTCTCTCCCTTGTAAAACTTGTTTTTAATTTGATTGAATTAAATGAACAACTTTATTTTTATTTTGATAAATACAACAATCTCAGTTTAACTATAAACTTTTTAAACTGTGCATAGAAAAAAGTAAAGAAAGTTTTTAAGCTTTCGAATAATTGCTTCCCTACTGTTTATATATATATATATATATATATATATATATATATATATATATATATATATATATATATATATATATATATATATATATATATATATAACAACCAAAGTGGAAAAAATTAGTTAAAATGGGAATATTTTTTCACAAACAAAGGTATAAATGTTTATTGTTTCTAATCACCTATGGTTTTTTTTACATTTTTGCTACTAAATACTGAATACTTAATGCAATTAGTTTTCCCTCATAACTACTAAATAAGAAATTCAATCTGTTTTAAGTATTTTGATTAGTTCTAATACTTGGTCGCATAACCTTTAGCATCAATAACCGCTTGGAATCTGTGGGGTATGCTTTCAACCAGTTTTGTTAACAAGGTCACGTCCAGAGAATTCCATCCATTTTGAAGTGTTAAGAATTAATCATTTTCTTTACTAGACTTTCTATCTTTGAATTTAGCATCTAATATAGAACACAGATTCTCAATTGGATTAATTTCAGGTGATTGCGACGGACACTCAAAGCTAAGTTTTCCAGCATTTTGTATATACCTTATCCTTTTTCTTGCTGTATGTTTTGGGTCATTGTCTTGTTGAAAAATATAATTTCCATCTTGAAATAGATGTGTTATAATTGGTTTTATTTGGTGCACTAAAATACAATAGTACTTATGTTGGTCCATGATTCCTTCAACTAATTACAATTTTTCCACCGCATGAACAGCAAATACACCCCAAACCATGGTTTGCATGTGTGCTATAAGTTACATATTTTTTTTTACCACATCTAACTTCTTTGGAAATATTACAAGAAGACCAATCTGCATTGTGTAATTGAATTATTCTACCTTTATCAAAGTCTGAACATTTTTTTCCTAAATTGGTAAATATGAGTTTTAAATGATAAGCAAATGTTAGTTAAAATTAAATGCTAAAATACTATGAGTATGAATGTCTCATACCTAATTAATGGTTGAATTTTGATAGAAGCAGAAACAAAAGCATCTAATTCTATCATTTTTGCCATTTAAGTATATTTTCCTTGTGTATATAAAATTGTTAAAACATTTAATTTAAATAAAATAATGTAATATTTTTTTATAGATTAACAGATGAAAAGTTAAAGTTAAGTTACAAAAAAAGTATATAAAATGTAGCACTTTAAAACTAGGAAAAATGTCATGTGAAACATTGACAATTGAAACGTTGTTTTAAAGAAATCCTCCTGTGCTCTTCGTGAATTTGAGGCCGTCACTTTCTTTTTTTGTTATTTTTTAAATTTTAATTACGGAAATAATGTAAATATATTAAGTTTTAAATATTTAAAAGCAAAAATAAAAAAATTAGAAGCTCCAATCAATTTTAATTTATTTTCTAAAAAAAATTTTAACTTTTTTGATAAAAATAATTTTGAGCTTTTTTTTGTAGTTGAATTTCAACAGTTTAATTTAAAATTTCTCTACTTTAATCAAGTGTAATAATAATTGAGAAATGAAGTTTAAAAATAACTGACACAACATTGAGTTTTATGACTTTTTTTTTAAAAAAAATTATGCTGTTGCATTTTTTTTTGTTCGATGACACTGTAGGTATAGAATTATATTTATTAACTAACAAGGTATAAATAACTTGACTTAGAAGATTCAAAGCAATATTCTCAAAGAACCAGGAGGCACAAAGGAGCGAGAGCTACAATTAGTAGAAAATATGGGCAGTAAACAACGTTGGTGGACTATTTTTTGAATTTTGTGTACCTTAGAATTACATATTTTGTTTGTTAACAAATCTGTTTTGGTGAAAGTGGGCCTCATCACCCGTAAAGAGGTCAGGTAAATGAAGCCAGATTCTTGCCTTTCCAATTCTTCGATCTGGAAAGCAAGTGCAAATTAATTCCAATAATCTGTTGAACTCAGTTCCTGCACTAGCTGTATTTTATACGAATAGATATGCAGCATTTCTTTAATCCTCTGGAGCGAAGTTCTGTTCAATATCACATCTACAACTCTTGGGGCCGCCTTCAAACTATAATTTAAGGCTCTTCTTCAATGCTTCGGCTTGCACGTCATATGTTGTCCTGTGGCCTCCCTGAATGTGGCCTCCCTGAATGTGGCCTCCCACCACTTTGTAAATCACTCGCAGACCCCTGAATTTGAAACCGCCGTAATAAACAAAGTATAGTTCGTTTGCGTAGTGGTTCTTTGACTGCAAAAATACAAGTGTAGACTATTTGAGTTAGTAAATAATTTAAACCAGTACAGCTACTTACGTTGAGTAAATATCAACAAAAGTTCCAAGTACTATTCTCTTAAACAAAAGGGGGAAGAGTAAACATGCTTATTACTCGCACTTAAATATAAGATGAGCGAAGCTAAATTAATTAATAGTTAATTATTAATTGAAACGTAAACAAATATGATAGCCTTTGCTATCTATCTTACGATTTTAAAATAAAAATGGCTCGTACTTACATTCGTAAAACGCAAACAACTTACAGTGAAGAGTAATTGCAACATTTCTTAGAAAGACTCAAAAGCAATTTGAAAAATGTTTTACGGCACCACCATGTTGACACATAAAAACTAAAGTCAACATTCCGAGAGTTGAAGGCTAGTGTCTAAATAAATCTGAGGTGCCCGAGAAACTAAAAAAAAAAACGATATGTTCAAAATATCAAACAAATTAAAGATTGACTTCAGTGAAGCGTTCAAAAAATACACAGATTTAAAAAATGCAACATTCAAAGATTACGGAGACAAAAACATCAAGCGTTTGTGAGATTTTTATTGTTTGGCATTTTGAAACAATCTGAAAAATATCAAACTATTTATGAAATGTTTTTTTGACCACAGCAGCAGATAAAAAAAAATGTTCATAGCTTTATTTTAATAAATTTTCTTTTCTACATTATAGCGTAAACCTGTGGCGTAAATGTCATTAAAGTTTCATTTAAATTGTCATTCCTTACTTTCCCCTTTGCACATACATACTTGGAATTTGAAACGTTTAAATTAGGGCAAAAAATTCAAATTCCAAATCTGTGTGAAGGGAAAAGAGGGAGAATGACATTAAAAAAAGCTGCAATATTATAAACTAGATTAAAATTCACATGTAAAAATCTTTTTTAGTGAAAGCATCTTTTTACATTCAATAGACATTTGAGTAGTAATACTTATCGTTAATATAAACTAGCATTTTATCGGATATTTCCAACTAAAATTTAAAATTTTGTGTGCTCAATTGTTAATCAAAAATGTCCACTCCGTAGATGTCCTGCATCTAGGACTATATTGTTATACTCAATAATTTTTTTCTTTTGTATTAAGGCTAATCGGGGACATAATTTGGTGCTTTAGAGATGCTAATATATGTTATTTTAATACATGTATTAATTTACACCTTATCCTGTTGTAGCTCTTGTCAAAAACTTGCTGTCCCCACATTTTTTGTCTATTCCGTTATTACATTCTAAAATAGTCACAGGTTTGTAGTTTTTACTTATTTACTAATTAAAATAATGAAAAAAAGTCCAGTTCTATGGAATTTATTAACATTTAAAGTTATATCGTGCTGCAAGCATTATTTACATAAAAATGAGAGCCTAATTACCTTATTTTAAAAATGATATTCTTATTCGAAGTCTACTTACGTTTTTTTATTACGCTTACGCTTTTTTATTCCGTAAAATTACAAATTTTTATATGGCGTGTTTTAGTAATCTTTAAATCTTTTGGACAATATAGCAATAAAAGATTTTAAAGATGTTTTCCAATGAGTAATAATGAGATATTATTGATTATGTATAGTTATGTCTACTCCGTTACTGTCAACTCCGTGATTTCCTCTTAATAACGGAGTTGACAACAACATAACGGAGCTGACATTACGAATATAAAAAAAATCAAAAGCTTTAAACTAAGCTATTTTCTGCATTAATGCAGAAAATACACCAAAAGTTTATTTATTTATTATTATTAAAATATATTTCAAGATTTACATTTATTTTAAACAAATTGAAAGTAAAAGAACGAACGATTACCATATATTCAATTTATTGTATTGTAAGTAAAAAAACTGCGTTCTTTTACTTACAATAAATTGAAAGTAAAAGAACGCAGCGTATATATGGTAATCATATTTAACGCTGCAAGGTAATCATATTTTATCGCTGCAGTAAGTCCCTAATGGTTGACGTGTTTGTTTAATTAAATAAATTAATAAA
This sequence comes from Hydra viridissima, assembly GCF_058129835.1. Classification (NCBI taxonomy): domain Eukaryota; kingdom Metazoa; phylum Cnidaria; class Hydrozoa; order Anthoathecata; family Hydridae; genus Hydra; species Hydra viridissima. The sequence continues at coordinate 7,602,884 of NW_028324314.1, forward strand.
AAAAATAATTAATTAAATAAGTTATTCGAAACGAGCTATGCAAGCATGTTTTTATAATAAGACACCAGTTCAGAATGTACAAACAATTAAAAGAAACAGTAAATGTGAACGAAGCTGTTATACATATAGATTTTTCTGAGAACTATGTGTGCAAGTATTTTGCTGCAATTCAATCTTCACATTTTGGAGCAAGTAACAAGCAAGCTACATTGCATACAGGAGTAATTTATAAAATGGATGGACATCAGTCATTTACAACTATATCCGACTCTTTGAGGCACGATCCTCCTTCTATATGGGCACATCTGGAACCCGTGCTAATTGAACTCAAGATAGATAACCCACAAATTACAGATCTTCATTTTTTTTCTGATGGACCTACCACACAATATAGGAATAAGCAAAACTTCTTCTTATTCTCTACATTGGTATACGAATTAAAATTTAATTTAGCCAGTTGGAGTTTTTTTGAAAGTGGGCATGGCAAGGGAGCACCGGATGCGATAGGAGGATCTGTGAAACGTCAGGCAGATCAATTGCTTAATATGGGTTGTGACCTTCCAGATGCAGAAAGTTTATATAATTTTCTTAACAATGGACATTCATTAATAAAGTTTTACTATATTGAGGGATCCAAAATTATTTCTTTTGACTCAAAATGTTCCAGAACATTAAAGGCTATTACAGGCGCTATGAAATTGCATCAGCTGCACACAGACAGAAAATTTAATGTTTTGTATCGAGATTTAAGTTGCTTCTGTAAGAGGGCTACAGTTTGCTACATGTTTTCCAAAAACACTAGCACGGTAAAAAAATATTTGTGTATTTTATTATTTTGCTTATTTATTTGCTTCCATAATAATTAAAATTATTTTAAGTACTTCCGTGAATTTCTTTTTAATATTTCAGAATTTTAACAGTGATGAAAGCATTACTTCGGCCGATGCAATGGATGTCAATGATGACCAATTTCAACATTTAAGCAACAATATCATTGATCTGGTTAATTTCGATGAAAGTTTGAATATCTTGTTGATTGAAGCAAATGAGGTTGTGAGCGTAATGATCCAGTAACGGATCATGGTAATGATCCAGTAACGGAGCGGACAGTATTTGTACAATTTAAATCCGAAAAAGATTTTTGTCGAGTTACTTTCTTTTTTTAAAGACGCTTTACCTTTTTTAAAAAGACAATGTACTGAATTTATTTGTATACTAAGATTTTCCCTTTAATTTAAAATGTAACTTACACTGTTTTGCTTTTAAATAATAAATAATTAGCAAATGTCAGTAACGGAGCAGACATTGTCGCATAAATTAAATTTTTTATGTCATTAAATTTGGCTAATATACTTAACATGTAGGCTGTAGTTATACTACCCAGTATATTTCATTACAAAAATAGAATTTGTTACAAAAATAATAATAATTCACAGATGTAGTTACATTTATGTTACGGTAACGGAGTGGAAAAAATTATTGGGCCTCATTACTTGATGATATCCAAAAACATTTAAAAAGCAGATTCGTGCAAAACCAAATCTATTTTGTACATCCCTATTGATAAAATTTACCATACTTGATAAAATTTTATAGATAGCCCAAACTTTATTTTTATGCAACATTAGTTGCGACAAAACCGTCTTATGAGAGATTGACTCATTTCTCTAATTCGATTGCGCAACTAATTTCTCAGCTTGAAAAAGAGGTCAGTAAGGACAAAAATGTAAACAAATAGCGGCAAACTATTTTTTCTTTTTCAAAATTTTGGTAGCTAAAAATATTATTTTTTAGCTGGTCCTTTATTATTTTTAAAGTTTTATATTTTTCAAGCAAGCTTCTGTAACTTTCATGACATACTTCTATTTTTTTTTCTATGATTGTAGAATTGATTATTGTATGAGTTTAAGTATCAATATAAGTTGTAAACTCTGGATATTTCAACTTTTTGCATGGAGATTTTCTAGGTAACTTATCTTGTGGTGTCTTGAATGAAAAAATGCTAGGAACGTCATTCCCTGATTTTAAAGTTTTTTTTACCGCATCCTGAACTAACTTTTATTTCCTCATGCCTAAAGTGAAATTCACACACTTTCGTGTGTTTCATTATTTCAAATTTATCAGCACCTCCTTTACGTTTATATTTAAATATTTCGCTACACCAAGCTCTGTAAACATCAAGTTTTTTTTTCTTAATTGGGAAAGAAAATAGAGCAATGTTAGTCTTTTCCATATTGTTATTATAAAACGAACTTCCGCACAGTGGAATACAGCAATACATCCCTCTTCCACCTTTTTTCACTTCGTTTGGTCTGAAAATGCTTGAGTTGGAATGAGACATCTTTTGGAGCAAAATTATGTTTTTAATTTTATAATTTCGAGAAAGAGTTTTTATCTGTTTACACTTTTGTCCTTACTGGCCTCTTTTTCAAGCTGAGAAATTAGTTGCGCAATCGAATTAGAGAAGTGTCTATTATTATTTTAAGTCAACATCCCTAGTTATGACCATGTAATTTTGACATCCCCACTAAATAGAGGGGTAGTAAGCTTGGTCGCCCGATTACCGCAATGTTTAGGAAGACATTTTTAATTGGCACCAGTGTAAATATACAAAAATTTAGTTAGCACCATCTCTGAATTTTACTTATCTTAAATACCAAAAATCGTCTTTTTAAATTTTTTTATTTTTCATGTAACAGAAAGTTTTCAAAATCTAGTTTATAACTGTGTATGCTATGGTGGTTTCGAAATTGCGAACTGTTTCTGATATTTTTTTTTTTTTCAAATAAATTATTCCCGCTACGTTGCAACGTTACAACTCGTTGTGCCGTTGTTGCGTTAAAAAAGTTAGTCGTTAAAAAAGTTAACAAATAGTTCTGCGCCTGCGTTTCGCATGCGCAGTACGGTCAAAGGAGCGTTCGTTAGGGAATGAAATTAGACGTTAAAAAAGTTGCATTGTTTCATTAGGGTATGTAAAATAATAAAAATTAGTGTATACTTTATATTAAAAATGGCTGTCCATGTTTACTCAGTTGATGAAATTATTTTATACTTTATGTTAAAAATGGCTGTCCATGTTTACTCAGTTGCTGAATTCATAAGCTTTACTACTGATATATGGACCAGTAGTTCAAATGAAAGCTTCATGAGCCTGACAGGTCACTGTTTAGACAATACATTTAATCAGAAAACTGTTGTACTTAGAGTAGCTCCATTTCCTGAGCGGCATACAGCAGCAAATATTGCTGAATTGATTGAAGATATTATGGCTGAATTTAAAATATCACCTTCAAAAATTCATTTAATAGCTAGAGATAATGGTAGAAATATTGTCAAGGCTATTAAAGATAGCCCATATGATAGTATGGCTTGTTTTTACACACACTGCAACTAGTAATTAATGAGTGTATTTTTGAACAAACAGTTGTCAAGAATGTCATTGCAAACTGGCATTCAATTGTTGGGCATTTCAGCCATTCTCCCCAAGTCTGCCCTAAACTTAAAGCTCTTCAAGTAGCAAACAATGTTCCTAAGCACAAACTTATTCAAAATGTTCCAAAAAGGTGGAATAGTACCTGTCATATGTTAGAACTAATTTATGATCAAAGGAAACCTCTAACCATATATGCACTTGAAAATGGTAAGCTTCCTTTATTAAATGCAAATAAATGGATGATTATTGGACAGTTTTGTGTTTTGCTAAAAGATTTCCACAAAACAAGAGTTCGCTTGAGTGAAAGAAATTCTATTGTCTCAGATATTATACCACAGATACAGTTTTTGAAACATTTCATTAATAAACCTTTAATTGATGACAGCTAATTCAATGGAGAATAGTTTCAAACAATATACTGATAACTATAACATCATCTTGTCAATATTTCTTGATCCCAGATTCAAATTAAAAATGTTCAAAAATGAAAACACCTTTTCAGCTGCTAAAACAAGTACTGAGAACATAACCATTCAACTTATTAAAACCCAAGAAAATATAAAAAACATCAAAGTTACTGAAAATGATCGGTCTGCAGCTTGTGACATTGAAAATATTGACTCAGAATTAGGAAATAATGGTACATTACTAAATGAATAGAAAGATATAGTGCAAATGGGTTTTGATAATTGCTTTGAAGAACTTGTAGGATTTAATTCTAAATAAATCGGTCAACCACAAACTTTAATTTCAAATGAAACTTTATTAAACAAAATTCAACACAACTCAAATGAAGACCTTATTGACAAAGAAAGCAATCTTTTGTTGTGGTGGAAATCACAGAAAACCAAAATGCGACTATTAGCAAAGCTTGCTTTAAAGTATTTAAGCTGCCCACTGTCTTCTGTGGAGAGTGAAAGACTTTTTAGTATAGGTGGAAATGTATATACTGCAAAGAGATATAGCTTAACAGGAGCTCATGGTGAAATGTTAATATTTCTGAACTATAATATGAGAATTTAAAAATATTTGATTTTGTATATATTACTATAATTAGTATAGTATAATTCTTTTAGAAGTGAGTATCTATGTTCTATTTTTTCATGAAATATAATTTATTTAGGAGTTTAAAAGCTTTGATACTATGAGGAGGTCAAATGAAAAAGAAAATGTCATGAGAATTGTATAACTTTGTAGAATTAGAAAATTACAGGGAAAAAAAATTTGGAAAAAATAATTGCAACTCTCTTTGAGAGCTTTTGCTCAAAAATAAAAAAAGAATGCTTCCCAATGCCTTAATCAAAATATCAAAGCATATTCTGTTGTGGATTTGAGGGTTGCACAAATTAAAGAGTATCATTAGCCAGGGTAACTTTGGTCAGTTTTGGCAGTTTTTCTTAAACATCTCTGAATCTTATTAACTTTTTACAGTTTTCTCTTGTGGTATAACACTATAGGCCTCTATATTTATTTTTTTAATTTTTTTATTACAAATATTTATTTTTAAACGCCGAAAAGTGACCAATGTTACCCCAGGTTTTTATCATGTTTGATCAATAATACCCCTGCTATGGGGTAACATTGGTCACTTTTTGGAGTTTTAAAAAATCATCAGCCCTTAAACACTTAGAGAAACATGAAAAGAACATTTAAATGGACAAAATATTTTGCAACTAGCTCCCTGTTATTGTGCAAAAGTCATTAACAGTCATTTTCTAGTAGGTCATTATCGTCATCTGAGGATGATGACACTTGTTCAACTCTTGCCCTTTTCTTGTTATTCTTGGTGTTACTGTTATTCTTGGTGTTATTGTTATTCTTTGATGTGGTAGGAGTTGTGTTATTCACCAGATCTTGCGGTGTTATCGCTTTGCCAGGTGTGATCTTTTTCCCTCTGGTGCGATTTGTTTTCCCATCCTGTCCACAATCTTTCACTAATAGACCTTCTATATCTTCATTGAATGCTTCCTTAACAATACTACCGGTACCTCCTCCAATGTCTTTGTTAACCTGTGACAAACGCTTCATGACCATTTCTTTATCGAAGGGAAATATTCCACTAGCCTTGAAGTCAGATCTCAAATTATCGCTTTTCAATTGACGTTGCAGTAGAGCAAGAAGACCGAGGAACTTATTTTTTGGTATTGATTCTTTGATGCGCGTTTCTATTTTTAGCGGACGGAAAACAGCAACGTCCAGCGGTTAAAGCAAATGGGAAGCGTATATTCCGAACTTTCGACTAGTCTTTCCTTATATTTCCTCGGCATTTTCACCGGCTAAGAATTCAAATGGTTCAATAAATGTATCAGAAGTGTCAAAACATGCCAAAATAAACTCAATGTAGTCTACGAAGTAACTGTGCTATATTCACAAAAACTGTTGATATACCAAATTTGTTGATATAATAGTCGATATATATTGTTGGTATCTCTAACAAAATTAAAACATGTTATCTTTGTTAAATTTTAGGAATTTAAAAAAAAATCAACAATTGACCCCGGTCAACAAAGTCACCCCGGCGACCAAAGTTACCCCGGTTGACGGTACCATTTTGAATACTTTTTTAACGGGCAAACTTTTTTAACACCGTAAGGCGTTAAAAAAGTTGTAATTATTTTGCGCATGCGCAGATTTCACATTTAATAAACTTTTTTAACGACTAACTTTTTTAACGCAACACCGTCTCAACCATATTTTCTTTATCGATCAAGAGTTTGGCATAAGAAACAGTACGGAAAAATTAAACCGGTCGAACATTTTATAAGTTATCAATCAAAAGCACAAAACAAGGTTGTGACTGGAGACGGGTCCATACAGTACAAGAGTAGTTTAACTAGATATAATGGTAAATTATTTTTATTCCCTTCGAATATTTCTTATTATTTAGCTCAGATATTCAGATTTAACTTAGTCATTTTAAAGTAGGATAATAAAACTCGTCAGGTAAAGGAATATTGGCTTATAATTTTGTAAATACTTTGTAAAGTAGTATATTACTCTCAGTCACCTCTTCCTACTTAAGTATATTATCATTACTAAGAGTGCACTGGGTTTCACACTGAAAAACATGATTTAAGTTCTATTTTAAAAATTTTAAATTCTTTTTATATGAATTTTAAACAGTTTTTAGTTTGAAAAATTCCTTTAAAAACATGGCATACTCCAAAACTTAACTTAATTTAAACTTCTTTAATAAACTAAATATAGATGTAATTTAATTTTAATGTAATTTAATATGTAATTTAACATGTAATTTAATTTAGAAAATTACAAATTTATAATAAATCATTCTAAAATTTAATACTTTTTAAAAGAAGTTTTGAGAGTTCATAATAGTATAAAGTTGTTACCATAGACTTCTTTAGTTTAAGTGTGTTTTTTGTTTCCACTTTATTGAATTTTAAGACTATATTACATTTATTTAAAGTCAAAAGTAGAGTTTAATATATTCTAATTAATCATTAAAGATAGTAATTAAAGTATCCATTAACTGTTTTGTTTGATTTTTTTGAAATCATTTTTTTTGTTTTTTTTTCCAGCATTTATGTGTCAATTAATGATGAAAATAAAAATCAATTTTTTTTTCAAAAATTTTTTGAAATAAAAAAGATTAAACATTTAACTAAAAAATAAAGTAAATTAGAGATTCTGATCAAATATACAGATAATGAAAATTTTTCTTAATTATTTAGGAACAGCTGAGGCTTTTTTGTGATTTTGAAAAAAATTGATAGTTTTATCAATTTTTTTATTATAATTATTTTTTTATATTTATATTATATTTTATAAAAAAATACAACACAAAATTTATAATATTTTTAAAATGAATTAAAATGTTGTGCTTTTAAAACATAATGACAGCAACACTTTCAACCATTTTTCTAAATGGTTATGTAAAAAAAGTAATATTAAATAACAACTTTATTTTTGTTTAAGTTTTATTACTATTTTTAAAAATATGTTTTCTTTCTTTCATAGTTATTTTTGTATTAGAATTATATTTAATTAAATTGAACTTCATTTCTCTCTCTTTTTAATTTGAAAATATTATATATATATATATATATATATATATATATATATATATATATATATATATATATATATATATATATATATATATATATATATATATATATATATATATATATATATATGTATATATATAGTAAGCTTAATTATGCCAAGACATAAATATATAAATTATTTATGTGTGTGTATCAGCTTTATCATGCCAAAACTGATATTCAACCTCCATCAGTTGAGAACCATTCAATAAAATAATAAACTAATTAAAATTGAAATTATTTTTCAAGTGATTTTGTAAGATATGCTTTTATTAACTATATATATATTTTTATAAAATGTATATATATATGTATATTTATAAAATGTATATATATACATACATATATTTTTATAAAATGTATATATATATATTTTTTTATAAAATATATATATACATTTTATAAATATATATATATATATATATATATATATATATATATATATATATATATATATATATATATATATATATATATATATATATTTATAAAATGTATATATATATTAATATATTTTTACAAAATGTATATATATATTAATATATTTTTATAAAATGTATATATATATTAATATATTTTTATAAAATGTATATATATATATATATATATATATATATATATATATATATATATATATATATATTTATTTATAAAATGTATATATATATATTAATATATTTTTATAAAATGTATATATATATATATATATATATATATATATATATATATATATATATAGTATTGTAGAAATTATGTTAATATTTCCAGTAAGAGTGCTCAATACAGTGTAGAATAAGTAGAGCGAATATACTATTATTGTTATTATATAAACTAAATAATTAGCTTGGTTTATATTACATTACTTAAAGTTTCACTTTTTCACTAAAACTTTAAGTAATGTAATATAAACCAAGCTAAATATTTAGTTTATATAATAACAATAATAGTATATATATATATATATATATATATATATATATATATATATATATATATATATATATATATATATATATATATATATATATATATACAGTGGGGTGCAAAAAAAAATGCCACACTCATTTTTTTAATAAAAAAAAGCAATAAAAGCTGCCTTAAACTCATATAATAAAAGTAATATAAGACAATTTTGATTTAATGCTTTTGATATTATTGTATATTACATATAATAAAAAGATTAGGATTTATGAAGTATTTTTCAAGTTTTAGCTGTATCAGTACTTAATTGCCTTTACTTTTTATGACTTCTACGCATCTAGAAGACATACTATCTACAAGTCTTTTTAATAAGTCATTTGGCAATGCTTTCCAACCAACAAGAAGAATTTGGAACAGTTCATCTTCATTTGTTATCCTACGATCTTTCAATTTTTTATCCGGCATAGACCTTAGGTTTTCTATTGAATTTAATCAGGTGACTGTGCTGGCCAAAACATAAATGGTATTAATTTAGATTCTAGATATCTTTTATTCAACGGTGCTGTATGTTTGGGATCGTTATCCTGATGAAAGACGTAGTCAACATTAGGAAAAAGTCCTTTTATACTTAGTCAAAGTTGATTAACTAAGATTTTGTGATACAAATGCTGGTCCATGGTGCTTTTCAAAAAAGATGAAAGGAGATTCGTTGCTCCAAATAACTTTAGCCCATTGTTGACATGTCCAACCTTTGTGCTCAATGCACGGCTTTAATCTTTTTTTGTGATTGATTTCACTAACAAATGATTTTTTTATTTGGTTTTCAGAAAAAAATTCACCTGATGCTTTTATTTGACGAGATATTGTCCACTTTGAGATATTAGTAAGGTTCAAATCTAGTTTTATCTCACTACATGTGATTTTACGATCTTTTTTGACAAAGTTAAGAATGTAGCGATCTTCCTTATTTGAAGTTTTAGGTTTTCTCCCTGATCCAATAGACCTTTCAGTTTTACCAGTTCGTTTATATTTCTTCACCAATCTGCTAATAGCAGAGTTTTGCCAATTAAAACGCTTTCCAATTCTTCTAAAAGACTCTCCTTGGTCAACAGCTTCAATAATTATTCCAATTCCTATATTAGTTAGTTGTTTTCTGAAATATTAAATGCGCCCATATTATTCTGTATTTTTAAAGATTTTTGTTATATAATTATTAGTGTATTTTTGTTATATAATTATTAGTGTATATATAAACATACCTCTTCTTTCCTGAACTTTTCACTGCCACATCCAATTTTTTTTGTTTTGCTTGATTATACATTTTATACTTAAAGTCAAGAAAAAATGTTAGTGTGGCTTTTTTTTTGCACCCCACTGTTTATATATATATATTTTTATAAAATGTATATATATATTTTTATAAATTGTATATATATATTTTTATAAAATGTATATATATATTTTTATAAAATGTATATATATATTTTTATATATAGAGCTGTGCGAGATTAGGTTTTATATCTTTGATCGCGTGCGATTGAAATAACAAAAATTTGATCAAGTTCGAGCTCGAGTTTAAAATTATTAAACAAACTAGTGAAAGTGTACATTAAATTCATAAGTGCCTGAAAACCTTGTCCTTCAATCAAATCGTACCACAGGTAATTGGAAGCCAATATGCGCCCAATACCTCGTGTTATTTCTTTAACTTTTTCGTAATCAGACTTCCATGGTGTTTTTTTAGCCCACAGATCTGTGACACTAATTGACAGTTGTTTTCCAGGTTTATTTTCTTCCTTTTTCATTCTTTTTGCTTCTTGTGCCTTTTTATCACCCTCTGCTGATTCCTTCTTATGATAGCTTCTCAGGTGAGTAAATAAGCCAGTTGTAGATGAAGTAAGACAAGATATTTTTTGACTGCATTTTCCAATTTTACAAAATCCAAAATAGTATCATTAATTTTACGCCTATCAAAAAATTCCAAATAATGCTCCCTACTCTCTCGTCCTCCATTTTGAAGCATTTTAATATTATTTTACAGTGACTTTTTTTAAGCATTTTAACACTATTTTACAGCAACTTTTTAAATATCGAACTTTTGGTTCGAAATTCAAATTATATTCGATTAACTAAACATATTCGATTTGAGTTTGATTATTAAATAAACTCGAACTGGAAACTTTGAGTTTCGCACACCTATATATATATATATATATATATATATATATATATATATATATATATATATATATATATATATATATATATATATATATATATATATATATATATATATAGTTTAATAGAAATATTAAAAAGTTTCTTTATCGGGGCAGGCAGGGAAGGGTAAAAGTTGTTTTAAAAGTGTTCTTGTCAATGAAAAGCAATATTCCACAAATTGATTTACAGTTTACAGTGTCTCTAAACTTTTAAAAAAGTTTTAAAAATTGATTTCTCTACTGCATAATCATGCTTGCGTTTAAAGCATCAGTTTTTCTCTATTAATGAGTTAAAGTATTTGTATCACTTGTCATGAATAAGTAAATTTCAAAATTATTTGGTAAAAGCAGTTTATCGGTGGAGATTCAATTTAACATTGTTAGAGTTCATCTTTTTTTTGAAAATTTTCTACTGATGTGAAAGATATAATTTAAAAATATGAAATTTCAAAAATGAAGTAAGAAAAACATAAAGATACCAAGATTAAATTTTTTTCTTCTGTCTAGTCTGAAATTGAAGAAACTTTGAAGAGGATTGGAAGTCATAAAGGAGTTATTGGTATTATTGTTGTTAATCAAGAAGGTAAATATTTTTTTATTTGGATTTAATTTAACTGCAGTAGTTTATTGCAGCATTTAAACTAACATCATTAAGTTTTAATACATGTATTTTTAATATTTTTAAAAACATTTTTAACTGTGTTTTAAATAATTTTGGTGCTGTATTACTTAAAAGTGCTTAAAAAAATATTTTTAATTTCATGTTTCCAGATTTAATATTTGTTTACTTAAAGACTTAATTATCATAAAATTACTTGGTCTTCAAATAAATTTACTTTAAATGTTAGAAAGTCTCATTAAGTTTGAGAAAATTTCTTTTAATGCTTGGCAAGTAATGCAGCACCAAAAATTAAAAAAAAAACAAACTAAAAAACAGCTGTAATTGCATGAATTGAAACTTAACATCTTAGATTTAAATACTGCCAAGTAATAAAGAATGTAAAACTTTTATCGAATAAAAGTTTTACATTTTTTACAAAATTATTTTCAGGTATTCCTATCAGAACAACTTTGGACAATTCCACTACAGTTCAATATGCAGGACTTATCCATCAACTGACTGCCAAAGCAAGAAGTACTGTGCGTGACATAGACCCTCAAGTAAGAAATACATTTTTCTTCCAAATTAAGTCAACTTACATAATCTTTAACTTTATACTGCTGCACAAAAAGTTCAAACATAAATAGAGTTACCCCAGTGGTTACATAAATAGAATTACCTACTTGTAAATTAAGATTTAATGTAAACTTTCTGTTGATACTATAAAAAATAAATTACCTTAGTCCTGTTTTCATTAATTGCTTGTTTTAGAATGACTTGACTTTCTTGCGAATCAGATCTAAAAAGCATGAAATAATGGTAGCTCCAGGTAGCCTTTTTGTTGATGTTGTGCTTCATATGTTTATATATTGTTTTCATTGTTCACTGTTTATTTTTAATTTGCTATTTAGGGGAGTAGAAATACAAAGTTTAAGTTAGGATTTGCTCTCCTAATGTGCTTCCAATAGGGTTTTTGTTCTCCAGAACCTTTTTTTCTAATTTTTTTCTAAAAACTTTCTAAAATCAAATTAAAAATTTTTCCTTTTTTTAAAAATTAATCATAGTATAGCAAATTTTTTAATGATTGATTAAACAATTGTTTTTACTCAATCCTTCTGAAACTGAGCATTGAATTTCAATATCTTTTATTTTAGAGAAAGAGTACATGCTAATTGTTATTCAAAACCCTGGTATAAATGAACGTAATAGTTAATGCATGGTTGATGGAATGATAATCAGTTTATCTATTGTTAATTTTTATGTCTTTAATTTCAAATACCATAAAATTAGTTTAATAGAGAAAGACATTTTTTGTGTGTTCTTTATTTATAAAGCTGTCGTGTTAAATGTTAAGTACTCAATATTCCTAGGTAAAAAAATTAAGCTCTCTGAAAAATGTTTTATAATTTTACTTCATGCAATTATTTTTGCTTATTTTAATGATTTATCTTGTTTTGTAAATTAATTGAATATTTATAAAATGAGTTGTAAATATTTTAAACTTAAATTAAGTTGAAAGAAGTAGTTATATGTTTTTTTTGGTTAAAATCTTCAAGAGGCTTTAAAATATAAAAAAATATTTCAACTTTTTTTGTCTAAACAAAAAGATACTGAAGACAAAGTTCATTCTAGAAAAAATGAAAGTTTTTTGAAATTTTAATGTTTATATTTCTGTAAAATAGTTTTGATAGTGTATTATATTATCATTCCTCAAACTTTAAAACTCCTACCATGTTTGAACCTTTTCTTTCTGGTATTCTGATGATTATATTCCCAAGTGTTTTCATGGCTTTCATTTGGAGATTTTACAGCTTCAGAAAAGAATGTAAAAGAAATGAAACTGAACTATGTGAATCATCTGACTGCTTAAGATGTAATAGAAATATAGTTGTTGCTAAACAAGCGCAAAATACTTTTCAACAAAATTTTTTTTTTGATAAAAAACTAGAAAGAATAAAAACTGCTGTTCTTTCTCCATCCTCAGCATCAAAATTTGTTCTGTATATTGAAAAATTGAAATCACATAGTGTTTGGAACATTAAAGATCTACCAGAGTCTTATAAATCTGATATAAAAAAGTTAGAGGAAAGTGCAAAATTTTTTTTGCAAGATTATTATTTATTAGAAGATAAGCTTTTCTTGGAAAAACATGACACATGCAAATGGTCCAGACTTTATTTATTTAATCAAGGTGTTCAGAACTTAAAAATTACAAATCTTTGTACAGAGACTGTTTCCATATTAAAAAAGTGCAATAATATTATTGACAATTGTTTGTTTGGTTATGTCTTCTTTTCGGTTGTTCATCCAAATACAGTCATTCCTGAGCATACAGGTCCTACAAACATTAGACTTCGTTGTCATATAGCATTAACTGTTCCAGAACTGGAACCAGGTGATAAATGTGAACTTATTGTAGCTGGAAAAAAAGTGGAATGGAAACAAGGTAGAGCTGTTTTATTTGATGACAGTTTAGTACATTCTGTGCAATACACTTCAAATAATGAACAAGCAAGTAGAATTGTATTATTAGTTGATTTTTGGCATCCCGATCTTATGCCTGAAGAAAGATTGTGTATACAAAAATGTTATAGTTGAGAAATTTTTTTTTCTAAGTTTTATTTAAATTTTTTTCTTTTTTTCTTTTTTTTTTAGATAATTTTTTCAAATTTATTTTGCATTAACTTTATTAAGGTCATAATTTCTTTTTATATATATTTTTTTCTCATAATTTTGTTTTTTTCAAAATATGCTCCATTTGCTTTGAAAATAAAGAATGTAGTGCTATTTTAAAACTTTTTTAAAGTTACTAATATAAAATGTGACATAACATTTGAAATGAAGCATAAAATGAATGTAAGCATAAAATTTGTGACATTTAAAATAAATAAATGTGACATAACATTTGAAATGAAGCATAAAATGAATGTATGCATAAAATGTTTTAAAAATTATTTATTAAAGCTATTTTAGCAACGATCTTGTTTGATTGGTTGAATCAATAATATGACCCTCCACGAAAAAACCAGGCAACTTGATTTAAAAAAAAACAACTCAAGTTATTCATATATTTAGAACAAGTTATTTCTAAGCTTTCTGAATCAGTAATAACATTTAAAAAAAAGTTACTTCAATCAGACATTATTTACAGACATTTTAAGTCAGACATATTATTTACAGACATTTTAAGTTTGTTTTCTTAGAGATTTTTTTTCAAAAATCATTTTAATAGTAACATTCTTTTGTTTTTCATAATTTCAACCCCTTAAATTTTTTTTAAAAATGTGCCATTTGATGTTTTTTGAAACTGTAAGTGTTCAAGTAATAGTTTACAGAAACATGTAACAAATTATTTTATCATTTCTTATTATTTTTATAAATTGTAGTAAAAAGATTTAACTTTTGTAAATAACTCAACATTAAATAAACTAATGAAAAATTTAAGTAAAAAAAAGTCAAAAAACTGATCAAATATTTTAAGTTTAACTTATAAACAATTCTTTGTCCATATTTAAATTTTTTAGAGGTTTTTTAAAAATCAAACAATGACGTTAAAGTTGCGTTACAAACCTCAAGGTTTTGATTTTTTATATACATATTTGAAGTCATTTTTTTACATGTTTAACTTATTTTTTTATAAATTTTTTATAGCTAACTATATTGAATAATTGTTTATCTTGATGTTTCTACAAAAAAAATGTTGAAATTAATTTATTAAAGAATGTCTAACTTTAAACAAAGCTGGGAATATTTAATTTAAATTATATTACATTGAAATTCTCATTACAACAGCAGCATATAAGATAATTAGATTATAATAAAAGACAGCATTAGCTTTGATTGTTGAAGATACTAGAAGATCAAATATTATTGTTAAAACTGTTTTTCAAGAGTATTTTTAAAACTCTTCAATGTTAAATAAGTAAAGATTACTTCAATTTCTGACTTTTTTTTTTGTAGAGAGATTATTTTCTGAGAGATTATTTTCTTAGAGATTATTTTAGATGATTTTGAATTGAAAAGGTCAACAAAAAAAGATGAGCTTTAAATATACAAACTCTCTTTCTAAACATTCATCAATTGGTTTTGAAAGATATGATGATTTTCATGGTTTGTATTTTTGAGCATTCATCAGTGGACATTGAAAGTTGAACAGTTTTTATGTTTGAATGTTCACCAGTTTTGAAAAGTGTTTTTGAATTACAATATTTTTATCTTACTTAAAGGTTTTCCTACAACATTAGTAATTTTTGGTAAGTTTATAACAGAATTATAAAGTGCCTACTAATAATTTAATTTTTTATATTTTTACTAGATGATTTCTTATCTCATTCAAGCTCTTCATCTTCAAAGATTGACTTAGTTGCATCTTCTATTGATTATCAACCAGCCAATCACTTAATGCTTGTCTCCTTACTTGAGCATATTTGCAAATTTTATAGTGTGAATGAA
Organism: Hydra viridissima; assembly: GCF_058129835.1. Lineage (NCBI taxonomy): Eukaryota > Metazoa > Cnidaria > Hydrozoa > Anthoathecata > Hydridae > Hydra > Hydra viridissima. The sequence continues at coordinate 7,618,577 of NW_028324314.1, forward strand.
AAATCAAGTAGACAGTTGTTTAAGTGTAAGTTTATATTTCTTAAATACAATGAAGACAATTAAAATAGTATTACAAAAAAAAATTTAATTTATATAAAAAAATATTTTTATTGATTTACAGTTGTTTGTGACCATTTATCTAAGATGAAGGTAATATTTTTATCATTTATTATATTACTATACATTTATTATATTATTACACATTTATACATGGTTTATGATCATGGTTAATTACTTTAATGTCATTAAAATTTTTTTCATTAAATTAATGTTATGGTTATTTATAAGAAAATTAATGTTATGGTTATATAATAAGAAAAATAGTTGTTTATAAGAAAATAGTTATTTATGGTTGTTTATCAGAAATAGGTCACTTAAAGTGTTAAAAATGATTACAAACCTGATCTTTTTTTTAATTTTTTTTCGTTTAGCTGATACCAAACTTGTCATATCTAGATGACTTACAAGCTGTCAGAAAAAAGTACAATGCTGCTTTCTCTGAGTTAATGAAGAGTGCAGTTAGCACAATAAAGGTGCATTTTCAATATTTGTTCACTTTTAATTCCATGTGGTAATGTTTGATTCTATATAACATTTTATAGAACCTCAACAACAAAACAATGTTCTCAAAAAAAATTTATAAATCTTTGAATATTTTATTGGAAATCTTTCATATTTAATGGCCATCTTATAATGTTATATTTATAAAAAATGTTTTTAGATGGATGGTATTCCAAATATGCTACCTGAAAGATTGTGGCATATGTCTGCTAAGTAAGTTTTAATTTCATATAGTACTAAAGTAATTTCCTTTAAGGCAATTTATTTGTTCCGCTATTTAGCTTTACATTGTTAAATTTGTGTAATACTTTTAGAAATAATATATCATTAACCCTGCAGTCATGGTATAAAGAAACATTTTGGGAAAGTGATTTGTTAGGCAGAGGGGGTTTTGGGAAAGTTGTTAAAGCTAAAAATCTTCTTGATCAAAAGTTCTATGCAATTAAAAAGATTATTTTTATTGATACTCAGCCTCAAGATTGTTTAAAGGTATAGCTTCAAAAAATGTGAGTCAACAAGTGTAAAGATATTAGTTTGATGATTTGAATTTTTGAACCAAATAAATCTTTTTTTGTTTTAGTGAAATTTTTTTGTTATTTCAATATTTTGTTCCAATTTTTTTCACCTTTTAACTGTTTTGCTTCTAGACACTAAGGGAGGTGCGTATTTTCTCTGACTTAGATCATCCTAATATAGTGCGCTATCATTCATCGTGGTTAGAATATGGTCATGATGAAGTTCAGCAAGCAGGTAAAGTTAAAAAGTGTCATAAAAAAAATGCTAGTGAATCTTCGTATTCAGTTAAAGAATTTTTGATTTTAAACCTAAAAAAAGTCTGTACCTTACCATTTAAAGTCCTTTTTAAAATTTTGAAGCACATTTCATAGTGGAGTTGTTTTTTTTGCTCAATACTCCATATTCAAAGATTTACAATTTTGTATTAGTCACCTTTCTCAAAGGTGACTAAAATAAAATTGTAAATCTTTGAATACTGTATTTTTTAAAATAGTTTCAAACCCATGAAAGGTGCTTTATGAAGCACTGAAGATCTTAAAGTTGAAAAGCTATATTTATTGGATTGGTTCTACTTTTTCTAATGCTGAGTTTAAAAGAAATCGCACTGAGAATAATTACCCAACCATTAAATTTTTATTTTTATTATTTTATTTTTTTTTTGTTATATTTGAACAATTTTTATGCCCTTTTTTTTATTTCAATAACTTTAATTCAATGTTTAAACAAGAATTAGCAAACTGCAGAACAGAAATTTTCTATACCTACATTATGTTGAAAGTTCTATGCCTGCGTTATTTTGATTTCTAAATTGCTATTTGAGGAAGTAGGTATTGCATCAGTTTATTATAAAACATCAATTATGTTAACAAATGTTTATTGATGCAATATTTTTTGTTTTAGCTGATTTTCTTCAAAGCATAAAAGTTTGCTATATTTTAAGTAGGCCAAATCACCATTTTTGAAATTTTTCGTTCATATTCTCATCTAAATTCATCAATATTTTTAAAAACTTTTTTTTATTCTTTTGTTTTAGTTGTTATTATTCTTTTGTCTTTTTTATTATGATTCTTTTGTCTTAGTTGTTATTATTCTTTTGTCTTTGTTGTTAGGCAGAAAGAGAGTTAACCCAAAAAACAGGTTTTTATTAAAATATTTTTTTCCGCTATGTACATTGATTTCAGTAGAAAACATTCTTCTAAAATTGTTGTAGGAATACAGTAAATGAGTAACGCTTATTTAGATAACCGTCATCTTATATTGTGGGATTTATAATTAAGTTGTTCTTTCATCACGTAAATGTTTTTGTGTTAGCCTTTCAAGCCAGTTGTTTGGAAAAAAAGAAATAAACGTTTCCAACGAGCAGCTATCTATTTCCGGTTGTGTCACACCAAAAAAGTCTCAAAATAACAGTAGAAAATCTCATGGTAATATTTCCAAAAGTTATGATGTGGATATTTGCAAAGGCAATGGCGATGATTTTCACAGATGTAAAAGAGCTACGGTATTCATCGTATTTGTAATTTGTACAGCTTTTAAAAATCTCGGACTGAACCTTCTTTGCTTCATGCGAAACCTGATTGCTCCGGCATCACTATATTACTCTGTCACAGCACCGCTCTTGCTTCACAACAATTTTTCTATATCACTAACTTTTTCAGAAACTTAATTTTATTAGTTCTTTAATAGAATGTGTTGACGAACGTAAGAGCAAAAAGGAATGGTTATAAAATGTTGAAATGTATTTTTTTTTTTTTTTTTTTTTTTTTTAGAAATTGATGATGACTCTTTTTATTCAAATGGAGCTTTGTCAGTTGACTTTAAAATCGTGGATAAAACGGAGGAATGAAAAGCTTAAATCTGTAAAAGGTTTACTTTTGGTTATAGTTGGAAATAAATCTTTTTCTCAGTATGCTAAGTGTTTCATCTATCAATGTGTTACCTTTCATTTCTCTACTTCTGTAGGTGTTGATAGAAACACAAACCTAAACATTTTAAAGCAAATACTCCGTGCACTGCAATACATTCATTCTAAAGGTCTTCTGCATCGAGATTTAAAAGTTGGCATTAATATTCAACTTTTTACATTGTTTTCTATTGTTACAAGTTGTTATCTTATATAAACGAGAAGTACGAACTTAACGAGGAGAGGGATGAAACGTTTACACAGGAACTATGATTATCTTTCTTACAACTTTTATTTTTTATTTATAGCCAGCAAATATATTTATCAATGAAACGCAAAAAGATGCCATGTGTATCAAGATAGGAGATTTTGGTCTTGCTCGAACTGCCCGTAATGAAAAATCGAAAACTTCTAGCAATACTTTCTTCGGTAATAGTTGTTATGTAGAGCATTTTCTTAATATTGTCATTATATTAAATAAAAAATTCAAAATATTTTTTTTTATAAAATGTTAGAGTCTGATAGAAGTATGACACGTTCCTCCAACCCTCAGTTTTCTACATTCTCAGAATTACACACAACAGATGTTGGAACAACCATATATGCTGCTCCAGAACAAAAGACGTCTTCCATCTACACAAATAAGGTTTCCTTTATGACTGCGTAGTTCTTTAAATTTTTTTACTTCCTCTGTCAGCAGTTACATTCTTTTGCGTGTTGCATAACTCAATAACATAACTCTAAATAATCATAACCAGGAGAATTTTTTTCGGGTAGACATCTTTAGACAGGTAGACATCTTTTTTTCAGGTAGACATCTTTAGTGTCGGCATAATATTCTTCGAGTTATTTCATCCTTTTAACACTGAAATGGAGAGGGTTCATCTAATAAATGGGTTGCTTCATCAAAATACATGTGGCGAAGTGAATACTCTTTGGAACGAAGAGGTAAACTAAATTCTGTGATGTGTTTTTCAATACTCTACAGATGTTTATCTTTTATTTCATCTTTTCTCAATAATTGATGTTTTTTTTCTAGTCAAATCTAATTCTTCAGATGACATCATCTATTCCTGATAAACGACCACCAGCTTATGATGTTTTAAATTCCACTTTATTCTGCGATCAAGAAGAGGTACTGGATTCACCTCATTAAAATAGCACTTTTTTACAGATCAATACGCGTTCATTTTCTTCAACAATTTCTTTTTCGTTAAAGCACTTCAATTTATTTCTTTTGGAATTGTTTACAAAAATTTCTATTTTTGTGTTTTTTTTTTCTTCTTTAGACATTAGATTCTCTCCGTTCTGCCCTCAAAGCAAAAGATACGGAAATTCAACATCTAAAAAAATTACTGGAAGATTTACGAAATTCTTTAAATTCTAATTCGATAAAAGTATAGAGCGCCAAAGACAGAATTATGATGGGCAAATTATTTTGAACAAATTACTTTAGTGAGAAAATAAGTTAATCTAGCGAAAGCGTTGTTGTATCGAATTCAAGCCTCGTTAGATCCTCGATACCGACAGAACTATTTTTATTTTCAAACTCGTTTGAAGAAAAAATGAAAGCATGAAATTTTCTCGGTTAAAAGTTGAATAACTTCATTTGCAACGGTTGTTTTCCTTGTCGTAAATTATTTTATAAAGCTAAATGTTTAATGCTAAGGAATCGGTAATTTATTTTCCAGGCTCATTTGTTTTTCTTCCTCTTCGAAAATCTAATTTTGACCAAACAAATTTGCTGAAAAACTTGCTTCTGTAGAGTTTTATTTCGAGATTCCGATCTAAATGTATTTTTAAATGTAACCAACCAATCGGTGTTTTACAAATTTATACCCTATAATCCTAATGTAAGAAGGTTCTTTCAAAGATTCAAAATGGTTAAATAAGAAAACGCAACGACGATAAAAAATACACTGGAGAACACTTTTTGGTATTTATTTTTATCAAAATTACAAATCTAAAAGCCATTTGTATACTGGCAAAAATAATTTAGAAAAATCACTTTGAGTGCACAATTTACATGTTTTAGTATTAATATATAATAATTTTAAGTCTTTTTTGGTTATATAATAATACTTTTATGTGAAAAGCAAAATCTTACAAAAAAAGTTATCAAATGCTTTCCGTTTTACGACAAGGAATTTTTTTACTTAAACTTAGTCTAAGTTAAAAATAGTTTAAAATATTATATAATTTATTTGATATGTATGAATATATATAATTTATATAAATATAATTTTATTGCATTAAACATGCTTTGCTGCCAACCGGAACTTTAACGTCATCTGTTTTAATTTTTCCGCCATTTTCTGCAACACCAGGCTGACTTTTAAGATACTTTAAAAAAAACAAGATTAGTAACAATAATAAAGGCTGCAACTAAAAACTAAGTTATAATTAGGTAGGAGTATAAAAGATTGTAACTTTATCTCATAAACAACTCAGTTAAGTCAATTCAAGATAAGTCAACTTACCGATTGCAAAAGATTGACTTTGTACTTGAGTTTTCCTCGTTCGTAGAAGGCCGCTGTTTGAACGGCCCTATGGAATGCAGCAAAATCCTTATCTTTGTCTTCCTTTTTACCCCATTCATTTACCAAATCCTAAAACAAGAAAACTGCTTTTAAAAGATCGTGAATGTAATAGTCCAGAGAATTTTCTTAAAAAAATTTCTTAAAAACTTGAAAATACACTTAGTGCACATACCTGAATACGCTTTTCCTTTTGCTTCATTCTCTCATATCTTCTCTTATAAAGTATCACTTCACTTTTTAGCTGAGCGATTTCTCCAAAGCTTTTTTCTCTAAAGCTGGCATGTTTTGCCATGTTTTTATTATTTTGCATCGATTCCATTTGACGAAGTTCCTTAGAAGAACGTAAAAAAAAACTGTAATTTCCTTAAGTAGCAGCAAGTTTTAATAGTACACACGATGTATGAAAATAGCAAGTTTAGTATAATAAAACTCATGACCGAGAAAACATAATGGACTACATCAAGGGAATAATTAAAACGGAGAGTGACAAACATGTAATGTTAAACGTTTCTTCAAAGTTTTCTACCTTAGTTGTCATTTTGGCCAATCTCTGATCAACAGCGTTTGGGTTTTGCTTGCCGTATAAGTTAAACGACAAACATCCGTGTTCAAACCAGTTCAAATGATCGTCAGTTATAGAGGGCATAGAAATTATTTTTGAGAAGTTAAATTGCGGAGATAATGTTCCATTTATTACAGGTGTTTGAATCGGAGTTTTTTCTCCAAATGTAAGAAACTTTACATACAAACCATGAGAGTAGCGAGATTTATGTACTTCTGCACTGCGTAACAAAACCTGAAAAGATTGTTTCAAAAAACTGTAATTAAAACAAGCAAAGAAAGAAAGAGTCTTGTAGCAAGTAGCAAGAAACAAATGTCGTTATTTTGCTCCGGTAAAATAAACTAATGAAATGTCATTTTCATAAAGACTGCAATTAGGAAAAAGCGTCTCACGCAAATGTATTCATACCTGTCAAATAAAAGATAAGTTGATATAGAAATGAGAAACAAACAATAATTAACGAAGTTCAAAAAAATTGTTAATACAAAACTTCTTTCTGCTTCTAAAGAAGATGGGGAAAGACTTACTTTTCTTTTCTGAATAGCTTAGTTTTTCTCTAGTGCTTTTCACATTTAAAAACAATTCATATTCAATAAGTCAAAATGTTTTTGGGGATGAATTACAAATTAGTCCTTTAGTTCTTCAAGATAAGGAAGTTGTGAGATTATTTCTGCTAATTCTTCCGCTTTAGTTTTTTTTCTCACTGGTTTTATATCAAAAGTGGATTCAAACTCACATTCAGATGCTACTTTTACGACGAGTTCACTTTTCCTTTGGTTATCCTCATGTAGAAGTAAACGTATGAGCCGTTCAGTGCACAAATCAACTCCACTTTTTGAAACATAAATTTAAGTGTCAAAGGACTTGGTATAATAACTTTTTATATTTAACTTTCCTGAATAATAGAGATTAACACCATTAAATGACAAAAAGATTTTATATTATAGAAGGAATTTTAAAAAATAATGTACATTATTTCATTGCATTTCTTAACTTTTTGTTTTATGGAATTAATCAACTTGTCCACTGAACTACTCATTTTTCTCTTATTGCTTTATTAATTCTCTCAGAAACAACAGTAAATAAATTTTGACTCACGTTAATATTTTTCTCTCTAAAATTTTGTAGTGAAAACGAAATAGTTTTATCAGATCACAGTTTCTATTCCCTAAAGCCATAACATTTACTTCTTCAACATCAAGAGCCTGAACAAAATCCGAGATTGATTTTATTTCTTTTTCTTTTAAAGTCAAATCTGTTCAATAATATTTTTTAATTCTTGTTTTAACTGATTAGAGAATTTCATCTTGTTTTAATACCCAGGCTTCAACTCTTTTTGTAAATCAGGATCAGAATCAGCTTTGTTTTCATTATCCTCATGATTGATTAGTTTTTCTTGAGATTTTTGCTGATTGATTGCTAAACATTTTTTCATATAAAGAATATCACAGAGATAATCTTTTTTCATTTATTTTTTCATATAAAGAATATCACAGAGATAACTTTTTTTCATTTACTTTTTTTTTTGCTTAAGCTCTTGAGCAGTTTTTAACATTATTGAGTTTTTGTAGTTTATAACAATTGCCTTTATAGGATCTTGATCATTGGGGATTTTTAGTCCTTGAGATTTAACATCTTTACCATCTTTAACATCTTTATTAATGGTCAAAGTTAGAAAAAGAATATGATCTATAGCTAAGTATGCTAAATATGATCTTAAGCTAATACCCCTTCAGCCTTGTTACTTATTTTATTAAATTAAGTAACAAGGCTGACAAAATGTTAGTGCTCTAAATGATATGAAAAATTTGAAGTTGATGAATTTAAGTTTAAGTGAAAAATTTTTGCACTTGGATTTGTCTTTACTTTCTAATAAAAAACTGCTTTCAAACTTCAGAGTGAATTTTATCAGACAACATTGTAAATGGCATTCAGGCTACTGCACTGAAATTATATTATTGGTTTACATTTCTTAGCATCTTCCATCTTTCTTTAACACCAGTTGAAAATAAAAACAATTTCTATACGTTGTCAAAAATTTATTTTCATTTCAAAAACAGCAAATTAACTGATTGTTTGAAAATTAATCAATGATTGACTCTTTTTATTGATAAGATGTTTAAATTGTTTACCCACCACTAGAGTTTGCTTAAGTTTAAGATTATTAGCCTCAAGAGTTTGGATATAAGAAGAATTTCAATTGTTGTTTGTTTTTAGAGTTCAAATCTATTCTCAATTAAAATAATGATAAAGAAAGCTAAAGTATTTAAACCATTACGCATACAAGAGAACCATTACACAAGAACCATTTTAACAAGTATACATTCAGGAACAACTACATAACTTTTACCAATTACTTGTACTCTTCCCTAAACAAACAGACCCTTAACAAAATCCCTAACCTCCACACTGCTTCCATTTAACCCTCACACCCCTATTTCCTTAAACCTTTTTTAGTATTACATTGGTATGATAGTATTGTAAACAACCCTGCAATTACAACACAATTTCCCAACTTTTTTTTTCCCAAAACCCACAACTTCCCCACAATAAAAGTATTAAAAGTTTATTTTCTAAAGGTGCAAACACATATTTAGAAGTATTAAGATCAAATACTTAATGGCAAATAATGAGAGTTACCTTAAAGTAATAGGGCTTTCCTAGCAGATCTTTTGGATCATCAACAAAATAATCTTCATCAAGTGCTTTTCCCTGCTGTGTACAAGGAACTACACTTATCACTAGATTACCTTCTTCTGAACCCTGAAAAAATTTTCTTAATTTTGAAACAAGATCTTGAAACTGAAAATATTAAATTTCAATTTTTATGATCATTAAACCTTATAATCTGTAATTGCAAGCTTATCATCAAAGTCTAGTGCATAAGACAAACTTTGCAAGAACACATTTGCAGTTCCTATTAACACATCCTCTGGTGGTTCCCAAAAAGGATCATCTTCTTGCTTAATGGTTGATTTAACATTCTCACCATCCAAGAAGCGCTGATACATATCCTTAGAGAACAGACAAGTAAGATATTAGAATGTAAAAAATAGGTTGTTAAATGTTAACAAAGACATTATTTTGTGAATTTTTTGTTGATATTTTAGCATGATTTAAAAAAAAAAAAGTTCAACATTTTTAAAATGTGGTTGTTTTTAAATTGTTATTTTTAAAATAATTTAAGTATTTTACCTGCATTAAATACCTTCTATTAGTAAACTTTCCTCTTTCCCAGAGCCAAACGTTATCATTTAATAAATTCTTCATTTTAACTACCACTCTGAAAAGAACAACCAATAAATATTCTTTTAAAATAGCTTTTTAATATTTAGCATGTCATTACAACAATTCATTATCTAAATCAATACTTTGTTCCTTTATCAGCGTTGCCACCTTGAGCAGCACCTGATATTAAGATCACTTCAAATGACCTATAAGAAATAAACCAATCAGCAAAAAAATAAGTTTTCAAAAACAAAGTTTATTAAGAAAACTTAGGAGCTAGAAAAAACAACAAAAAACATTAAAAAAAAAATCAGTTAAATGATGCTCTTTATATAAATAGAAGTTATGCTTTTTTATTCTGTAAAAAAAAAGTAATGGTTTACATTTGCTTGTCCAGCTCCTCACTGATGGCATTTACTTCACTAACCATTGGTAATAGTTCCAACACTTGCTCTTGTGCTTGAACCTGATCTACAAAACCAAATTTTATTTGAAAAGGTTGTTTATTGCTAAAAATTTCTTAACTAAGATATTCTTTTAAAATCTTTATGAAATTACCAAATACCTTTGCTAAGCCCTGCTCCACCTGCTGTTGAAAACCCTTTTGCTTGTGCTATTTCTTTATTTGCAAACTCCCAGTCTACAGTTTCTGGAGATCCCTCATCCTTCTTCAATGGATTAACAAAAAAGTACATATGGTTGGACCCTAAATTAAATTTAAAAAATCAAACTAAAAAAATAAAGTTTTTTTTTTTTTTATTCTTAGTGAGAGTTACTTTGAAATTTATTGAAATGTTTATTTGAAATGAGGAAAGTACCAAATAGCAGACGATCATGATGTTTTAAAATTTGCTCTCCAGTGATCATAATGCCATTTACTTTTGTCTTTGCACCAGAACTTGCAGGTTTAACAGTGACTTCTCCACTTTTATTTGTTATGATAGCATGTTCGCTTGATATACTAGATGTGAAAAGCAGGTAATCAAAATGAAGCATACAATCAGATCACTATTTCTATAAATAAAAATCTTATTATGAATTCTCCATATAAAGATCAAATTTAGCAACAATTTTGAAACAATTCATTTTAAGTTCAGTATTTTGTAAGCTACATAAACATAAGTTATGGTAAAAAAGTTTAATTAAATAGAAAAACAAACAAAACTAAGTTTAGTAAAGAGAAAAAGTGCAAAAAATGTGTGGCAGAGGCTCATTACTGCACAAAAGAACACTCAATGGTTAGTAATGGTTTGAACACTCAATGGTAAACATAAGACACAAAGTTGCAGGAAATCAAAATATAAAATATAAAAAAAGACTATGAATGGCTTATGTGGGATAAAAATATTTTTGATGTAAATTTCAGTAGTTTAAAAAAATTATTAACAACCTTAAACCAGACATTGCAATATCTGGGCTGGATTCTTTCCTTCCAATGCGAACTTGGCCTAAAACCATATTATATTTAGCAAAAAATAAGCTAACACAAATCAAAGTGCTCATCAATCCTCAACAACAATTAATGAGACTTACAAAGTACTCACCTTCTTTCAAGAAATGTACAATAACACTTGAAAGCATAGGATCCTCGTTTAAGTTTACAAGATGGGGTATTCTTTTAGCTTGCTCTGCTTTAGTATCTACTTCAATAATTTCACTTCGAGCAACTTTTAACTAAAATTGAAGAAATAAAGAAGATATAAAACATACAGTATTGTACCATTATAAACTTTTTAGGCAGATACCAATATATTTAGAAAGCTCATGCCTTGTCATCCCAGTTCATCATTGCAGATGAATTTACTTCAAGTTGAGCTCTTATTTCTTCTTCCATCTCTCTCCGCAACTGAGCTTTTTCTAAAGTTAATGAAATGCATTTCTCATTACAAATAAATTTTTAAATCAATTTAAACAAAATTAACCATGAAGATAAAAGTCTTGCCTTCATCAGTCATTCCACCTCCAGATTCACCACCAGCACCCATCAATGAAGAAAAGTCACCACTCTGCATAGCCTTTTTTAACTTCTCATTTTCCTCTTTTAATTCACGAATGAGTTTATCCATGGGATTTTCATTTACAACAGCTTTGTTTTTAATCTTCTTTGCTCTGTCTGCATATCTACCATGATCAAATTTACAAATGATGTATAATTATATCTTTATAACATTTAGTTCTTTTACATATATACAGCAATTTCTACAAAAAGAAATGTAAACATTCTTTAAGAATGGAAAACTTTTATAGAATTTGTAACAGCTGAAACCTTTTTCTTTTTTCTATAATAATTTAGAGTTTAAACATGTACCTTAAAGTACCTAATGTTTCATCATAGTTGATATCTGCAGGAGACAAAGCTGCTATCATGATTGTTTTACTGTTTCCACCAAGCGCATTTTGTAACAGCTTAGTTAACACTGAATCACGATATGGAACCAAAACTTTTTTTTTACCCATTGAAAGATCAGCAAGTGCAGAGATCACATTACCCAGTGAAGATAATGATTTATTTATGTTTGCTCCTTCCTTAAGACGATCTCCAGTAGCACCTGTAGAATCAGCACGCTCAGAACCTAAATATACAATATTAAAGATTTTACCCAAAGCATTATGATTGAAAACATGCTAATTTAAACAAATAACACAACATTTCTAACTGCTTCAAAAAAATTAAAGAATGAGTAGTAGAACAAATTCAATTACCCATATAGCTTTAAAAAATAAAAAAAAAGATTGAGGAAAATTCAGTTAAGCATTACTGAAAATTACAATTTACAGCCAATATGACTCACTAAATTTTACATACCAGCTAAATCTACTAAATTTATAACACTTTGTTTTTTAGTTTCTTCTCCAGCAGAATTTTTCTCAATTTGATCAAACTGTATAGTTACTACTGTATGGGCACGTGAACTTGTAGCATTCATTTGCGTTGATGCTACTGTTCGATTTGCAGTACCTAACACAAAACATCAAATTCTAATTGACTACTAATTGGAGAATCAAAATGGTATTGAAATATCATAGTTTAAACTGAATTTAAAAATGATATATATTAAAATTGTTTTACTGAAAATACCTTCTTCAGTTCTTGCTTCTATCTCTTTATAACTTCCTACTGCAACAAATTTCAATCCTTGAACATAAAATGAGCCAAGCTTAGGATTTTGACGTACCTATGAGAAAAGACACTTATCTAATATATCTTTAGTTGCTTCAAATGTTTAAAAAAATTTTCTATGTTGTTTTTTTCTCCATATATTGGTAAAAGCAGAAACTTATGGTTATATACATTGGATAGCACACATTGATTTTTATATCTTTAACTTAGTAAAAAAAGTAATAAAATATGAAAATATGATTAAAAAAATCTTACAGGAAGTCCACCTTTTGGATTATCCTGGGTCAAAAGATCACGAACTTGCTCGTTATAGATCTCCAACATACTAAATGTAACTTGATATTTCTAAAACAAAATACATTTTAAAAGTAAGTTTATAACGCAAAAATTTCATACTTCAACTAATCTGAATTATAGTTTGAACAACTTACAATATCAGAAGTAGACCGCTCAATAAGCTTAAACAACTCATCACATGTGATGGGAACAATTCCTCTAATAAGTATACAAAGTTTTCAAAAATATTTGAAAATTAAAAACAAAATACAAAAACACATGCAATAGGAAAAACTTATCTTCTAACCATAGTGGTAAAAAATTGAAAAATTAATTCTCATCTTAAAAAGATTGCTGCTAATTTAAAAAATGTAAATAAAATTCTGTTATGTGAAACTTACTTATTAGGACCATAACCAACCATTGAATAACTTTTCCCAGCACCAGTCTGACCATAAGCAAACAGGGAGCAATTAAAACCTAAATGAAAATCGAAAAAAAAATTTTGATAAAGAACGAAATTTAGTTGATTGGGTGAAAACTCCTGCTTGCAGCTCCACAACAAGCCAAACATTTTTCATTTTTTTACAATTAGAATTTAAAAGTAAACTTTAAATTGAAAGTTATTGTTTTCTTTTAACTATTAATTCTATGACACAGGTTAAATATTTCTTCTTAAACTATTTTACAAAATCCATAATTTTCAAAGAGTAATTTAATAAAAAAATCTTTCTTTCCTATGTTTGATGATAAAAGAAACCAAAGATGACCACTTCTATTTACCTTGAACTGCATTGTTTAAAACCCCTTGCCCAAGATCATTGAAAACCATTCGCTGATCAGCATATTGAGGACTTGTGCCAACAAAAATTCCATTTTCATCAGTTTCAAACTGATCATGAGACCTACAAAATGTTTTCAAATAAAATAAGTGAAACAACATACAACTGATGTAAAATGTTAGATTGTATAGTAAAATCAAAGAAACGTTAAAACTTACCAATAGGAGAAATCAAAAGAAAACTAAAAATAAAAGAACATTAATTTGATTTTCTTTTTCTTCTAACAAAAATATATTTACATAATTTGTTGATAAAAATAGAAAGTTTCTCTTCATTAGTTAATTTTGACTTGAATAGTTTCAAAATAAACAAAAAAAACTCATACTATCAGATCACAAGGATAAAAGATTTAAAAGAGACTGGTCTCAAGGTTAGATAGGGAAAAGAGAAAAACTATAAAAGTAAGAACTTCTTATTCTTAATGAAAAATCACTTTAAATTGAAATTAAGTTCAATCAAGAATATTATTCACACTTTCTTATTCTTGCTTTAAACAAAGCTTTCTTATTAAAAACATAAAATTTACTAGTGAGTCTGTAAATTATTTTAAGTAACTCAATTTAATTAAACATTAAATATGTCAATTTTATGGATTTAAAAATTGTTTTACATTTTACTCTTATATTAAGTCTTCCTAAAATTCAATTAACACTAAGAACTTTGGCCAATCTTTAAAAAATTACCTGCATAATCCTAAAATAAGATTAATTTTTTGCAAAACAAAAGTACCCATAAGGCTGATAAACTTGAACAAATATTTATAGTAAAACAAATTTAAGCAACTCTATTTTTGTCATCATAATAACTTACAAGAGATCTCTTATTAAAAAGCACACCTAAAGAAAATTTTGTATTGTTTTGATTTTACTTTTATACTTTCAAAAAATTCAGACATTTCAAAATTCATTTTATCACAAGTTTTTTAAACCTTTTGTAAAAACAGTTTTAATGGAAAGACTCTGAAACTTTTGGGTAAAATGATATGTAATATCTTTTTTTACAAACCAAAACCATCAATTAAGCTGAAAGTAAGGTTGAAAGTTGAAAGTTTCTATCTACAAAAATTTCAAAGAATAATTTAGAAGTTATAGGCCCTACTTTATATATATATATATATATATATATATATATATATATATATATATATATATATATATATATATATATATATATATATATATATATATATATATATATATATATACATATATATACATACATATACATATGTATGTATGTATGTATGTATGTATGTATGTATGTATGTATGTATGTATGTATGTATGTATGTATGTATGTATGTATGTATGTATGTATGTATGTATGTATGTATGTATGTATGTATGTATGTATGTATGTATGTATGTATGTATGTATGTATGTATGTATGTATGTATGTATGTATGTATGTATGTATGTATGTATGTATGTATGTATGTATGTATGTATGTATGTATGTATGTATGTATGTATGTATGTATGTATGTATGTATGTATGACATAATATAAGTAATAACATACATAAAACAACTTTAAAACTTTTCCATAGTCTTTTAATAAAGTGGGCATCCTATTAAATCGTATCACAAAGTGTGGAAAAATTTTTTATAAGAAAAGCTTTGTAAAAAGGTTTTTAAATAATTGCATAAAACAATTTTTCAGTATCTCTTTTAAAAGCTATGTTTGTTCTTATTAATAATATAATATGCTGACAGAAAATTCTTAAAATGATAAGAATTTTAGACATTGTCTATTAATTTTCCATGAAAGATAGATATTAAGATAATAGTTAGCAGGTAATAGATCACAGACAATTAGATAGACACTTAAATTATTGAGAACAAGATTGCGCACTTACTTCATTTATTTTAAATTTAAAACATTTAATTTTAAACAAAAACGAAGCATTATTTGGCATAAAATAGTTTTAACATTGTAGTAAATGAATTCTTCTTTAATAATAATAACAATTACCTCTTTTGGTGGCTGATCTAGATACAATAAAAATAAAAAATAATAAAATAAAAAAACATAGAAATAAAAAAAATTCTATTTAAGAATCTTAAGAAAAGTAAAAAGTTTGAATTATCAAACATACCTGGATTTTCAGGATCAATTATTTGTGTCATCTTATCTATCATTTTTAAGCAACATTGTGAATTACGCTCTTTTTCTCTTTAAAATTAAAATAATAAATAATTTTGTTTATTTTAACAAGAACTGTTTAAGGAAAATATTACAAGGAAAAATAGCAACTTTAAAAAACAAAAACAATAAACTTTTATTTAGGTTTTTATAATACTTACCGAGAGTTAAATGGTCTCACTCTGACAGCTACTCGGACACTAAAAGAATATTATAAAATAAAAGTGAAAATTATGTAAAATAGAAAATTCATTCAGTAATTTGTTATACAAATATTTTTAGTTGTGTTTTTTTTAGTGACTTACTTGAATTGCACAGTGTAGAGGTTCACATTCCAACAATCGTATGTATGGATGTATGCATGCATGCATGTATGTATATATGTATGTATGTATGTATGTATGTATATATGTATGTATGTATGTATGTATGTATGCATGGCTGCTGAGAGGGGGGGTGGACGGGGAAGATTCCCAGGGCCAAGTTATTTTTAAAAGATTTAAATAGTTTTGACTTTGAAAAGATTTAATTAACTTTTATTTTAAATTTTCAATGACCAGAGCACACTTCTTTTGGTCCTGGGTATATAATTGATCATAATGAGGGCCCCTTAAAAAAACTTCCCCGGGGCCCGAAACTTCTCTCGGCTGCTATGTATGTATGTATGTATGTATGTATGTATGTATGTATGTATGTATGTATGTATGTATGTATGTATGTATGTATGTATGTATGTATGTATGTAGGTAGGTAGGTAGGTAGGTACGTACGTATGTACGAATGTATATATGTGTATTTTTTACATTTTATGATACAAGTTTTGCATCCTTTGCATTTTTTAGTAACTCTTTTATTTATTGGCCAAGTTACCAAAGTTTTTTAAACTAAATGACAAACTATAAAATGCTTTCTTTAAGAAAACTGGGCAAATAATGTTCATAAATGTTTGTTCATGAATGAATTATTATAATTTGTTTATGAATTATTATAATAATTTGCTAGATAAGAAATGATATATCATTTCTTATCTAGCAAAAAATTTGTGTAAGTACATGTGCTAGCTAAAAAAAAACTTTTTAAGAAAAACCTTTAATTAACTATATACTATTTACATAAAAATTATTTGGACCCAAATAATTTAATTAAAAGCTTTTAACAAACAAGATTTTTAAAAAAACTCTTTAAACTTTAGCCAGCTACATATTCCAACAAAAAAGTTATTAAGAAAATTGTGTTAGTATATAACTCATAATTTTTAGATAAATTTATTTCTTAACAAACCCGGTTTGAAAAAACTTACGATTCTGCCATGATCAAAGATTCCTAATGTCCCAAAACCAAATTTATCAACTAATCTAAAACCTATACTTTTTCCTATTAGATTTTTGTTAAGTTTTGATTTGTGATTTCTCCGTTGCTACCATGCTAGATAGCACTTTCGATTTTAACTGTTGGCAGCTAAACTAAAAATCATTCATTTATCTTTTTCAAACGATGAGTATTTAGTATTGATTGGTGGAGATAATTGGTTTTAATGTAAACTTTAAACAGTTACTTTGCATTCCACAATATCCCATAACGACATAAAGCAACCTTTTTTTAAATAAATATATATTTTTAAATATATATGCTCAGAGGTATTAGGGGAACTTGCCATATTTTTTATAGTTTACAGGAGAGAAGTGTAAAATTTAACAATTTTTAATTTTTCAATTCGGGAGTCAATTTAAATGTGGCGTTTTCAGTTCCAACTCAGAACTGGAGAAAATATCACAAAAAGTATATCAATACCCTCAAAAATGAATGGAAAATTTGCAATAATGTGTTTTTAACCTCCGCGCAACAGATATATTTAATAAATGCATAATTTTTCAAATAATTTTAGTTTCAAATACTTAGATTTAATAAAGTGCTAAAAGCTTCAGTGGAATCAATAGTATTATTTGAGGAATGTAATCGACCTCTAATGATCTTTTATAGGTAATATTGTTACGCAAAGAGCTTAGAAAAGTATTCAATATTTTTAGTATACTTTTGTACTCTGAGTTAGAAAAAATGCCTCGTATTTAGTTTATTTAAATGAATTTCTACGTTGAATAAGAGCGTAAATCAAATCCTGCAATGCATCATTTGAATTAAGATTTATGCGAGAGCTGTGATCTATTTTTTATTATTTATTATTATAATTTATTATTAAATAATAACTTTTCAAAAAGATAATGTAGAATGACACGTTCTTAAGTTTCGATAACATTAAAAATGTGTCATTAACATGTCTTTCTTTGAAGAACAACAACTAGTCTTTCGAAAATAATTCTAAATAAAAATAAATTGTTTAAACCAAACATAAATTTATATTGCATTTTTCGCGCAGTCTTGGGGCAAGGGATAAAAAAAGTTCTTATCTATTATTGGAAAAATATTTTCTGACAAGAACATGAGTATGAAATGCATATCATATTCATTACAGAATTTTTTTTTGATCCAATTTAGATGGTTGAGACAAAATCCTTATATTCAGAACTTTTCTTGTTTCGTTTTATCTCGCTGGATATCCTATCTGGCCTCTTTACCCGACAGTGCTGATACATCAAAAATATATAAAGATGCTATCAACAAATAGATGTTGTTGAGAAATGAATCGCTAAAAAAAGAAAAATGGTGAAATTCAAAGTACTTTTATTTCTTGGTTAGCTATGCTCACCAAGAAATAAAAGTACTATCTATATGTAAAATAAGAGCAACAATATAAAACTACACACACACACACACACACACACACACACACACACACACACACACACACACACACACACACACACACACACACACACACACACACACACAGATATATATATATATATATATATATATAAAATAAATAATACTTTATTGGAAAAAAAATTTTCGCTACTTTATTTGCTAACTTCTTGGTGAACTTTGAACCCAGTGTAAACTATCCAAATACATTTTTTTGATTTTTTAACAATAAACAAACATGGTGGAGCTTTGAAATAAAATTGCGATAAAATTTTTGTTTGTTGTTTTTCAACAATCAAATCACTATAAACGCACATATAAAGTGACTGTACCAGTTTTTATATATATATATATCATATATATATGTACATATATATATGTACATATATATATATGTACATATATATATGTACATATATATATATATATATATATATATATATATATATATATATATATATATATATATATATATATATATGTATATGTACATAAAAAAATTTTAGTTTTTACAAAAATGTCATTAGATGACTGTCTTCAAACACTAGCTTCAAAACAAGATAGTCGTCTTCATTACGTTCTTACAGCTATAAATATTGCTAATACTGCAGGAAATGTAAGTTAATCATTATTTTTACTAATATACTAACTCTCAAATTAAGCAATCTTTTTTAAATTTATAACATATTACACATTTCCATATATATTTATGTATATGTATATATACATGTATATATATATATATATATATATATATATATATATATATATATATATATACATACATACATACATACATACATACATACATACATACATACATACATACATATATATATATACATATATATATATATATATATATATATATATATATATATATATATATATATATATATATATATATACGTATTTAAAATTAGATTATAAGAGAATCTTATCATCAAGTAAAAACAGTGTTTACAAAAGATTGTGCTGCAGATTTAGTCACTGAAACTGACAAGTTGGTTGAAAAATTGATTTTTAGTGCATTGAAAAAAGAATTTCCATCACACAAGTAAGAATTTTTATCTCAAAATAACATTTTATTTTCAATTTAGAATAGATCAATATGCAGTTTATTTATAGTTTACCTTTTTTTTGAGGACATTTAACAGTGCTTATTTTTTCACTATTGTCTTTGCTTGCATTAAGATGAATTTAATCCAAGGCTGTTGGTAACTATATTTGTTGTTAAAATATCCTTCTTTAAAAACATCAGTTAAACAGAGCTTGTATTGACATTTCAACAAGATTTATATACTAAGAATTTTGTTTGGGTAAAGAAAATCTTCCTTTACAACTATATTTTTTTATAGGTAGTGTTTTGTTATAATAAGAGTTTCCTGAAGGTTTAGATTATGGTTTTGTAATCACTTCAATTTAATAAATGTTGTTCAAAGAGAAAGAAACATAAAAACCCTTGTGCAACCATAAATATTCTGTGCAATTCACTAAAAATACATGTGAGACTAGAAGTAGTAGCTGCAAAAAATTGTACAGGTTAACAATTCTTTTAGGGAATGATCTTTGTTTATTAACCTGTGAATAAAGTTTCTAGAGTAGGAAAAGTATTCTCACCATTGAGTTTGATTTTTTATTTGGCCAGCCATAATGTTAGCCCTAAGAACAACAATATCTAGTTGTAAAAATTGAAAACAACTGCAAAATCAATAAATTCTTTTCAAACTGTAAAAAGAATTGATTGATTTTGCTATTGCTTTCAATTTTTTTCTGATGGTAGAAAGCAGACAGATTGGAAATAGTTTTAAAATGAATCTCTCTTAAAACTGGTTAGTAATGTTTAAAAAGGTAGTTGGCAATATTCACATAGTGAATTTGAATCGGATTGGAATTAGGACTTAATATAATGTCTACAACTAACACAAAGTCTTGGTAAAATAATTTGTGTTTCAGCAATAGCATAAAGTTTCTTATTTATTGTATATTCATTGTAAGCATATATATTATACATTAGGGTTATGACTTTTTTGTTACCCAATGCTCTTATATCATAAATCAATGAGCTTTTGTTCAAAAGTAATGAGAAAGATATTATTTTTATAATTCAATAACTAATTTAAGTAATTAATGGCATAGATAAATGAGTTTACAAAAAAAATCATAGACATTGTGTACAAATCAACTAAAGTTGTTAGATATTAATCATAATTGTAAGTAATGGTTTTTTTCTGGAATCTACACCTCCAGTGAATATTAATTTGTGATTCATGATCATCTGTATGTGTAGCAATTTGTTTAATAAATTTTTAATTTTGGGTTAATGAAATATTCATCATGTCTGAGGTTGCTAGTAACAAGTTTGTATATAAAGAACTTTCTTCTACTAAGAATATTAGCAAAAAAGAATATGTAAAAAATAGTAATCATCAGTGGACACAATCATTTGCTAACAAACATGCTTTCTTGAAAAGGGGGAACAACTTTGTTCAAATTCAAATTGTATTCCGAATGATAAATAACACAAACTCAGATCTCATTGCCTCAATGTATATTAATGAATTGAATTTAGCAATAAAAAGACTTGTTTATTGTTAATTTTTAGCTTTGTCAAAACTAAAAAAAAGTTGTGAGAAAGTTAAAAAAGCACAGCGATTTGCCCCCCCCCCCCCCTTCCCCTACTGCCATAAATCATTTAAATTAAAGTTAAAACTGGTAAGTATAAAAAAAAATTTGGCCAATTATTGGACCATGTTTTATAATTTGAATAAGAAAAAGAGTATTTAATAACTATAGTTAATATATTCCTATTGAGCAAATTGAGAAATAGCTTTTCAAAGAGATAAAGCTGAAACTCAATACAAGAGAAGTTTCCTAGAGCTGCTGAATTTTTTTCAAAATACAAATACAAGTCTGGTTCTAGAAATACTTTTGTGCTAAGCCCAGATATTCAAAATGAGATCTTTTTTTGCACAGACTTTTTTTGATGAGTGAAACTGGAAATGAAATTCATGAGTCCAAATTATAAGTTACTTTAACTAAAAAAGTTAAAAATTTTCTGAAAAAGTAAGATCTATTTAAAGAAAAAAAAACCATGCTGAAAGAAAGAATTTTGCTGTCTGCATTATAGAGTTAAAAGCAGAAAGTATTTATGAAAGATTAAAAAAACCTCTGGTTGACTGCAATTTTAATTTACTACCCATAGACCATTTAGGCCAAAAATAGGGAATGCCAAGTTTGATATATGGCAAACATTTAATACTACAACCAATAATGAAAAAAAAAAGACTATATTAATGCAGTGTATGATTTTTATAACACCAAGTTAGAGCCAAACTCTAAAGCTGGTGTTTTAAAAATCATTTACCTCAGCAAGATAGAAAAGTACTAGTTTTAAAGAGACAGCAAATTTCCTGGAAGGCAAAAATTTCAAACAAAATTTAGTAATTTCTTTTTATTATATCAGCATTCATAGGATTACATCTTACTTAACAAATGTTATTCATATTGTAGCCTGCCATGGAACAGTTTGGAGCCAGTAAAAAATTTATTATAGAGACAGGACTTGGATTTACTCAAGGAACTGAAGAGACTACCAAGTTGAAAGAATGAACAGTACACAT
Organism: Hydra viridissima; assembly: GCF_058129835.1. Classification (NCBI taxonomy): domain Eukaryota; kingdom Metazoa; phylum Cnidaria; class Hydrozoa; order Anthoathecata; family Hydridae; genus Hydra; species Hydra viridissima. Next base: position 7,640,654 of record NW_028324314.1, read on the forward strand.
ATACTGCATTAATATAGTTTCTGATCTTTGCAGACAGATTGGTCTTGTCATAATAAATTTCTAAATATTGTAAGTAGCTTTATTGTGTGATGGCTTACACTCCTGGCTCTCCATTTTGTGGTTCTCCGTTTTTGCAAGCAAGTTTTCTTAGAATTAATCCAATAAAGTTTTAGAAATAACAATTCCAATAAAATTTTTTGCAAATTTATATTGTTCATTAGATAGCAATATTCAGCAGAGTTGTTGTTTTTAAACATTTTTTAAAGATCTTGGTGGAGTTTTATACAAAAGTATCACTTATGAACTCTAATCTAGTTCTAAAAAGCATCTATAAAAATTTTGGTACATTTTTGTAGATGTTTTTTATAAATAAAGCTATAAATTTTTTGTTGGTGAGAAATTTTCTATTTAAGTTTATTAAAAGGCAATTTTTAATTTTTTGTATCTATGTATGTATTATCTTAAGTGCTTATTTTAGATTTATAGGAGAGGAATCTGTAAGTGGTGGTGCATCTTCTCTATTAACATCAGAACCCACTTGGATTGTTGATCCTATAGATGGTACAACAAATTTTGTTCATAGGTATTTTAATACTCATATTTTGGTTAATAAACAGGTTAAATGTTATTTTTTCATTTTATTTGAAAGTTGCAGTTTATTAGAAAAATACAAATTTGGTTGCATGTTTCTTGAATGTTAAAATACTATTTAACAGTTTTTTCAAATTTTCACTTAAAGTTATTCTTAACTAAAGATTTTTTTTTTTTAGAAATCCATATGTAGCAGTTTCAATTGGGCTTGTTATAAACAAAAAAGTAAAAAACAATTCATATAATTTTTACTTTTTTAAGTATTGCTTGATACAACCATTATTTTTAACCATTTCATTTGTGAGTAATCATGGTAGGAGTTGGTTGTATTTGACCTGCAAAAAAAGAAAAAAAAGAAAAAAAGAAAAAGAAAGTCATAATTTCAATGAGCAAATATGATTTTATAATATGAAATGACCTTAGTCATTTCCTTTACATATTTCAATTAATCATCTCTATTGCTATTGACTATATAGAATGATTTCTTAGCCTATCAAAACAGTATCATTCATAAATTTTCAAAGTTTCCCTTCCTCTGTAATTCAGATTGTGTCACAAAAACTGACAATTTTTTAAAAATGTTTTCATACCAGAAAAAAATTGATTTTGTGTTCTAAGAGTTTTAATGGATCCAAAATCTTTAAAGCTTATGGAGAATGTTTTTGATACACTCAATGTAGTTGTGATTTGAATATTTGCCTAAACAACTGAAAACAATATTGTTAATATCTTTTTGAGCTGCTCTGTATTTTACCCCAGATTACTTTTCAAATGGTGCTTTTCTTAACACTTCACTTAAGTTTACTGTAAACTGATAACCACCTAAAAATTTGAATCGTTCTAAAATTAAAACAGATTTTTTTTTAATACTTGTGAGAAGTTTGTCTATAATGTCCATCAAAATGCCTAGCAAAAAATGTTAGCCACAATATATAGGCAAGTTCTGTAGTCATCTTTGTTAGCTTTTCAACAAAGGATGGTTGAGTATATTGCTGAAACATTTGATTATGTAGTATCTTGCTGAATAACCATAGGAACTTGTTAAGATTGTTGATGTTTAGGGCAATTTTTTTTCCCATTAACTAAAATTAATACAAGTTGTGCAAGATGTTATACACAGGGGGAAGCAGTGATTTGCAGACTAATTTTTTAGAAAGGTTGCATCACCTAAAAAGAATGGATTTTTTTTGTTTTTTGTTGATGCTTAAATATGTAATTTTTAAATCAAGTTGAACAAAAATAAATTTGATTTAAAAAGTTTAAAAATGGAAGCAAAAAGAACTGAAGTATTTAATCCACGTGGGTTTGCCTATAATTGGTTATCAGCCTTTTAAAAAGGTATGTGGTATCATGTCTCAAGAAGACTTCCCCAGATGGAAACTATGTGTTCCAGCAATATGGAGCTCTAAGCCATGGGACCAAAAGGATCCAACAGTTTCCTAAAGACAATATGGCTAATTTATCACCAAAAACTTTTGGCCTTCATCCAATCTAGATTAGAATCCTCTTGATTGGATTTGCGTTGGTGGAAATATGTTTGCATATCCATTACAAAAACTTAGAACTCTATGTCAGGGGAATACTTCATCAGTACTTATCAGACTTTCATTGAAAAAAAATGGAGATCTAATCAAATCTTAAGGTAGGAAGTCATATATCTTGAAATTTTCTTTTATAAATATTATTTGGAAACGATTATTTTTGGCTCAAAAATTTCAAGTCTGATAGTAACAAAAAGTCTGTGAATCACTGCTGCAACCTATAGAAAGCAGAGTTGTTTTTTTTTTTGCTTAATTCGTTTTTTTGATGGAGCTAGAGTTTGAAGAACTAGACCTTGCTTAGCTGCATAAAGTTTCAATCTATTAAGTATAGAATTGAAAAATTTTTTAGTCAAGCATGGCACCAAGGGAGAGAGAGAAACTTTCTCTGAATCACTTTAAGGGCCATTTCACAACATTTACATCTTGCTCTGTGAACAACTCTAATATTCTGGCCCAAAAGGTTATCAATACCTGTTAAATGTTATTAAAACTTTAATGCATCAATGCACTTTCACTAATACACAAACGTAATCTGAGTTACTTTTACAATTAAGCTTGATTGTAAATGTGAAACTAGTTGAATGCTCTTTTTATCTAAACAATTTAGGTAGATCAAGATTTTCAAATAGTATTCTTCCCAGAGACACCTCTTCATGAGGTTTTCATAGTTTTCATCTTTTCCTTTTTTAAAATATAGTTTTCAAACATAATCAGAAAGATGATGATGTTCCTAAGTAATGTTCAAGAGACCTGTGAAATAAGTTTGAGTATTTTTTAACTTTTTTAACTTATGTCTTAAAAAGCAACAATGATCAAAAAGTTTTGTAATGTAAACCAATCCAGTTGCTGTTTAAGATGGAAGTGGTTTTTAGTGAATTGCTTCAGGTTAGAATTGATATTTGGTCATAATAAGAGCATCTCTCCTTTGTAACTACTGCAGTTTTTAATATACTTTAAGCAAAAACTTTTAAAAGATATTTTTTTCTGTAATATCTCCGGCTTACGTAAAACTTTCTACGTCTAGTTTTTATGTGTAATTACAAGTTTTTTTGGTGTAATTATTGTTTAGTTGTTAAAACACCTTAAAGCTTGCAGTCAAAAAAAATATATTAAATCATTCCATTCAAAGTCTAATATCATGGGCGATTTAAAAAATGAATGTTGCATAGTGCATAACTAATTCATAAGTATTTCTAATTGAAAAAGGCAGAATATATTCACGTTTTATTGTCTGCAGTTCAGTATTACTTTAAAAAATTTCTTTCTCTAATATCGCAATATAATAAAGTTTTGTTTAAGCCATCGCTTTTATTTACATTTTACAAATATTTTTATGTTTTTATTCTTAAAATATATACAAAACCCCTTCTAAACAAATTTAGATTTTTGTTATCTTAGAGCGAAGTTGGAGTGGTTTATGCACCAATTCTAAAAGACCTTTATGTAGCTGTACAAAATGAAGGAGCATATCTAAACGGACAAAGGCTGAAAATAATTAATCCTCCTAGTTGTACGTTTTTTTTTTGTTTTTTTTTTTTTTATTTTACAATTGTTATTTTTTGCTCGATCATTTAAATTTAAAACGTTACGTTTTTAAAAATTTTAAAACGTAAAAAAATTAAAATCTTTTTGCGCTTTAAAATATTTAGGTTTGACAAACGCCTTAATTGCTTTTGAATTTGGCGCAGTTAGAGAAAATAATGTTTTAGCTTTAAAATGTAAAAACCTGCTGGACATCATGCAAAAACATCAGGTTCGAGGGTAAGATGTTTTTGTAATGCATGCCTCTTGTTACTTCCTGCATTTGCAACCTAATTTTAAGGCAGCAATTAATATGACTAATACTATTATTATTATTACTATTATTATTATTATTGTTGTTGTTATTATTATAATTATTTTTATTTATCTGAAAATTTTGTTGTTGCTACATTTCGTAGCATGCGAAGTACTGGTTCAGCCGCTTTAAATATGTGTATGGTGGCTTGCAGCTCAATTGATTTATACTTTGAATGGGGGCCGCATTGTTGGGATATGGCTGCTAGTAACCTGATGGTGGAAGAGGCTGGAGGGTGCAATGCTACAACGTTAGGTAAGTATTTGCTCAACTGTTTCCTTGATGTATTCAATTACAATAGTAATATATGAACTGACAAATCTCTCAGAAGAAAATTAAAATAAATATAACGCTAGGTGTTTTTTTTTTTCTTTTCACAGGTAGCGATTTCGACCTGATGGGTCGTACAATAATCTCTGCGGGATGTAAAAACATCATCGACGAAATTGTTCCTACTTTGACTCAGATTCCTACACTCCGTGACGATGAGTGAAAACCTTGTTTCTCCTTTTTACCTTAAAAAGCGTTTTAACTTTTTTCATTTTAGAATACCTTTTTTTTTTTTTTTTCCTTTTTTAGATCACATTTTTGATTAACTTAAATAGTAAATATGAAAAAGTTATCCAGATAAAAAACGTCAATAGATTTCATAAAAACATCGTTAGAAAACATTAGAGAATATATTGCGGGGGATTAAAATCTTGCATAAGAGAAGTAATGCCGGCAAAGCTTAGATTCTGTCGTGTTTTTATTTCGTTTTCTCCTTTCTCTGTTTTTATTTCTAACTCTTTTTTACATTTTCCTACATAAAAACCAATTAAAAGAAATATACCGAGTTGACTCGCTGAGCCTAAAAATTTCAAGGTATTTATTCTTAGGGAACAAGCCTTAGGTGCATATCTATACATATATCTGAAGATGTATGCGTGTATGTATGTATGTATGTATGTATGTATGTATGTATGTATGTATGTATGTATGTATGTATGTATGTATGTATGTATGTATGTATGTATGTGTGTATGAATGTATGCATGCATGCATGTAAGACAAAATTATGTGTAAAAAATCAGCAGCATTAGTTGATATTTAGGGGTGGACCTTGAGCTTCAAAGATTTACGTTTATTAGTAATTGGCAATATATTTAAATATTAATTATTTAGACATACATCATAGTAGTGTTAGAACTTAAATTAATTGTTTATGTCCATTGTCTACTTGTTCAGCTTATCACATCTATTATTGAGAGAACTATTTTAGAGAAACTAATTGAATAGTTTTAGTCACATATACCTCAGTAGTGTTTTAAACTTCGAACGTCAAAATATCCTGGCAGTATTAATGTCGTATCCAAGTAAACCTCTAACTAATTTCACTTATTGACTATTGGGACTGGTATTTGCTAGAACGTTTCTTTTAGTACATTCAGGAAGCTAAAGCTAATCCTCGTCTTTGTCAGCTTTATATTAAAATTTTGGAAAGGGCTACCTCTCTCTCAGCCTTTTCATTAACTATCAATTCCTTTAATTTGGTGTTCGGCTTGTAAAATAAACTTGAGAAAGTTTCTAAATGTCAGAATAAAATGGTTTTACTAGAGATTTAACTGACGCATCTGATGAAGCTCCCAGGAAGCTGTCACAATTCAAAAATTGTAAGCAGTTTTTAAACCTTTTGAAGATAAGTGTTTCTAGTCCTGAGGAAGCGCTGATTGAAATCTTTTCAAATACAACCCAAAAAATAAGCTCCATTAAATAATAGCGCCAGATGAAAAGGATCTTGATTCAGTTTTAGCCCAATCAATCAACATGCACTAGAACGATAGCAAGTATTAAAAACTTGCATTGAAGCACAATGATGTCATTTGATCTTCTACACCTACTTTTCTAAACACTAAATGACTACAGATGCTTATGGTTCACCTATTCTCGAAGAAAATTTTTGAACGCCCAACAAACTGTTCGGCTGATGTAAAAAAAAACCATACAATAAATATTCAAAATCTGATATAAGGATTAGCAGTCTACGTGATTATAAGATGTCAAAACCATGTCAATCGACAGTTTAAACTACGGTTGTTGAAAACTCTACTTGTAGACTGTGTGTTCTGGTGGCTCGCGCGCTGAATTGAGTTCCAAATGATGTTTTACATCACTTGAAACGGATGAAATCAGTTTCCAGAAAAACATGGCTCAAGTAGGCTTCCATTTTTTAATGTGTTTTTGACACCTCATTTTTGCCTCTATATATGTACGAAACAAAAAAAAATTAAAGATGACGTACAATACCTCTCAACCTTTCACAGGTTTATTTCATAATTTATTGCTTATGGATTGTTTATTATAATAATATTGTAATAAACAATGCAATTCAACGTGTTCGTTAAGGATTAAACTTGTTTTAACTTCTCACATAAGGTTTTCGTTTTTCATAAATTAATTTTTTCTCAACAGAATTTTTAAGAAAATATATTGAATTGCTCGTTATCTTTTTTCGCTGAAAAATATGAATGAAAAAAAAAATTTAAAAGTTAATTTTTTTTTTTTAAGTATTTCAAAGCTGTCGCCAAGTTTTTAATTCTACCTTAAAATGTAAATTTTCGATGAAGAAATCTTCCTCTTCTCAAATTGTTTTATCAGTTTTATCAGTTAGGAATATTTAGAAAAATTTTTCGGAATTACGCACGGTTTTAATGATGAAAAACACTTTATGCGTAGGATCAGCGAATAACATTCAACAACTTTGTTTAGTGAAAAAACTCAAAGATGATCTTCTGTTAACAAATTTTAAAGATAATTTGAAAGGCATTTTCGAGTCAATTAAGCTAGTGCTCTTCTTCACCTGTTTTGAACTCGACAAATGTGCAGCCGATATCAATGTCGTCTTGGTTTCTCACTGACACTTCGACGGTGTATCTTCCCTGTAAATAAGGTTTCATCAAGTTTAAAGCAACCGCAGCAGTTTTTACAATTTTAGTTTCATAACTTGGGAAAACAATATATTAAGTATCAGTGATAAATATAAGTGAGAATAAGTTTTCAAATTCAAAATTAAGAAAAAGTGTAGCGCAAAATTAAATGTTTACCTTTGGTATATAACTTGGCATTTTAGTTTCGCTTCTTATAAAAATTTCTTTCCCTAAATTGATAAAGAAAATAAAAAATACAAATTTAAGAGTAAAGAAGCCATCATGAGAAGTTTTTATCGCTTGATTTGAAAAGTTATAAACTTTTACTTGCCTGCAATTAATGGACAGTGATAAGGAGTCTCAAGCATTTCGACTTGTTCGCAAACGTCGTAATCATTTTCATAGAACAAATCCTCGTCATAGAAAACCTTCATGTGGCTCGTTGCTTTCGTGATGTCAAACTCTTAAAAGAAAAAAAAAAAATCGTTGAACTACACATGCGTACCAGAACTTCTGTTGATGGAGACATTTTTTTATTGCACAATAATTTTAATCTTACAAATATATGGTTGTAAAAAAAAAAAGAAAGAATTTAGCCCTTAATGTATTAATGAAAGTTTAATTTAGCCCCTAATGTATGAATGAAAGTTTACTGCAAGCCTTGTCCCCTAATGGTCGGGCGTCTATAATATGACCAGGTATTTGAACTGTAATTTATTTAAAATAATGATTTTCTTAAATTTTAATTCATCATGTAATTACATTACTTATTTCTATTTCAATTAATCTCAACGTTAAGCTTTCTTTTGGGCTTAAAAAAAAAGTAGTGCAAAATTTTTTTCGCAATTCACATACGCCGCATTCTGAAGGCCGAATATTTACTCGAGCATGTTTAAAATTTCAGTTCTCAAGGAGAGGAGGCCATGGAAGGTTCAAAGGGTTATATTAGCAGATTAACTGTCTCTGTTAGAAAAGCACGTAGCTCATGCTCTACTGGAAATTGTGATTATTGTAATCACGTGATGGTATTATATTTGAACTTGCAGAATATTATTTAAATCTAATTAAATACATACCTGATAAAATTTTTTGTACAAGTAGATAAATAGAATAGGACATCTCAAGTCGTAAAGTAAAGCAATTTAAAATCCTTTCATGTTTACAAATGTTCGTAAATTTGAAGAATGGCATTAAGCCTATCTTGTGATTCAAGGCGAATAAAACATAAAGATATCTTAAAACCAAATATAAGCAAATTATAATGAAATATTGCTTTTTTAAATACAGATATTGGTATTGTTTGTTATGTACCTGACATTTTTAACTCTAATCTCATTTTTAAATTTTCCAACTGGTTCTTCTTTATCCTATCAAGGTTAGTTTTTCAGGCATTTTTGGACAACCATTTGATCCTTCAAATTCAGCCATTTCTTTTTTGAAGCAAACCAAAACAATTACGGAAGTCTTCTTCATTTAATAATGAGAGTAATTGAAGTAATTTTTTAAAGGTTCTTTAATTTCAAGATTGTAAGCTTCATGTTCAACTGTTGATTTATCTTTAGGATCATAAAAAAAAAAGTGAATGTCTTTTTTTCTTTGGGTTTTTTTTCATTTGGGTTTCTTTGAGTTTTTTTGAACTTGATCATACTGAGATTTGGTACCTCTAAAGATCTCTAAAGATCTCAAAAGATCTGCAATTTTGATGAGTCTTTTTTCGGAAATTTTTTTTATCGTTGGCTCAAAAAAACTTTTAGGTACTGTTGTATCTTGATCTTTTAATTTGGGTAAAACAAATTCATAAATTTTTTTAGCTTCAAAAAGAGTAATATCTTTTTTACAAAGGACTTTTGGAAAATTATTTTTTAATGCACTAGCTTCAATAACTTCTAAATAAATCTAAATAAATAAGTTTTCTTAGAGAACATCGTTTTTTGTTCATCAATTTGTTTTTTGAATTTAAAAATAGATGGAAATGCTTCCTTTTTTAGAGTTTTTCTGCCAATGGTTGTTGAAAATAGAAATCATCAACTTTAATATAAAGCTTGCATATTAAAGCCGTATTTTTTATTTAAAAAATTGTCATTTACCGCCTTTTCTTCTTCTAAATTGAGAAATAACTTTTGACCACTTACTACGACGAGCAATCTACTTAATAATTTTTCTTACGACGAGCCATGTACTTAAAAATTTTAATACGATGAGCCATGTACTTAACAATTTGAAATAGTCTAATCCCCCTGACTTCTTTGTTTGAGAATCGTAAAATTTACTTTTGCAATACAACCATAAACTCCACTGTCTCCAAAATTAATTTTTTTAAATTATTTTGATGTAGAACAGACAAAGTGACTCATGTTAATAGAAACACTAAAAACTACTGTATTTTAATGTTTGCGTTTTATCAACGCCCGAGAAAATTAGATCATTTTTAAATATTACATTATGCACCAACTTAAAAGATTTATAAAAAATCTGAATTTTAATTCCCATTTTAAAACTAAAGTTCCTGCTTCCTTGATTCATACCTGTTACCTTGTATTACTATATGATCCTTGCTATTACCTTTTCGTTTTAAAAATATTGATCTGTCTTTTTCTCCTTTTTTTGGAAAATGAATTTTAGTAAGGTTTTCACGAGTCCGTTTTTAAAAAGTCAATACGCTAGGACCATGCTTTTGACAGATATTTTACGAGAGCTGAACAATTTTAAAGCATAGTTAGAATATAAGAATGGGTGGAAGGGGAGGGAGGGATATAATGATCTATTAAATTTTGTCTGTCATTTTGTATTGTGAGTTACTTGATTCTTTTATTTCAAAAGATATTTTAAATAAAATGTTTTTACCATTTTACATTATGTAGGGGAAAGGTGTTTATGATGACTTCATTTTAACGCTTCACTGAATCCTAAAAATTTAAAAAATAATTTTTTGACCTGAGTGTATTCCTTTAAACATGAAGAATAAAAATGACCCTTAAAGTTTTTAAATATTCTTCTTTTTTATAAGTTACTACCATTAAAAAATGTAACCAACTCCTATGATGGCACACTTTAGATAAATTAGACATACAATAAAAAAATTTAAAATAACGTATGGTCTATAAGAATACTTCACATATAAATCTCTTTCTTTTGCCTTGTGCAATACAGATCTAGGTGCCTTTTTTCGCATTAAAAATGACACCAAGATCTGCATTTTTGACAGCAAATCCATGTTTCCTTTAAGGACGAGATTGAGAATAAAGTTCATTGCAACACAAACATGCTGTGTCAGATATACTAATATGTAATAATACATATGGCCGTGTAATTTTGTACACCAATTAAGTCTTATGATGGTATATCTATGCTTAACTCATCAATATGCCATCAATGATTCTTGCCATTTTTATCAAAACAAGCTGTCTACCTTATTATAAACATTCTAAAGAAATTTTCTAATAAAATTAAAAAACCTGCAGATGAAATTCATGGAAATTATATTTGTGTATAATAAACTTTAATCCTAAGTATATGAGGCCATTAAAACTACAACATTACGTGACAAAATTTACGTTTGCTGATTACAAAAGCAGTATTTGTACTAAGGGACGTATTTTCACCAGAAGTAAAGAAGTATTAATATACACATACAAGTCTAGTCTCTTATGCATCAAAACCAATATTTTTGGAAACAGGATCAGCATGCTATCATAATCGTCACACTATCATAGGCACCTTTCAATTAGTTCACAGAATCTGTATAAAAATTGATTTTCTAAAGCTTGGACAGGTTAAAAGTTAAACCAAGTAGAACTTACATTTCAATTAACTTATCTTAAGAAAAATACTACCTTACTTCTATCACAGATTTTTTTACGGATTTTATTACGGATTTTATTACAGATCTTATGAAATTTGAAACTTTGTTTTTATCTTAATGGCTATTTATAGGAGATCAAGAACTTCGAACCAGAAAAAAAGCTGAGTGTACAGTCTTAATAAAGAATTGTTAGTTTTTGGGATGACTCTATGTTACTCTAAATAACAATTAAAAAAAAAAAGGAATCAAAAATAAGGATTAGTTCTGAGAAAATAATCACTCACTGTAAGTTTGATTCGTATAAGAAATAATTTGGACGGATTCTTTACCAATTGGTTCCAATACAACTTTCCCAACTTTATTTCGTGTCTGGTTATCTTTAAAAAAATGTTTTAAAAAACTTTGATAGACGCATAATTTTTGTTGTTGTTCTTTATCAATCGTACAATTTGTTAACATTATGGAGATGAAGAGAGGATGAGGAGAGGATGAGGAGAGGAAGTGGGTGAATTAGCAATTTCAATGGATTGAACCCAACAAATCTTTTAATTCTTTACAAAAAGTTTTTAAATAAAATAACGCAAAGGTTTTTACATAGCCACAATATCACTAAACACAATTAGCTAAAAATTGCTTTTAGAAAAGATTGCTTCCAGAATCAATCTCTAAATCAAAAGATGTGGTGAGCAATTAAAGTGAGAGTATCTTATACTGTGAAAAGTTATAAGTATTTCTTACCACATTTATCATATATATCTCCGATAGATGTTAGTTGCGGGTGTGCATCCATCCATAAATCCCATGCGTTTCTTTGATCTACAACTTCCGATTCTTCACCAACAAAATTAAAAAAACCCCATACTTTTTTTTGTATATCTAGATTGCTTTTAGACTTATGGCTTAAATGTAAAATAGGTTTGAGTGCATCTGTCCTATAGAAATACTTTTCACGGATTGTAAAAAATAAAACAATGAAAATAACAATAGCGATTAACAAAAAAACTTTTTTCCGAGAAGCCCAAAGTGGTAAAACCGTTCTGCTGCCCAATGTTTTTTCGGTAAGCATTGTCATCTATAACGTAGCTAACTTTTCCACAATGCCAACATTTGAATCCACTAAAATGTGATCAAGTTACTTTTAAAGTCAGTTCTTCTAAATTTAGATGTAAAACTAAGTCAGAGAATATGTAGCAACAGCCGACAATTTGTAATTTAAAAACTGACTTTTTTTCTAAAAGCAAAAATTATGATTAAAGTTTCGTTTCGAAATTTTTTAAACTTGTTTTGAAATCTCAAAAAAAAAAAAAAAAAAAAAAAACTTTTTTCAAACAAAAAATATGAAAATTTTACTTTAGTTTTTAACAACACAAAATTATTATAACGGATGTTTAGAAAAACATTTAAGTACGCAATACCTTGTTCCCAATTTTCGTGTACAATAGAGGTTTGTTTTCTTGAGCTGAGTTAAGCAAACAAGCTTAAACTTTGATTGCGTGTGTTCTAAGAAAATTGGAACGCGGATGACGTCGTCGCTTTCAGGAATTGTTGGCAAACAACCTCGTTCCAAAGACTCTTAGTTTCTTTATTACTAGTTTTATATTCATTTCATTACAGCTTGAATATGAAGGTGCAATATTATCAGGGAGATGGTTGAACACCAAGTTGACTCGACATAAAAAACTTTTAATATTTTAGTAGAACTTAAGATTTAAACTGTAAGTATACGTAAAACCATTTCATGGAGGGTATTTCGATTATTCTTATGAGGATAATAATATTGCGATTATTTGCTTTACATTTGCTACTTTTAAGCTGCTTCAATATAAAAGCATCAGTTTTAATAACTTTTTAGTTGTTGTTTTTTACTTAAATAAAAACCATCTAAAATTTTTAAAACGCAAATTACTGTGTAAGTGCACTCGATTTCGTTATGGCTGCTGTAAGTATTTAATTTCATTACAGCTGCAGTAAGCGTTTGATTTCTAATTTAAACACAAATACAATCTATATAAATGTTTGTACCTTGAACCATTTTTCTGTTAACTTCCACAAAGATAATAAATATAAAGGAAAAAATAAAAAAACTTTATAATGAATAATTTATGTTTTAGTATGAGAGTAAATTGTTATAATTATCATATTTTTTAACATTATGACATCATCAAAATTTTTAGTTAATATAAGATCATCAGTTTTTACAGGTTGTACATTCATTATTATTAAACCTGTATTATTATTATCAAACCTGTATTATTATTATCAAAACTGTATTGAGTTTATTTGCTGTAAATTGCTCAGTTTTACCGAGTGCCAACATTTACCTAGAGTAGCCATACTAATCTCCGAAATTCACCATAGAAATTCACCATAGAAATTCACCATAGAAACTCCAGCATTTGAAATCTTCTTTACCACGATTGAGACATTTTAAAATAGTAACAAATGTTAGCATATTAGAAAAATGTTCAAATACAAAATTGTACAAACAATTGCACTGAAAACAAACTTAGTTTTACCGTTTGCAATTGCTGCAAACTGGAAATAAGTCAGTTGACTTCGTGTATCTATGTTTTCGAAACTTAAAATGGGATTTTGATAAAGTTTTCCATGGATGGAAAACTCTAAAAAACTATTGGTATCAAAAAAGAGGTTGTATAACTGTTATATTTTTTTATAATGTAATTATCTGTTTAACAAATATAGCTTACGTTGAAAACTTATTGGCTTTAATTATTGTTTGACAACATGGATGTTTTAACTTTAACATGAAAGCAACAGTGAAGCAGTTTTAACTGTTCACTGTTGCTTCTCATACACCACTATTCTTCCTCTTATGTTCCACAACTGCTTTGAAGAAGTTGTCAAAATTGTTAAAGCAAAAACAACTCTACCAACACGGTTTGTTTAAAAATTAAAACAATGTTGCTTACATCATTTTGTTTTAAAGATTATACTAATGGGATGCGTTTGAATAAATAAACCATTTTTTAAGATATTGGGGCTACACCACTTTAGCGTTCATGGCCTTAAATAACTCTGCAAATTGTTCTTCGTATTGTTTAATCTACAATATTTTGCATTCAGGTACCATTTGTATGATGCCATTATGAGACAATTATTTCGCCAAATCATAACTTTTAGAAATAACGATGGAGCCATTTAAAATACTTGGTATGATAATGTTATTGCCTCCACAAGAAAATGTTCACGATTTTTAGTTTTCAATTGCGTCAAATAGAGTAAAAGTAACAGTTACTGAACTTATTCGTTTATCATGTCGTATGTCGCGGGTGGTCTGTCGTCTTTTACGTCTTTTAACACTATGAAGGTGGTAAAGGTTCAGACGTTTTGTTTTACATGCTGCAACAAACCGCCGAAAGTCTTTTAAAAAGACTAAGTAAATACTATTAATTGAAATGTAATGAAGCATGTGGGCCAAGATTAAGTACAAACAAAAAATTTGCGCGACAAACTTTAATGTATATAAGAGAAACAACGAAAACTGAAGAGATGGCAGAAAAAAAAACAAAAAAAGAACAATTACCAAGTTCAAAGAAATTGGATAAAAAGTTACATGACATGCACTAAATTCAACCAAACAGAAGAATTTTATAGATAATATAAGGACGGTAATTTCTTTATTGCTGCATTTGAGGTTCGGTTAGGAGCTTGGATTTTATGGTTGGGTTGTTTTGACTTGCCCTCAGTTCGTGTGTTAGAGTGTATGTGTCTTGTCAAATGTCAAATGTGAATTGTTCGTGTAGTGAAATTGTGACACGTTTCAACTTCTAACACTTTAGATCTTTATGCAAACGATAAAGTTTTTTTTTTTCTATATACAATACAAATAATAACCAATTCCTAAATCCAAATATATATATAATAAAAATACTTTCTACTGGTTTAATTGAAATATATTTTTTTAATACTTCACTAATACAGATAGTATAATACGATTAATTCTCATTTAAAAAAATATTCTTTTGGAACTTATGATCTAAGGATCCACTTACAATGGAACTATTTTCAACTTAAAAATTTTGTTGGTAAATATTACAAAGTAGTTAGAGAATTATCCCGAAACCTGTTGTTTTTCTTATAAATGGACTTGTAAAACGAGTTTAATTATTCATTACAAATATTAACATACAATACAAAGAAGTTAAACACAAAGAAGATATCATAGATCACAGCTAGTAGTAGATTAAGTGATCGAATCTGTTATTGTTTGATTGTTAGCTGCGAGAGAGAGAGACGCTGCCATAACCATTATATTTATACCTATTCCCAAGGGGACATTAACTATCTATATTATACTAACCAACTCAAAGACGATACGTTTAACACGATTTGATAAGCGCAACAAAACTTTACTTATTGACCTACTATCATTTTAAAGAAGTAAATCTAATCCAACTTCTGGTCGCCGTTTCGAAAATTGGTTAAAACTTTAATTATTGTGACTGTTTTATTTTTCATACAATTGTGCATGTGTGTCAACTTGGTGTTTCGACTGTCTCGCACTTTTCATTGTTCGAATAGATAATATGTATGATTCGAGTTAAAGTTAAAACTAATGTTTATAATTTTTTTTGTTTTTCCTCCTTAAAATAATATGCATAACAGCTTTAAAGTAACTTTAATGAATAATTTTTTCACAAGTTTTTTTTGGGACATTTTTTAAAATCGAGTAAAAAACCAATTCCCTTTGCTAATGTAGATTTTGGTTAAATTTAAGCACCTATAACTTATCTTCATTAACCCAGCCCAAATGACTCAGTCACTCTTGGCTAATACATATTATTGAACTGATAAAAACTTATCAAAATACAAAAATGCATATCAAACTGATAAAAACTTAATGCATACCGAATTGATAAAAACTCAAATAACTTATGAAAAGTTAAAACGTCACAGAAACCTTTAACTTTCTAAGCTAAAACAGTGAAATTACGTAAAAGTTTTATTAGAACTTAAAGTTCATATAAAAATTTTACGTAATAAATATATCCAATTTAATAACGAAGTACTTTTAAATTCTAACCGTCCAGTAACAACAACAACAAAAAATACGTTTTATAGTAAATGAAAATCCTTTTCTGGCCAACCCCTCCTCCTACCGATCAACTTTCATGTAGTATGGAAATCTACTTTTTGTGGCGACTTTTTGTTAATATTTAATGTTATCATTATCTACTTTTAATAAAAGATTTAAGCAACTATTAGTTTACCCTAATTGATCAGAACATCTAAAGATAATGGCAAT
This sequence comes from Hydra viridissima, assembly GCF_058129835.1. NCBI lineage: Eukaryota > Metazoa > Cnidaria > Hydrozoa > Anthoathecata > Hydridae > Hydra > Hydra viridissima. Next base: position 7,656,597 of record NW_028324314.1, read on the forward strand.
ACCCGCCCCAATCCCTACCCATCCCAACTAGCAATAAAACTTCTTTTAAAATTACAATCAAACAAGGTTTAAATTACGATAAAATACAAAATGACCCTATATTTTTCCAAGCAGTTGTTTCAAAGCATTGAGCCGAACGCTTTGCTGTATCCTGTGAATACAACGAATCAAGCTACTACTAATGTGCAATTTGTCAAAAGGTTCTTGTTTATTCAGGAATAAAAATAATTTTAAAACAATTTTAAAATATTTGTTTAAAAAACTGTTTCTTTTTAAACCTTAAAATAGGTATTTAAACATCATAAGGTCATATTTACTCTACGAATGGTATTTCCATTACGTCGTATTCCAATGCATTTAATTGAGAATAAGCATTAATTAGTTGAAACTTAACTCACTAAGATTAATTAGCCTGAGTTATTATGCGGTACTTATAAAAATACGGCAATAAATATATATATTTGAACAGTTTTTATTTTTTTTGCAGACCTTAATTTGTTATTGTCAAAGGGGGGGGGGGGGGGGGCAAGTTTAATTTTTCGGACATATTATTCTATCTGACCAGGGTTTAAAGCGCCTATTGCTATAATCTTAAAAAGTGTTTTGTCACTAGTACAGTTTTACGCGGTCTACAAGCAAGTTTTAGGTTTATAGGCAGACTTTTGAAAAAACATTGTGTTGTTTGAATGGCATATTCTTTGACTATTGGTAAACATTTTCTTGAAAAGCAAGTCGAGCACCTACACGAAATTAGCATCGCAAGGCTAATTTCGTGTAGGTGCTACTCAGTGTGGTAGAGAGAGTTTGCCATGCATACTCTTGGTATAATCATCTGGTTAACTGAGTTCTACGGAGATGAAACTCCTAGAATAAATATATATTTACGTTACTAAGAGCGAAATTGAAAAGAGAGGCGTTTTTTAACCATAAGTTCTCGTACTTTTTAGTGTCGAAGTGCTGATTAGATAAAAAAGTGTATTGCTGTTCTTAAGCGTATTCCTTATGCATCTTTACAAAAAAAAGAATATATGTGAGATGAATTCTGTCTAATCCAGAATTCGATCTCAGAAAAAGTATTTTTTGACATAATTGATAAAATTGAGAATGAGAAAATCATAAATTTGGCGAACCCCTGATATAAAAACTAGAAATCAGAATTTTTGAAATGAGGGCATGATTAAAAGAATCAATTAAACATGAAAAAAAAGAAGTTTCTATAAGGATAAGTCATGGCACATGAGAACAGATCAAGTTTTAGCCGAGGTTACAATCATTTAATTCTTAAACCGTGTAAAATATGTACGAGCTACTCCACTATCATTGGTCCATCAGGATTCTTAAATTCTTTTTAATTCGCATACTATTATTTATAAAACACAACAACATTGTGGTTGCAGCAAGTTGCACAATGACAAAATGTTTTAAACACTGTCAATAGCTAATAAAATCTGTTGATTTTTTTTCCCCTCAATTATTCTTTGAAACAGGCAAAGTCTTTTAAAATATTTCCTGATTTCTTAAAATTTTATTTCTCTTTTAAAAAGCTCTAAAAATCAAATACCAAAAAATGAGTAAGCTTTCTTGATTGTGTTGTGGTATTTACTCATTTTCATTCCATACACCCCTCATACGTTTTGTCGCATCTCATAAGCTTTGTCGAAATTTCAGATACTTGAGCAGCTATTGAAAAGTATAAAGTTTCATTTGATTTACTGTGGCTGGTTAAAGTAAAATAAGTAATGACGGCTGGTGGAAAAATATATTTTCAATACAGTGTTAACAAATTAAACTTTTTAAAAAAATATTTCTACATTATTAACTTTAAACTATAAAATTTTGACTCTCAGCCTAAAACTAAAACTAGGAGTGCAATATATTTTTAGTAAAGCAAATAAAACAAAAAAGTTTAGAGAATAATGAAGAAATACAAATCTTAAAAAATTAAGCAAAAAGAGTTTCTAATCGATTGAATGTTGTAAAATATGTTGTAAAATATGTTTCCAATATTTTTTAAAATTAATTATTATTTGAATGCAAATTTAGTAATTGATTAAAAGATAAAGTCATTGTAACACTACACATTACCTTTGTATCTACCAATGTGTTGTTTATTGATTATAACGTTTGTTTCTATCATAAATATTTGATGAAACTAATTTTTTTTTTGCAATTGAGCGGTATGAAAGTGGAAATTGTAGGTATTGCTCATTTTTGCAAATGCTGATTTGTTTGTCTTGAAATTTCATTTGTTTTTCTCTGGTGCCGAGAATCGGTGCAATATTAAAAAAATTTGATTTAAAAAGAAAAAAGCAGCAAGTAAATGCGAAAGTATGAGTCAAAAGGCTCACGCTGATCATTACTTAATGCGAAAACAATTGCTCTTTTAACAGCTATAAATCAAAGTAAAGAAATTCTCTAAAGATAATTTAATTTAAGAATTACTATTAACGATGTTTTCGTATGTTGTAGCTAAAGTTTATTTTGCAACAGAGTACCGATCGTAACCTTTCTTTCAATAATCAACCATGTTTATATATATATATATATATATATATATATATATATATATATATATATATATATATATATATATATATATATATATATATATATATATATATATATATATATATATATATATATATATATATATATATAGCGTGTAAATTTAAAGGAATAGAATTTTGTTATATTTCAAAACAACTCTATAATAGCAATTAGTCACTGTTTACCTATCTATATTTAGTTTAAAAAAACTATTTTCATAAAGTTTTGTTGAATTTTTGAATTCCATATGTATTTTTATAAAATAGACATTTTGAATATTGCTATTAATTTATCATTACATGCTTTTATCATAAACAACATTCAAACATTCATTTTTAAATCATTCATTTTTAAATCATTCATTTTAAAAATAAAATTTTTTAATTTTTTAAAAAATGTGATTGTATGTTTCTATTGTTAAATTATTCCTTTTAGACAATCTTAAAACTAATTAGTTTGATTAAGTCATAAAATATTAATATACAATTGATATACAAATTAAATGTGCTATACAAAGTATGACAACTGTTCCAACACTTCAAGAAATGTAATAAAACAGTATTCATATTTTGTATAATACATATAATTTGTATACAATTATTGATATATTTATTTATTATTCTAACTTTTATGCGTATCTACATGATTTTGTTAAGTTTTTTTTTTATTAAACAAATTATAATATTATATATTTTTAGATAACAAGTTTCAATATTTCTAATAATAGTGTTTTAAGGAATTAAAAAAATGAGTTCAATAAATGCTGCACTGCGACAATCAATATTAAGACTTCCTAGCACATCATTTCATGAAAATGAGAGTGATAATACTCCTGTAAAAATTCCAGAAGAATCAGAGTTGGGCCCAATTGTTTCTGCACTAAAACTTGGAACATCCATGACTAAGTTCAAAAAAGGGCGAGCTGATCAAAAGACTTTTCAACTTAACCTGGAGGAATTTAAGATTTCTTGGTTTCGTGCTGGCACTAACCGAGAAGAGGGAAAAGGTCATTTTTATTAATTAGCTTTATATAGTCTTTTTTGTTTTTCTGTTAACGGTTTTTCAACACCAATAAAAGTTAGCCCCTTGTTATTAAAAGATTTTTTTTCATAGTTAACATTGAAGATGTAAGAGAAGTTCGCAGAGGCTGTAGTTCTAAAGATTTTATAGGCTTTCTTAAAAAAATTGATAACCCAAATTGCTGTATCATAATTGTCTATGGTTCAACATTCCGTCTGAAAACCTTATCATTGTTAGGTTAGAATTTATACAATTATATATAAACAATAAAATTTACAGACACAGGACAATATATTAAATTATGTAACTATGCAATTAAGCAACTTTTGTTACACAAACAGTATAACTTTTGCAACACCAATCAATTAAAATTTTCTTTAATTCAAACATGGTATCTGATTAATATTAAACAAATTAAAAATGAAGATGATTGATAGCGTTATTGTAAAGTGTATCTGATGTCTTCTTAGTTTTTAGATAAAATAATTTTTTGTGAGTCTTGTAACTTTTTTCTTGATAAACTTTAAACAACTTTGAAAAACAGCTGTTGGAGTTAAGGCATTCACAAGAATGCAATCAGCAAGTGGTATAGGATCTCATACAGCCATGTTATTTGTTATATTATGCAATAATATAAAAAATGCCATGGCTGTATTAGATTCTATACTACTTGCTGAACAAAAACTGACCTACTAATAGTCTATTTTAACATCATATCTCAATTATTTTTAGAATTATTTGAAACAACATTGTCAATAGTTGATTAATTATTTATATATCTTTATAGTCTAATGAACTTTCAGTTATGATATCAGTGTAAATGATTTGTAATTTAAGACTTATAAAAGCATTGAAGATATGATTTTTTATAAGCCACAATTAGACCATTTTTGAGCCAATTTTTATAACTTTGCTATTGAATGGCTGTAAAAGTAATGTTTACAAAAGAAAATAAAATGTAGAATAAAAAAACTTTTTAGCTCAAAATCCGAATGAACGAGAGTATTGGGTAAAGGCTTTAGTATATTTAAAATGGGTTAATCAACTTGCACCTCCTCCAGTTCTTAGTCACAGGTAATTTTTTACTTATTTAGCATAAATCATAATTGCTTAGTTACTAACTACTATAATTAGTAGTTAAGCTTTTTTCTTTTTATCATTTTATATACCAGATTTTCTCATTTATGAAAAAGTAATTTTCTAAATTTTTAAAACTATTTCTTAAGTATTGAATTTTAAAAAACCTGATGCAAAAAAACTCTGATTTAGATGGTTATGCAGAGAATGGTCTTTGGTTCCTAAAAACTGTCAGCTCAAGTAAGTAAATCCACATCATCTGCACTTAAGTTTGAATGAGATGGTTATTAAATAATACCTTTTTTTTTAGAATGCCAATGAAAGAGTTTAAGTTGTTTCTGCAGCGAGCAAATATTAAGTTGTCTAACAATAAAGTTCGAGATATATATCAGGTCTTAATTTGAAATTGATTTTGAATTATTTAAAATTCTAACCAAATAAAAAGAGTTTTTACAAACTTTTAGTTTTTTAATTTAATGATTTTAATGTTTGTAGCGTTATTCTAGTCAAGCAAATGGATTTGATGCAACTGCTCTATGTGAAGCCTATGATAATCTTATACTTCAATCTTCGGTAAGTATTATTTTGTAATAATTTATTAAATCCAATATATATAATATGATAAAAGTTTGAGTTTATAAAAATTTTAGATGTATACTTGTATATTTGACAAAGTATATATGTATATATATCTAAAAATGACATTGAGCAAATATTTAAACTAAAAGATCAAAAATAGCATGCAATTTTTCTTTTAAAATTTTGAAAAAGAAAAAAAAATACAAATATTCAGTTCAGTTTTTTAATTTTTTTTAATTCAGCTTCTTTATTTCAGTTTTTTTATTTCAGTTTTTTTACTAATAATTGAAAAAGACTGCTGTAAAATGAAAACCTTTCCATAAAAAGTTGTCCATTAGTTATCTCAATGGTAGGCCCAGAACTTTGACTATTTATTTTCACCAACTATTTTCAGTCTGAAAACCAAATACTAAAAACACTGCAGCTATTGATCTTTGAAATTATTTCATAAATATAAAAAGATGATTTAAAAACAACTTAGTTTTTTGGGAAAAGTCATTGCTGTTGTTTTGTTTGAACAAATGAACTTGATTTAATTCAAAATGATTTTTTTTAATTTTAAAAGAAACATTTCTTGCTGTTTTTGATCTTTTAGTTTAAATATTTTGCTCAATGTCATTCATATATATATATATATATATATATATATATATATATATATATATATATATATATATATATATATATATATATATATATATATATATATATACATACAGTGGTGATATTCAGCCGGTACAACCATACCGTTGTTAAAATTTTCAAAGTTTTCCGTACTGGTTGATATATAGTTAAATAAATTTATAATATGATATGTATTTTATATTAAATTGTGAATTATATTTTGTGTGTGGTACAAAAGACTAATTTCAATATTTAAATATAACTCACTGTCGCTTTTCGTAACTTTTTATATGAATTATATAAATTTCCAATTATATAAAAATCCATTTGTTAGGATATCATCTGGCAAGTGATACACGTGTAAAACAAGTAGACCCCATTACACCTTGTGAAAACCAAAATTTAATATGGAACTTATTAAATTAGAATTTTGATATTATTTTTTCTATTTCATGTAAATAAATAATTGTATGTGTAAAAGTAAATGTATATAATCTAAAAGCTTTTTTTTAAGCGTACCAGTTGTTGAAAATTTCGAGTATCACCACTGTATATATAAGTAACTGTTATCCTGAGTATCAAACCTGATTAAAGTTTAAGCAAATAATTTTTTTTATTAAAAAAATCTAATTATATATATATACATATATATATATATATATATATATATATATATATATATATATATATATATATATATATATATATATATATATATATATATATATATATATATATATATACATACATATATATATACATATATATATATATATATATATATATATATATATATATATATATATATATATATATATATATATATATATATATGTATATATATATATATAAGGATAACAGTTACTTAAGACATGCTAAATGTTAGCCTTAATTTTTTCTTGACTATGTTGTTAATGATATTGATAATTCTCACTTTATCTTCTTCATGTACCATTGTTGTGAAATCTGCTGCTTATACATATGGTTGTAAGGTTTTCTAGCTTTAATGTTTCTGCTCTAAGTTCTTCAATCCTTAGGAGCTCCATAAGTACTTTTGAAAATGCTTTTTTCATTTTACTACACTTATATTAAAAATGCATTTTGAGTCCTGTTCTCCTTAAATTTCAAAAATTTAATGTGATATGCATTAAGGGTTTGCTTGAAAAAGAATTTTTAAAAAAAATAGAAATTGTAAAACTACTTAATCAATATCTTTAAAAGATTGAAAGTGTTGCTCAGAGAAACTATTTATGTTATAAAGTATTACTAAAAGTTTTACTATTTTCTTGTTAATTGAAACAATCAGAATGATCAATCAAAGGCTCTTAATACACTACACCTTTTTAATCCTGCTAAAAGATCCACTACAAGTTTAACCGTGACACTTACTGAGTGTTAAATCTTGTTTAAAATATTTTCACATAGATTTCAATTATTTTTATAGTCATTACAAACTATATTTAAATAATAACATCATTACATCATTATTAATAATTACATCGTTAAGTTCCCAATAATTTTATGAATTTAATTGACATTTGTCATTCATGTTTCAATACTTGTAAGCTTCTCTTACAAGCAAAATTTGCTCCTTCCATCGAATACCGTGCATCTGTTCTATGGAATTACTTGTTTGTAATTTGTTAAACAAAATGTCATTATTTTGTTTGAATGCTTTTGTTAAAACTCTTAAAAAGGTATACAATTTTTTAAACGTTACTGTAGATAGTAAATCGCTATGAAGAATACTTCCATCGAAGTGATGAAAGGTACTTATTATTTTACACTTTACATTTCAGAATAAATCTAATAAATTCTAAATAAATTGAGAATAAATCTTATAAATTTTATTGTAAAATAAATTGAGTTAGTGTGTTTAACTTCTAAAAAAAAAAAAATTTTAATTAATTTAAGTACATTTAAAAATTTTAACAAGTTTAAACACAGATGTTAAAAAAAGAATGTCATAACTGTAATTAAACATTAATGTTTTAAACATTAATATTTTAAACATTAATATTTTAAACATTAATATTTTAAACATTAATATTTTAAACATTGATATTTTAAACATTAGTATTTTAAACATTGATATTTTAAACATTAGTATTTTAAACATTAGTATTTTAAACATTAATATTTTAAACATTAATATTTTAAACATTAATATTTTAAACATTAATATTTTAAACATTAATATTTTAAACATTAATATTTTAAACATTAATATTTTAAACATTAATATTTTAAACATTAATAATTTAAACATTAATATTTTAAACATTAATATTTTAAACATTAATATTTTAAACATAAATATTTTAAACATTAATATTTAAAACATTAATAATTTAAACATTAATATTTTAAACATTAATATTTTAAACATTAATATTTTAAACATAAGTATTTTAAACATTAATATTTTAAACATTAATATTTTAAACATTAGTATTTTCCGTTTCAACATCAGTTTTATTGTCAGTGTGGATCTTTATTACAATTGTTTTAATTGCAGTTTGTTCAGAAAACTTATTTTAAAGTTATTTAAAAACTTGATTTTTTTTTAAGTTTGTTCATGACCATTTATGACTTTCAAAGGTTTCTATTAGATGAACAGAAGGTTAGGATTTGTTTTTCAAAGTGTCTTCGTACAGCGCAATGTGCTCTATGTAGCCATAAACTGCTCAGAGCGCAATATTGTTCACGCATGCACAATTATTTTATTATAACAGTGTGATTTATATTTCACAATAAAGCTGGTTAGATAGGCGGTTAGGGTTAGGGATAGGGATGAGGATAGGGATAGGGATAGGGATAGGGATAGGGATAGGGATAGGGATAGGGATAGGGATAGGGATAGGGATGGGAATAGTGTTAACATCAACAAGATTTAAAAAAAAAAAAAAAAAAAATTTAGCACATGTGTACAAAGTATTGCGATCCGAGTAGCATAAGGCTGCATACAGCGCATGGCGCTCTAAGTAACAACAGCCTTTTTTTTTTTATACATGCTATAAGTCTAATAAAGCAGCTTTATTTATTTATTTTTTTTTTGAGGTTTTCAATAAAAAAAAATTAACTTATAAAACTTATTAATTAAATTAGCAGTATTTTGAATTTTGTAGATTTTGTACTAAATTGTGTTCAGGATTACAAAGCTGGAAACGATTTGTCTTATGTGCAGGGATTAATGTCACTGTGTGTCCCTGATGAATCAATGCACTCTGCTAACCCTAATGAAATTTTTTTTACTCAACAGCAGGTACTTTATTAAACTTTGTTAAAATCAAAAGTAGAAATGTCAGATAACCACAAGTAATTCTACGTGTTTCTTTATGAGCTCATCAGAAAGTTATGTTCTGGCAAATGTGATTTCTATTTGTAATATCATTTAGTCCAGCCCAAATTATTTAATTTCTATAAAATTTATTTGACAAAAGTTCAGTTAAAAACAAATGAAGATCAAAAGTTGCAGAGAGCCACCTTCGATAGATTAGTAAAACTATTTCTTTCATTTAAAGTGGAAAGTTTACATAGGCATGAAATTTATGATATTTTAAATGACATGTGGTCATATGGCAACAACTATAATATTGATGATGATAATGGGTTAATGATAGTAACAAAAATTTTTTTTTTGCATGTGTCTTAAAAGTTTCTTTATTCAATTTTAGCTTTAAAAAGTTAACATTCAAAAAGAACAAATTTTGTAAATGTCAAAGAGTCTGTTTTGGTTTTTAGTTTCTCACCTATTTATTCAGTCCTGCAAACAGTATTTTTAACGAAGAACAAACTAAAGTGTGCCAAGATATGACAAAACCACTTTCCTGGTACTGGATTGCCTCCTCTCATAATACGTAAGTCTAAATTGAAGGGCTCAGCGGAAAAGTTGCCTAAGCCACAATTACTTCATTTTTAGTAAACTGTAAAAGACTTTAAGGATTATCAGAAAAATAGTATTTATTATAAAAACAGGTGAAAAAATACACTGGTATATCTACTAAAAAATTAGGACACTATATTACTGTGTTCTGCAATAACAAAAATGTTAGGCAACTTTGTCTCCTCAAAATTTTTAAAATATTGTTAATAGTTGGTTAGGCTAAATGGATGCTTTGTTTATGACTTGTTAATGATTCTTTTATATATGTAGCATGCACTAATTTATGTCTTCGTCACCAGAATCATCTCTTAGACCCAAATCAGTTGCCTCCTCGTCACCTTTAAGAGCAAGATAATAGGGATGATGGACAGGTGGTATGAATTGTATTAGCTCAAAAAGATCACTTAGCTTACCATTGGGGTACAAGGGCTCAAGTTCAACATTGATAGTGGTAAATGGCCGTCCACGATTTCGCTTTGTTATGTCCAGCAACATGAATGTGTCACTTTCTAAATGTGTTTGCTTCATTTGAAATGAGCGTGGTGATCCTTTTTCCAATTTTATCCAGCATGTCTTTAGCCATGAAACTTTTTCGCTATTTGTTAATTTTTTTCTATTGGTTATCCCACTCTCCAATGATTTTGTACTGAGAAATTCATGGGTCTCCATTTTTCTTACAATAAATATTGGGGCCCTCTTCTTTGCATTTTTAATAAGGTCTATCCAATGATCTGGAACAAAAATTTGGTCCTTCCTTTTTTTGGCTTTTTCAATCACAGCAAAGTCTTGGTCGCAGGAGGAAAAACTATGCCCTGGTACAAAAAATTTCTGTTCAATGGTTTTCAGAAATGGAGATTTGTGCAAAATATATTGTAACATAAGAGACATTTTTATATTACGATTTTGTCCACCGCAACTATCGCTATACAATATTAAATGGGTCACAGTTTCTGGTATGTGTCGAAAAACATGCTCGAGGATACACGAACCTATCTCTTGAGTACCTCTGGATGCTTGTTCCTCACTCCATACATACATAAAACCTGTCTTTAAGTTTTCATCGTGGATTCCAAGATTGTAAGTCCACATTTGCCTTTTATAGTAGGCTATTCCTGTACTAAGCACTGGTGTCGGTAGAGTTTTTTGTAAGTCGAAAACTAATACCCTCTTGTTTGGATTTGTAAGTGCATCTAGTGTATCTTCTTTCATTTCTTCTTTTGCCTTTTTAGTCATCTCTTGATGAATAATAAGGTCCCTCCTAACAGTGTTTTTTTCTTCACCCTCTGAAAGACACCTGATTTTATTGTTAAATAGATCACATTTTTGACATGTATCTGATTGCGGATGGTGAAAATGTAAATTGAATTTTGTATTGAATATGCGTCGAAATACAAAAATTGAAAGTGGGGTGCGATCATTTTCATTGCAATTGCAAACATATTTCTCCTACATCGTTGACATTCGTAAAGTTGGAGGCAAATAATTTCTGTACTGGTTGTCTTTTCTGCTATAGTGAGAATGGTACGTTGGAAATAAGCGAATAAATCTTTGAAGATATTCTGTGTCTTCATCACTACTTTTATTTTGTGGAGCCGATTTACCTCTGCGATCTTTGATAGGTGTACCATCTGTTTTTTTCCTTGCTAAAATATTTGTTATTGTCCCATCAGGAATCTGCAATGTGTCTTTGAAGTAAGTTTTGCAAATCTTTTTAACATTTCCACATTCATCAGTTAGTTTATAGGAACGATTATTTGCCCTACGGGAGTTATTTGATGCAGTATACGTCCTGTGTTTTTCTTTTACATCAACAGAACCCATCACAAAGGCGTTTTTTAAATCCCAGTTCATGGTGTAAAAGTAAGAAAAAATTTGATTATGGCGAGCAACTGTTATTTTACTGCTGCACTCTAGATTGCAACCACAATCTTTGTTAATAAAAATCTTTGGTTCAACTACTTTGCCCTTTGATGTAACATATCCCTTCCCTGTTGACCTTTTCTGTTTCAAAATATTTCTTTTGTGTAGTTCTGGATGGACAACTCGCTTACGACTACGTCTATGACTATGGGTTTCTCCTTGTACTTCCTGGGAAAAGCTGTCGTCCTCTCCTACTTCTCCAACAAGGTTAACATTTGAATCTGCAATGAAAATGTTAGGTAAAAATTATTTTCTAACAAGAAAAGAATTCCTAACAAAACAAACTAAATGGCCCTAGCTAGTCTAATGCTAGACCTAACACAAATATAAACAATCAGTCCTAGGCCATATCAATAGGACTAAAAAATTCCTTTTATAAGCCTATTTAGTTTTAGACAAATTGTACATACCATTAACTCCTGTTAGTATAGATATAGGTCTTGCATTTTCTTCAACATATTGATCCCCAATACTTGAAACTGAAATAAAAAAGTGCATGTCAGTTTTTAAAAACTAGAAGAGGAAAACCTGCCTAAACAACATTGAGGCTAGAAACTATATTATTGTATGATAAACTCAATGAAAAGTATATCTTGATGCTGCATTAATTATATACATACCTTCGCTAACATCATCCTCTAAAGAAGTGTTGTTATCTGCATCTGAATCATCACAATCACTTTTCATTAGAAACTCTTCCAAATCTGAGCAGTTCATTTTCGCCATGTTGATTGTTGGATAGGCAACTTTTCCACAATTCAAATTTTATTTTTCTGTTAAAGTAAATATGATTATAGGTAGTAGCACTGTATGGATGGGCTTTGGGGTTTGGCACTTTTTCCACAACAAACTACATACTCAATGTACAGTTTGCAGTGATTATCCAGAAAATTTCAAAAATGTGGGTTAGACCACTTTTCCGCTGAGCCCCTCAATTAGTCAAAGCTTTATCATTTTGAAAAAAATTATTAATTAATAAGCCAGTTGATGGTAAATGCTTATACTAAAGCCACCATTAAACAAATTGATTTAAGGTCTTATTGCTTGCAAAAAATTTTTTATCTAGTTACTTGACTGGTGATCAATTGCAAAGTGAATCATCATTTGAGTCATACATAAGATGTTTGCGAATGGGTTGCAGATGTCTTGAATGTAAGGGACAATTTTTTGATTTCTAAAACAATTTTTTTGATTTAAACTTTATTTGATTTGCTAATTTGATGTATTTAATAGTGGATTGCTGGGATGGACCTGTAGAACCAGTCATTTATCATGGTTTAACACTGACTTCAAAGATCAATTTTGCTGATGTTGTTAAGGCTATTGCTACATATGCCTTTGCAGAATCTGAGTTAGTATTTTTTAATCATTCATTTTATCATATAACTACTGTATACGATACATTTAACTTTTTATTAATTTGTTTATCAAATGAGCATAAAATTTTCTGCTAATTGAAAAAAAGAATTTAATATCAATCTCAAGAACGAAAGAGTGAAAAAAAAAAGAATAGAAAATTTTTTATTTTAAAAAGGTTTTAAGGTTTTATCAACATAACTCAAATCAAGGTAATTCTGAACAAAAGGTATAACAACTCCTTCAAAATGTATTTAAAAGTCTGTTTTCTAGATGCATTTATGCCTCTGAGAAGTTAAGTCCAAAAGTGGTTTTTAACATGTTTCTTTATTATTATGGCTTTACTCATAAGTAGTTTTTATAGTTAAATGTTGATGAGCAGTCTTTTTGTAACTTATTGTTTCTTCGTTTTAACTTTAGGTTGTCACAATCATTTAGCCTTTGCTTTATCATCCTTTTATTTTTCTGGTGCAAAATAAACAGTTGCTTTTTAAACATGTTTTTCCTGATGAGAAATAATTTCATTCTTTAACAATTTTGTCAATTTATGTAGATATCCTTTAATATTATCTTTGGAAAATCACTGTAGTATACCGCAACAAATAATAATGGCAGACATATTCAAAAATTACCTTGGGAGTAAGTTTTATTATGAAACAATATTTTTTAAAAATGTTTTAGGTGTTGTCATTTTTTTTTCTTTTTAGAAAACTTTAGAATATTGTTGTCATTTTTTTTTTTTTAGAATACTTGGTTACTGAGTTTTTAGATCCAAATGAAACCCAACTTCCTTCACCTGAAAGTTTAAAGAGAAAAATTATTTTAAAGGTTTGAGAATCACTTAAAAAAACTTTCAGTTACATATTAATTTTACGTTGTTTAAGGGTTTAAGAATCATTTTAAAAAATGCGTTATATCTTGGTTAATAGTTTAAGATTAAAACACAAAAAATATCAAGATTTTTAATACAATCATTTTCTAGAACAAGCGGTTGATTGATGATGACTCAAGTTTTCGGCATTCTATTAGTTCAAAGGATTCAAGTAAGGCTACAAAAATAAAGTTGATGTTATAACAAAATTTGTAAAAGATCAAAAAAAATTTGGTCGCCTTTTTTAGTAATGGATGAGGACTTTCTTTCAAATGCCTTGAAAACTGGACTTATATATATGGAAGATGAGGAAAAGGTATTATAGTTTATCATTTTAAATTATTAAAGCAGTTAACAATTTCTTGTCATTTTTTTTTTTGAAAAACCTATACACAAACTACTTGGATCAACATTTTGACCAATCTACAATAATCTTTCTCAATTTTCAGCTGCAGTTTTAAAAAAGATAGTTCTCTTATAACTGCTACCTGTAGCTAATACAGCTGCAGGTAACAGGGTAAAGCAGTCTAAAAAGAAACAAAAGAACTTCTAGCACGTGATTTTTTTAATATAAAGTGTTTTTGAAGCAAAAGATTAAAAGATTTTTTACCAAGTATAAAAAAAATGTTTAAAATGTTGAAATTTTATTATTTCTTTTCTAGAAGTGGAACAAGCATTTTTTTGTTTTAACATCAAGGTTTTTATATTATTCTGATGCTCAAGATGCAACAGAAGAAGATGATGATGATAGTAATGATACTGATGACTCGGATCAAAAATCTGTAAGTTTACATATAAAATTCACTAATTGTATTTACAACAGAAATTATAAAGTTCAAAGAAATTTTAGACTTTTTTTTACATTTTCCTAAAAAAGAAAATGTTTAGTTTAAGAATAAAGCAGAATTGTTTATTTAAAAAATAAAAAGTTTAAAAAAAAGGATAAAAAAGTAATAATTTTGAAATGAAAACATTTTCTTTAGGGCAGTGAAGATGATCTGCATTTCTCTGAAAAGTGAGTAAATGTTTTAAAGCGATGTTTCTTCACAAACTTTTCACTTTACATGGCTACTAAAATTTAAAATCGTTTAAAAAATAATTTAGAAGTTGATATATTGAGCATTTCAAGTTTATAAAATTATTTACAATCATATTCTCTCAGTTTTTTTCACTAGATGGTTTCACCGCAACATCACACGGCAAGAAGCAGAGAGTCTGCTTCAAGACTATCAGCGTGGTGATGGATCATTTCTTGTGCGGCCAAGTAACATGTTTGTTGGAGACTTCTCATTATCTTTTTGGTGAGCTTCTTTATTAATTGTAGTTTTTTTCTATCAAGAAAGTAATTGGTTATTTCTACTAAGTGAAATTTTTTACTACCAATTAAACCAAAGGTGTTAAAGTGCTTTTTTTTAAATTCAACTATATTACACCTTTTATTATTCATGTAGAAAACTTATGATCATTAAGCACTGCTCTATTTTGTAATTGTATAACTTAATTTAAGCAGCATTTGCTTTCAGGCGAAAGAACCGTGTTCAGCATTGTCACATAAAGTCACGTCCAACGAATGATGGTTTAACAAAATACTTTTTGGTCGGCCCAAAAGGTTTTGACAATTTGTACAGTTTGATTAATCATTACCAGCTTAATCCACTTAAATCAGATAAATTTGAAATGCTGCTTACTGAGCCAGTTCCCCAGGTACTAAATTTTTTTTTTCACTTGTTTGTAAAAAAAAAAAAAAGACTTTTTTCAATAAAGCTACTTTTCTAATAAGAAAAATAAAATTCATTTTAATTGAGAATATGATAAATAGAAAATGGGTACAAAGTTAAAAATAGTGTCATTTATTGTTAAAATTTTTATGGTAAATATAAAAAAGTTGGATAGTTTTACTCTTTTATTATTTTTTAAATTTCTTTTGTTGTTGAAATATTTTATTCAACACTTTATTTTCATATTTTATATGTTGAAAATTTCAGCAATTCCATATTCACATTTCTGCACTTTATCTCTTTCCAAATGGTTGATTTCCATGCTTCAATTTATTTTAACATGGTGAACATTTTTATTGTTGATGGAGTGGGACTAAAACTATCAAAGCACTTTTATATAAACAATCAAAAATATATTAAGCAACCCAAAATAACCAACTTTTTTTTTTTTGCTAGAGTTATATATTATTCTACCAGAACAATTTGTACAAGCAGAACGATTTGTGTATTCTGCTTTCAGAACAATTTGGTTTTAGGACAAAATCTATGTATTTGTCTATAGCATTCTTTCCACTATTATTTTTTCCACCAAACAGCTGATATATTCTGTTACAAGAACAATTCATGTTGTGCTGTCTAAACAAGTGATAAACATCGTATTTGTTCTGGTAGCCAAAATGATCTTTGGAAACAATTATTTTAAAGATAAAAATTTCTAATGCTTGAATGTGATTTTAATTTCTTTCTTTTTTTTTCTTTTTTTTTCAAAGCCTAATGCACATCTTGGAAAAGAGTAAGTTATTTTTTATAATAGTTTTTTACTAGATATGTATTACAAACTGAATTACAATTATACTATCATGCTCAGTTTTTAGTTTTTGTGCCAGATGAAAAACATGATTACTTTCAATTCTTTTGCAGTTGGTATCATGAAAATTTGACTCGAAGTCAAGCAGAGGAAATGCTCAGGAGGATGCGAAAAGATTCATATTTTCTGGTGCGTAAAAGAAATGAATCTGGAGATCAAAGTGAATCATATGCAATATCATTTAGGTAGATAAATTTTATTTTTCTAGTTTTTTAATTGTATCTAACGCATGAATATAATGACTTTTGACTAAAATACTCAGTTGAAAATTAATTACTTTTCATGGAATGGATGGTATTACTAGAATTATCAAGAGAAATCGTTAAAATTGAAGTTGCTGCTGTTGATTTAATAAATTTTCTAATTTAGTGATTAATACTGTTTGTACATTTCAATTTTTTTTGACTTTTCCAGAACAGGAGGAACCATTAAGCACTGTGTTATAAAAAAAGAAGGGCGATTGTTCATGATTGGTACTGCTCCTTTTGAAAGCCTCACTGAGTTGATCTCTCATTATGAAAAGAACCCTCTCTACCGGCAAACGAGGCTAAAATACCCTTGTAATCAAGATGTAGTTCAAGAGCTAGGAATTGTAAATTTTTAAGTTTTATTGTTATGACTACATATCAACAATATCTTAACATCAAAGTTTTTGTATGTCATTGTTTAATCAACAGTCTCAAGAAACCAGAAATGTATTTATATGTATTTTTATTTAACCGAATATTTAATAAATCAAAAGATTTTATTTTATTTTCTTAGAACCCAGATGGTATGCCTAATGATGACCCTGATCAGTTTTATGCTCAGCCTAACCTCTCTATGCCAAAAGTAAGAGAAGTCACCTTAAAATTTATTGGAATTTTTGTTTCAAACTTTTGTTTTAGATTTTTGTTTGTCTTTGTATTTGATGTAATTGTTTCATTGTCATAGCAAGAGTTTTTTTAAATTAACTTTTCTTAAATTTTATATTTTTTTTTTTTTTACAAACTTCAGCCTGCCTGCAGAGCAAAATATGATTATTCTGCCCAAAAAGAAGATGAGTTATCTTTTTGCAAAGGAGCACTGATAGTGAACATTGTGAAATATGATGGCGGCTGGTAAAGGTTTTTTTTTTTTAGCCAAGCCTCTAAAAAAATTTAATCAAATTAAAAAACGTGCTAAAAGAAAATTTTTTAAATGTTTACTCTTCATAACAAATGTCATGTATATATGTCATATGTCATAATGTATGTTGCTTGTTTTGTATTTATTATTTCTTTATTCTATAATTTTATTCTATAATATTATATTACATTGTTTTGCTATTTTTGTATGCTTGGTGTGTGCTTGTTTTGTGTATTTCGTAAAAGTTATGCAATGAAAAAGAGGGATCAAAGGACCACTCACATGAATGTTTATTATGTAGGTGGCAAGGAGATTACGATGGTCAAGAGCAAAAGTGGTTTCCTGTGAACTTCACAGAAGAAACTACTATCAAACCAAAAGTTGAAGAGGTTTGTTGCTTCCTTTTTTTTTTTCTTAGTTTTTTTTTTGGTTGGTTTATTCCCTTTTATATACACTCATAGTTATAAACATTTAATTGATGTTTAAAGGAGCAAAATAAAGCTGCCGAAATACCACTAGATTCACAGCAAAAAGGTGCAATCAATCTGACCGGCTGTCAACTCCGTAGGTTAATCTTTGCACACACACACAAACACACACACATACATACATACATACATACATACATACATACATACATACATACATACATACATACATACGTACGTACGTACGTACGTACGTACGTACATCCATTTATCCAATCCATGCATGCATACATGCATGCATGCATCCATGTAAGCATGCAACCATGCATGCATGCATTACATGCATGTATACAATACATGCATGTATAAAATGCATGCATGTATACAATACATGCATACATTACATTACATGCATACATTACATTACATACATACCTATAAATGGCTTTTAATATTTTTAAACATTTCTTATATAGAAATTTTAACTTCAAGACCGCAAAGGCCCTATGTTTTTCTTTTAAAAACCTCAAGTGGAGAATTTGTATGTTCTGTTGACACTGAGCAGGTATCTTAAAATTTAAGCCATAATTCTCTTTCAAACTGCTGAGTCGAAAGTACTTTTGTTGAGTTTTTTTCTTTTCTTAAAGGAAATGGTAGAGTGGTTAACTAGTATACAGGACGCTTCAACACAAGCTGAAAATGCGGTGAGCAAAATCCGTGCATTAAGCGAACAAAAGAATATCGCAAAAGAGTTGTCTGATCTTATTGTTTATTGCGTCACCGTTCCTTTTAAAGAAGAAAGTAAACTTTTTTTGTCTTTTTCTTTCGAGGTCTCAAGTAAACATGTCAATTATGTGTATTAAATAAAATATCAGACAATCCAGTATTAAATTAGCTTTATTTTCTTCAGGTTATGATAGCGGTAAATACTTTGAGATGTCATCTTTTCCCGAGCAAAAAGGTGAAAAGTTCGTCAGCAAAAAGACATCCGATATTCGGTTTTTAAAATATCTTTTCATTTGAAATGTTTCAAGTTTTCTTTTAGACTGAAATTTTATTGCTTAACATAATCAAGAGAAATTCGGACAATCGTTCAAAATGAATTTAAATTTTTGTTTTTATATTTCTTGACCCCTTTTACGTATCATCAGCGTCAACTTAGTCGTGTCTATCCTAAGGGAACACGTGTAGACTCTTCAAACTATGACCCTGTGCCTTACTGGAATTTTGGTGTGCAAATGTGTGCTTTAAACTATCAAACGCCGGATCGTTCAATGCAAATCAATAACGGGGTTTTTATGAATAATGGCCGGTTAGATTTTTTGCCTATTGTGTTAAATTTTTCAATAATCCCCATTTTATTGACAGTACAAAAGGTCAAAGTTCTGATCATTTTTTGACATTCTAATCATTGATTGACGGTTGACCTACTTGAATTTTCAAGGTTTCTTAATTTACAGGTGTGGTTATGTGTTGCAGCCTGATTACTTTAGAGATTCAAACTTTAATCCTCACGATAAAAGCACATTTAAAAATGTGGAACCTTGGAATATTCGGCTGACGGTATTTTTATTGAACGCAAATTAAATAGTTTGTAGTGTGTTATTTTGCAGCAAAGTAGCAGGTGGCTTATAAATATTTTTAGGTGCTAGGTGCGCGCCATTTACCAAAATCAGGACGTGGGATTACATCACCGTTTGTTGAGATAGAGATAATCGGCTTGAGTTGTGATAACGATTCATTCCGAACAAAAACCAAACGTAAGGGCATTTATTTTGATAATAGGAATATAAAAATGTTTTTTAACTTGTTATTTAAGAGTGTTACAAGTGTTACAAGAATATTTTACGTTATTTATGATCCTCAGAAAAATTGTGTTTTCTTAATCTTTTTTGATTAATGAAGCTTGGATTGGCTTCATTTTAATATTTACACCATTTAGCGGACAATGGTTTATGCCCTACTTGGTTTGATACTTTTGATTTCGATGTGATATTCCCTCCCACCGCCATGATAAGGTTTGTAGTTCAAGACGAAGATATGTTTGGAGACCCCAACTTCATTGCTCAATCGTGTTTGCTTCTAACCAGTCTTAAGGTTGGTCATCGATCCATCCAATTACTCAATGCCTATAGTGAAGAAATTCCCTTAGCGTCACTATTAGTGGAACTAAAGATACAAAATGCGCAGGTCTCATTAAAATTTTTCGTTTTTAAGTTTGGTGCCCAGAAACTAAAACGGATTATTTTAAACTAAACCGTTTCTTTCTAGGATGACGAGGAATACTCTTCTATTGCTGAACTCCGTGATAAGATGCAGATGTTAATTGATCGAAATGATGGTTCAGTGCAATCAGACGTAGATATCGAAACAAAGAAACAGTTACAATCCTATCAAGATCAGCTTTCCAGGCTTACACATAGCAGAGAAACGAGGTTTGATACTTTTAGAGATTTTACATTTTTTCAAAGTTGCACCTGCTTTCTCTTGCTTTATTTTAAAAATTTTGTGTGGTTCTATTTGTTCTTGAATATCTTTAGACATCTTGAATATCTTTAGACATCTTGAATATCTTTAGACATCTTGAATATCTTTAGACATCTTGAATATCTTTAGACATCTTGAATATCTTTAGACATCTTGAGGCAGATGCATCAAAATCTCATGTTGTGAATCGTGTTTAGCGTCCCCGCATCGTCAACAGACTTTAGAGAATTACATGGTCCTCAACTGCAGTTTAGCTCAACTTAGATATTTAAGTTTTTCTATTTCTAAATGGATTCAGCATTTCTAAACTCGTTTAGAGTTAATCATGCGCATATTGGCAGCATTTATGAAGGGGAATTAATTTTGTTATTCAAAAATTAAATTTTTCTTTCTGATTTACGCTACTAAATTGTACTACAATAGTGCGTCGGATAGTTTTATAGTATTCAAAAAGGGTATTTTTTGTGTCCACATTTTTGTAAATGAAAATACTACGTGGAGTTTATTTTTGTATGTTTGAGTTAAATTTTATTTTTATATATTTTTTGTAAAATAAAACGAATTATATGCGAATTTTCATAAGGTTGTGTATGTGTATAAAAGATATTTCTGTATATCTATGTAATAAAGACATACACATTATTTTTATTTCTTTATTACAAAATATACAAAATATTTTCTGTATGTTTTACGTATTTTTGTTACATGTGGAAAGATGATGATTGGGAAGAAGAATGATATTTTTATGATGCACACCTATATTTATAAAGTAATCGCTTTCATTTTGTGTTTTTTAAATTCGACCTAAAAATTTTTACAACTTTACAGATGTAAAAAAAATATGGTCAAACTGTTTGAGTTTTTATCGTACATTTCTTTTAATATATATATAAAAGAGGACTGTACCGTCCGTGGTCCGTGTCCGGGCTGAGTTCTTGACAACCAGACCACCAAATTTAATCAGGAATGGCTTAAAAAATTCGTGGGAATCTAACTAATTCCATAGGCTATGTTTTAGCTTTTAAAACGGACTAATAACAACAGAATCTTTAAAAGAATTTTTCTTTTTTTCCCGACGTCACCTTTAAATGCAAAAATCTCTAGAACAGTTAGTCTAATAAAAAACCTTACAAAATTATAAGTGTAGAACTCTAAATTCTGAGCAATTTGATTTTTTTAAGCTCTTTGATTGGACAAACGGTTCTTGAGTTATTAATTTTTTAAAGAAATGTTCACGGAGATTTTTCAAAATGGCTCCCTCCTAGGCATCAGCTGAATTTCGCCGGCCGAATCCAATTCGAGTCCTCAGCGACCGGACAACTAATTTTAAAATGGCTGAAGAATTTATTGTCAGAATAAAAATTGAAATGTCTTTTCTTTCTTCTTTCTTTGGAATAGTTATGCATTGAACAAAAGGCAGTTGGATTGTCCCTGCTTTAAACAAATCAGCCCACGAGAGGCTGTATAAAATTTGCAAAAATAAACAAGTAAAACTAGCCTAAACCGGACCAGTAAATACGATGATCCAGGGGCAGTCAGCTGCAATGAGGAAGCATTTAAATTAAGTTGTTTGTCCAGTGGTGTGATTTGGCGAGTGGACAATAAAACTATTCTGTTCAAATACCAAAGAAGTTTTTTATTTCAAGAATTTTTTTTCAGGATAAACAATCAGGG
Organism: Hydra viridissima; assembly: GCF_058129835.1. Lineage (NCBI taxonomy): Eukaryota > Metazoa > Cnidaria > Hydrozoa > Anthoathecata > Hydridae > Hydra > Hydra viridissima. Next base: position 7,678,759 of record NW_028324314.1, read on the forward strand.
AGTTGTTTGAGGAAGGTAAATTCTTTCTTTTTTTTTCTTTTGAGTTCGGCCGCGTCCTAATATTTTAAAAAATCCAGGGGCTAATTGTAGCTAACCTCTTGCCGGTTATGTAAAATCTAATAGGCTCTCTGGCTCACTTCCCTAATCTTCTTGAACCCAACGAATGTTTAGCCTTGCTCATCAGATTTGAAAGGCTAACTTGAACCTGTGACTTATTTTCAGCCAACATAAAGTGTGAAAATATGTGAAACTGCAAAATCAAATAGATTTTTTGGGCTCACTATTTGGTAACTGAACTTTGAATCTATTACTTTGTATAAAAGGGATTGTCCCTGGGATTTTTGTGCCTTGGTGTTGTTTTCTTGCAGCGAACACAACGTTTCAGTTCTACATTTTCTCTTCTCCTAAAATAACTCTCTCTTTACAAATAGCTTTCCTTCAATTTATACTATACAAAGAACCTCAAATATTCTCATAAAATAAACCGCTTAAACTATATTTACAACATATCAAAGAAACTACGTCAATCAAATCCGCCGTAAATAGTTTCTTCACGCAATTCAATTACACTTGGGGTCACTACTATAAAACTCATTCCGATCGGAATTCACGACCATTTCATCTGAAACCCGCTGAAATAAGCGGATTGTTACTATAAACATATTTTTTCGTAATTTCCGCTAATTTCAGCGTAAAAACCCAATTAAAGTTTACGCGATCTTTGTGTAGCGGAAATCGTAAATCCGATAATTTGAGCTAGCTTTTTTTTTAACAGTTTCTTGTTTTGAAACAAAAACAGAAATCAAACTCAATCTCTAACATTTCTCATTGACAAAATTAGAATAATAAGTTCCGCATTTCATTTTTCACTGTCCACCTCGACAACAGATAATTAACAGTGGGTAAGAATGAATTAAAGTATGAATTTGCGCACGAATGAATTTCTACTTTTTCAGACCAAACTCTATTTTCATAAGAATTTCTCCACAAATAGCAAATACCAAGGTTATCATTAAATATTATTTGCAAAAGAAGAGACTATTAAGGTTAGTGTCACTAATCATGAAAGAAACTGTTTTGCCAATTACAAATACTTTTATCTAGATTTCTTTATATTGCAGTAGAATACACTGAATTTGAATATAAAAACTCAGAATTTAATTCTAGAATAGTTGTACTATATTCTATAGAACTATCTGATTCTAATGTCAAAAATAATTTCATCCAGTGGTATTAGCTTTTGACTCCCCATACTACTTTTGTTAGAATCTGTCACCTTCTTTGTAGTCACTTATTTGATGTTGTCCCAGAAGTCTTACATAGTTAAATAATACATTTTAAGTTTGTAACACTTTACAACATTGATTACATCCTATATTATGATATTGCATTATTGCAGTATTTTGCACCGTCTAGGAACCATTTACACCTTGGGCAATAGGTCACTTTTGCTATATTAAAATATTGTCAGGTAACTAAAACTGGTGCCCGGTAATTTTTATTTTAGTAAAAATGACACAAATTTTCCAACTCACAAAATGTGTAAATGGCATCTAAGGGTCAACATAGACAGGTGATACTAAAGCGATACTTTTTATAAAGTAAAATTATCAAGAATGTGATAACTGACTTTCTCTAAATAGTTAAAAAGAGAATTAAATTTTTCAGGAGACAACAAAAAAAGTTTTCGATTGGTCAGAGCAAGCTTGATTATTACTTTAATTTCTCCAAAAAAAAAATTTTAAATAAATAGAATCAAATTGTTCAATTTTAGTTTCCTATAACAACTTTTAGGATGTTTTTTGATGCTTTTTAAAGGTATTTATTTTTATTTACAGTGGCGAAGGCTTCAATTTAAGGGCTTATAATAAGTTGCATTTAGGACCAATACATTTTGTCTGGTCAAAATGGATCCTGCTTCTGACAAACCAAACTAACATCTAATGTGAATAAAACTTGGTAATCTAATTTTAAATTAGGTTTAGAATGACATTCTAAACATTCTAAAGCTGGCCTTGTAAATTGATAAAGAACGTCTTAAAACTCCTAAAACATATGAACGTAGGACTGTGGTAATTTCACAGAAAGATTCGTAATTGGAAATAAGTAGGGGAACATGGGGCAAGATGACGAACGTTTTGAAAAGCACTTATATCTTATTCAATAACTGTTCCAATAAGTGAAACTTTATCAAAAAGTGGAAAAAAAATTATGTATGTACATATGTACATAAAATTATGTATGTCATATATGTACAAAAAAAACCCATATAAAAATTAAAAACAGCCTGGAAAAAACTAATTAACCAAAGTTACCTCAAATTATCATCTTGCCCCGTATGGGGGGCAAGATGGCGGCTTTAAAAAAAGTAAATTCCATTATACCATTACCTTCTCAAATAACACGATACCATAAATTCTAGTTAATAAGATATGTGATACAAACGGTTATGTTATTTTTTTAACAATTAAACTATATATTTATATAGGGCTGTGCCAAAAAAAGTCTACTAATCAGTTCATAGCAAATTCCAACACAACAATATAAAGCAAATGTCAAACAAAACATTTTAATGCATAATAAAGAAGTATTAATGACTAAGTATTAATGTATTAATGACTAAGCTACACAAAAACAATGTATTAATGACTAAGCTACACAAAAATTATTACATTACAGGTTTATGGTAAAACATGTACTTTGGCGAAAGGACAAACGAGTCATTTTGCCCCGTTCATCTTGCCCCTAGGCTACTTAATCTTTAAAATGACTCAGAACTCTACATAAATAAGTTATCATAGCTTAATACTACTTGTATGGCTTCCAAATTGAACAAACTGAATGAGAAATTCTTGCTTACCTTTGGCTGGTGATGTAATGATGAAATAAATCAAATACAAGTGGATAAATTTTTTTTTCCTTAATATAGGAAAAACCTTTTTAATAATTATCTTTGATTCCGAAAATAATATTTATAAAAAAAAGCATAAATAAATCTAGTAGATGTAATCTACTTCCCTCTTCGTTACAGTCAGATTTCATATTTAGTTGAGTTTTGAAGATAACAATATAATTTCATCTTGCCCCATTTCGTCATCTTACCCCATGTTCCCCTATAATGTATATTTAAGATAAGGATATTGAATTTACTTACATTTCTTTTTTGAAATTTGTTTTTCTTGTGGCATTTAGTTGAAATTTTGCACAACTGTCCATAATATAAACAAAACAAAATGTAAAAAAACAATTGATTAACTAGATAATATCTTTTTGTTTTTTTTAAGAACCCGCTAATATTTTCGTTGGAAAGTTTTTACGATACGAAAAAAAATTTTTATAGTAGAGGCTATTTGGGATTATCGGGTTTACGCCTATTTTGTCGCATCCGATGAAATTCATCGGGTTTACAATTTTTTTAATTCCGATCGGAATGAGTTTTATAGTAGTGACCCCTGGTTGAGTATAAGATCTTGAATTTATCTATTTTTCTTTTGCTCTTTTCAAGCCTTAATGGATCTGCTTGCTGGAATAAGGTTAATGCTTTAACTTGGTCTTGTATGATTTGAACAGGCTTTGTTTGGTTTTGTACATTATCTGCCCCATGCAGAGAAACTATTATTTGGTCATATTTTTATTTCAGTCAGTTGGAGTGGATAGTTATCAATTTAATTTTAATTCATAGCTTAACATTTTGAGAATAAGTGGTTGACCCATGATGTTTGAGCACAATATTTTCTATAACTATGTCCCATTCACTGAAAGTCCTTGGATTGCAACAGCCTATGTTAGCACATTGTTTGACCTATAAAGTTGAAATGATTTCTTAAGTCAGCTTATCAATCTGACATGACAAAATTAGGCAAGGTGAAAAAATAAACGGCAATAATTTGCTTTGTTTTTCTCTTTTGCTTCAGTTTTTTAGTAATTGTGGGCTGAAAAGGATTATGAAGCCATGGAATAACTTTAAAACTTATTTATACTTATTTATTAAAAAAGGATGGCCCGAGGAAGAGGAAAGGGAATCGATTCAAGGAAAGGAAGGCGAGAAACTCCTGGTCAGCGCAAAGAAAGACTGTTGAGAGAAAAGGAACGGCGAGCGCAACAGAGAAGGCTTCAAACTGCGGCTGCAAGAGAGGCATTACTTGCACAGCGCAGGGCAAGAGAGCTTGAGGTAAGATTGTCTCAGACTGAAATTGAAAGAGAGGCCTCAAATAATGTGCGTAGAGAAAGAGATATAGAGATGAGACAATTGCAGACTCTTGATGAAAGAGAAACTTTTCTTGCTGAACAGAGGCAAAGAGTAGAGCAGTTCAGATCATCAACCAGGGCCAGACGGTCTGTTGAAATTGATGGCTTTATGTATGATCCTACAACTGATTATAGCACATTTTCTTTGATCGGTAAAATGGATAAGATTTGTAAGTTCTGTAGAGCAAGAACGTTTAAGGGTGAGCGCCCTGGACTATGTTGCAACAGTGGGAAGGTGAAATTAGCTCCTTTGGCACCACCACCTCCTGAACTTTTACGTCTCACCCATGGTGAAACTCCCCAGTCGAGAGATTTTTCGAAAAACATGAGAAAATATAATTCTTGCTTTCAAATGACCTCATTTGGTGCAACAAAGATTGTTGATCACTCTGGAATTCAGTCCACCTTTACAGTCCAGGGCCAAGTGTACCATCTGGCAGGGTCGCTTTTACAAATAGAAGGAAAGGCACCGCAATTCTTACAATTGTACTTTGTAGGAGATGCTGCCTCTCAGAGGTGTTCATATTTGTCAGGTACAAATCGTGAAATTGTTGAAAATCTGCAACGAATGCTTTACGAGTGCAATTCATTGGTGCATACTTTTGAGGTAGCTCTTTCTAGAATGCCTTCTGATGAGTATAAGGTTGTTATCAAGGCTGATAGGCGGCCCCCCGGTGAGCATGAGAGACGTTACAATGCTCCACAAGTTGATGAGGTTGCAGTTATGATTTCTGGCCAAGAGACTGGAACACGTGACATTGTTATTCACAAAAGAAATGCGGGAGTCCAGCGTATCATTGAAACACATCGCTGGTATGATGCTTTGCAGTATCCTCTTCTTTTTCCCTAAGGAGAAGATGGATACAATTTTGCTCTCAGACAGGTAAATCCAATTAGTGGTGAAGAAACTTCTAAGAAAGTGTCTGCCATGGAATTCTATGCATATCGTTTGATGGTTCGAGATGAAGAGCAGAACTACCTGCTTAATTGTCGCAACCTGCTTCAACAGTTTGTGGTTGATATGTGTGCAAAAATACAGAGTGAGAGACTGTTATATATTTGTCTAAATCAGAAGCAATTGAGGGCTGAAGAGTATATACACCTTAGGGATGCTATTGCTTCGGATGATAGTGTGACAAAAGTGGGCTCTTTGGTCATTCTGCCATCTTCATTTACTGGCAGCCCTCGCCACATGCATGAGTACTCTCAGGATGCATTGACCTATGAGCGTGAGTTTGGAAGGCCAGACTTATTTGTTACTTTCACGTGTAACCCAGCGTGGTTAGAAATTCGCGAGCTCTTGGCAAATGGTCAAGAGGCTTGCCACCGTCATGATTTGATTGCCAGAGTGTTTGAGCAGAAGCAAATAAAGTTTAGAGAGGCTTTTGAAAGACTGTGTTTGTTTGGAGAGGTTCAAGGATGGGTGAACACAATTGAGTGGCAAAAGCGTGGTCTCCCCCACTCTCACAATTTAGTTTGGCTAAAGTCAAAAATTCACCCTTCTCAGATTGACTGTGTGATATCTGCAGAACTGCCTAACCCTGAAGTGGACCCAAATTTGTTTGCAATTATAACTAAGAATATGATTCATAGGCCCTGTGGCCGCCACAATCTCCAAGCCCCATGTATGCAGGATGGCAAGTGCACAAAAAAGTATCCGCGTAACTTATTATGTGAGACTCAAACTGGTATAGATGGCTATCCATTGTATAGACGTCGTGCTCCATTAGATGGTGGCTTTACAACCAAAGTAAGATTGTGGGGAAACGTGGAAATGGAAGTTGAAAACAGTTGGGTTGTTCCCTACTCCCCTGTGCTTTCTAAAATGTTTAATGCACACATTAATGTTGAGTTTTGTAGTAGTGTAAAGTCTATCAAATATATCTGCAAGTATAAGAATAAAAGAAGTGACATGGCTGCTTTTGGCGTTGTTGGCTCAAGAGCCAATGACGAGGTGAGTAACTACGAATTTGGGAGATATTTGAGTAGCAATGAATCATTCTGGAGGATATTTGGTTACTCCATACATCATCGTTCTGTTACTGTGATGCAATTTCAAGTGCACCTGGAAAATGGCTAAAGGGTGTACTTCACGGAGCAGAATGCTGCCGAAATATCAGCTAATCCACGTGACACAACTCTGACGGCATTTTTCAAGCTTTGTACAGTTGATGAACTTGCAAGGAACTTGCTTTATGTGGAAGTTCCCAATTATTTTACCTGGAATGCAAGTAAAAAATGTTGGTCAAGGAGAAAAGCAGGCAAGGCCTAGGGAAGAGTGTATGTGGTGAACCCCAAAAACAAAGAATGCTATTTCTTGCGATTACTGCTGCACAAGGTGCGAGGCCCAAGGTCTTTTAATGAGGTGAAAACTGTTGAAAATTGCGTGTGTGAAACCTTTCGTGAGGCATGTCAAATGTTGGGACACTTGGAGGGGAACAACCATTGGGATGAGTGCTTGAATGAGGCTAAACAAATATCTTTACCTTCACAAATGCGAGACTTATTTGCAATTATAATTAGCACATGTAACCCTTCAAATCCGGCAGAATTGTGGAACAAGTACAAGGAAGCATTGAGTGAGGATATTCTTGCAAGGGTTAGGCGAGAAAATCCAGATCTTGAAATTGAATATTCTGAAGATGTATTTAATGAGGCCTTGATTTTGATCGGAGATAAATGTGAGTCCATGAATAACAGCACATTGCAGCAATTACGCCTACCTTCTCCAGTCCGCAACCAAGGTGCTGTGCTTCACAGTGGCTACCTTAGGGAAATTGATTACAATGCAGAAGATTTGCAAGCATATGTTGCTGAAAAAAGGCTTCTACTCAATCATGATCAAAGACATGATTATGCATCAATAATGGATGCATTAGAAAATGAGGATGGATCCATAACATTTCTACAGGTTCCAGGAGGTACAGGCAAGACATTCCTGACCAACCTAATATTGGCTGAAGTAAGATCTAGGGGAGAGATAGGTGTCGCTGTAGCTTCTTCTGGTATTGCTGCAACCTTGATGGATGGCGGAAGGACAGCACATTCTGCATTTAAACTTCCACTAGATATTGCTAGGTTAGACAATCCTACTTGCAGTATATCAAGGAATAGCGGTAGGGGTCAAATCCTTAGAGATTGTAAGTTGATTGTTTGGGATGAGTGTACCATGGCACACCATAAATCTATCGAAGCCCTAAATACAACTCTAAAAGATCTCAGAAAAAATGACATACTTATGGGGGGCACTTTACTTCTACTCTGTGGGGATTTCCGGCAAACCTTACCAGTCATCCCAAAGTCCACACTTGCAGATGAAGTCAATGCATGTCTGAAAATGTCACATTTGTGGAGACACGCAAGGACATTGACCCTGACTCAAAACATGCGAGTGAGCTTGGGAAGTGATAGTAATCTTGACAATTTTCCAAATGTTCTTTTGGAAATTGGTGATGGCAGGTTTCCTCAAAATGTCAACAATGAAATTCAATTGATTCATGAGCTGTGCAATTTGGTACAGTCACTTGAGGACCTTATCAATGTTGTGTATCCAAGTGTGGAAATAAACTATCAAAACTTAAGTTGGTTGACAGAAAGAGCAATTCTTGCTGCCAAAAATGATGATGTTCATGATATAAATACTAAGATTTTATCAATGTTGCCAGGTGAACCCAACTTATATGAGTCAATTGATGCTGTTTTTGAGGAATCTGATGCAGTTCATTTTCCTGTTGAGGTGTTAAATGCCCAAAATCCTCCTGGTATGCCACCTCACTCACTTTATTTAAAGGTAGGATCACCTATTATACTGTTGAGAAATTTGTACCCTCCCAAACTGTGCAATGGAACTAGACTGTGTGTGAAAAGAATGCTACGCAGCACCATTGAGGCAACAATTCTGACTGGAAAGGGCGCTGGTGAAAGCGTTCTTATTCCCAGGATTCCCTTAGTAGCTTCCAATTTTGAATTCCCATTCAAAAGTCTTCAGTTCCCTGTTAGACTAGCATTTTCCATAACAGTCAACAAGTCTCAGGGACAATCCATCAAATACTGTGGTGTTGATTTAAGGTCTCCATGTTTCTCACATGGTCAATTTTATGTTGCCTACTCTAGAGTTGGCTCTTCTAGGAATCTTTTTATTTTGGTCCCTGGAGGAGTTTCAAAAAATATTGTTTACAGACAAGTTCTGGATTAAATCTCATTTCATAATTTTTTAAATGAACACTGATATTTCCATGTCTATGTAAGTTTCTCTAGCTAGGTTTCTCAACAGCCTTTCATTTCAAAGACCAGGAGTTTTGCAAGGCAGGTATGTAAAAACTAACAGGAAATTTTTCATTTCTTTTTAGGTTTCTCTTTCTGTGTCTAAGTCCTTGACTGTAAGTCTTGAGACAAAAAGACTGGTCTGTATGTGGAAGTGCCTCCACGTGGCACAGACTGGAAACCACTTATCTGGGCTAAACTTCCACACTTTGAATTATTCCCCCCTTTATCTGATTTGCTCAATGGTTAACTTTATTCCAGGACAGCGTCGGGTACCCCTGCCAGTTCATAATAAAAAAAGCTCCAATGAGAGTTTAAAATTTAGAGGTTCATTGATATTCTGGTCATATGCAAAAAACTTTATATTATTTTAGTTGAGCACGGTTTCTGTTTGAATTGAAAAAAAGTGTTAATAGTAGGTCTTTCTTTAGAATATATATGAGATGCAGTATGATCCATCTCCTAAACTCTTAATGAACAAACTCCAATAACTCCATACTCAAGCAAAAAATCGTACAGGACATAAAACTCACATTTTAAAAATGTTCAGTTTTGCACTACTTTTTAAATATGAAAATTTCTAAAATTTGAGCTGGTTAAAGTTTACCTGAATTTCCGAAAATATGCAATCGTAGATTTCGCTTCTTTCTTTTAGAATTTAGAAATCACTGTTAAAGGTTTTTTTAGAAATCACTGTTAAAGATTTCTAGATTTCTGTTGGAAGTAGGTTGAATTGCTATCTTTAGGCAAGAGTGTAGTAGTTGTACAACTCTGTAATTACGTCATTCTCTTTGGTATACTCGAACCTGACAGGTCAGCGGTAAAAAGTTGATGAGGTTTTTTAGTTCAAATATATTCATCAAAATCTTCAATGGTATATATCATATTGTATAGAAATGTAACAGAAAATGATTAAAAATGCATTCTGGGTCTATAACACTTATCTGTACACAGCTGATCTGGATAATAAATTAAAACTTTTGAGAGAAAGAGTTTAAGATGGTACTCCTATATAAAACTTTTTGAAATGATAAACTTATAATAAAGGTAACCAATTATCAACAAAATTTGTAAAAGTAAGTATATGATGAAAAATAAATTAAGAAAAAAATGCCGCACTTGCCTCAACATTCTGTAAAAAAAAAAGTGAAAAACTTGATTTTGAAAACATGATTTATCAAAAATGACAATAAATAAACACTCAAAAGTTGGTAGTTCAGTATAAGTACAAAATTCATTTTTCATATGATTTTTCAAAATGTCTCACTGATTCAGATTATATTGATTTTTATAAAAATTGTATTATCCCAAAAAAAGAAAGCTAAAAAAACCATATGAGAAATGAAAACTGTGTAATGGAGCCGGAAATAATTAAGCTACAAACACATTATGACAAATGAAAACTGTATGATGAGCTGAAAAATTCAGCTTAATTTATTAAAATTTTTTATAAGAATGAAAATTTTTTAAATGAGAAAGATCACTAAAAAAGTCAACGAGTCATTCCGTGCCAAGTGGACCTTTGGTCCAACATGGAAAAACTCAGATTGTAATTAAACTTAATGAATTGGTTTATATCAATGGGAGAATCAAATGCTGAAAATTTCAGCTTAAAACGTTTTATGGTTCATGAGATGCGGTCATTTGAAATTTCCGATTTTCCCATACATAAACTTTAGCAGTAAAATCATGTTTTGAACATTTTGTTTTTTTTAATCATAGACAATTCTGGACTTTCTGGCTCTATTCCACTTTCGTACACACCCCTAAAGCCCCGCATCTCAAGGAAAAATTGACGTCCGAAATTAAGAAAATGTGTAAAAAAAAAGAAGTAGTTTTTGGCTAAAGCGCTCTAAATTCAATCTGAAGAAAAAAAAAAAAAAGAACATCAATTTTTTCAACCAATTTTATTCTAAAAGTAATTTGTTAAAAAAATTGGACGTAATTTTAACCGCTGAAAAAAGTTTTTTAAATTTTTAACGAACAATGTGCAATCATAAAAGAGTTGTTAATTAAATATACAGTAGCGTCCAAAAGTAATTGGACAGACACCTTTTTGGTTATATTTTCTCATCGAGTCAACATTTTTAAATGAAATTTTGCATAAGCATGTCAAATTATACTACAATTATGAAAAACAAAACAAAAACTCCCTTTTGGGAGTAATTACTTAAAATTTTGCTAAAAGAATGGAAATGACTGGCTCAAAAGTAATTGGACAAACTAAATATGTCGTTTAAAAATAAAACTTTCTCAACAAAGGATAAATTTTCAGCATTTTTTATGAAGATTTCTGTTAAATAATATATATAATATTACATAGTGTTATATTCTGTTACATAATGTATATAATCTGAGCATAATCCTAGTACTTCGTTGGAAAACCTTTTGCTGCAACGACAGCATTACATCTACGTGGCATTGAATCAACCAAATTAATTAAAACATCAATTGGTATTTCCTCCCAAGTGCGCTTAATCAACTCAAACAAATCATGCTGATTAGATGGTTTCCGAACACTAATTTTTCTCTCAACATGATCCCAAAGATGTACGATTGGGTTCAGGTCCGGAGATTGTGACGGCCATTCCAAGATACGAACTTTCTTTTGAGCTAAAAAATCCATGACTAGCTTGGAAGTGTGCTTTGGATCATTGTCGTGTTGGAAAGTCCGACCACGCAACATTTTGTTATTTTCATGTGGCAGCATTATATCTTTGATTTTTCCTTTATACATGTTTTGGTCCATAATGCCTTGAACTCGATAGATTGGACCTACTCCATCACGGCTAAAACATGACCAAACCATAATTGAACCACCACCATGCTTTACTGTAGGAACTTGGTACTTAACATCATTTCGAAGACCTATTGGACGTCAAACATATTTAATACCATCAGAACCAAACATATTAAACTTTGACTCATCACTCCATAGTATTTTTGACCATTGGTTTGCTGTCCAACTTAGATGTTCTTTAGCGAATTTTAACCGTGCTCTACGATTTTTTGCAGAAATAAAAGGTTTTTTAACAAGACGACGGCCAAAAAGGTTGTTTTGTCTTAAGCGACGCTTTACTGTTGCATAAGAGCACGAAATTTGATGGGACTGTGTAAGTTCTCTATGAATTTCTTTAGCACTCTTGCGCGGATCTGGCTTTGACGATCTTACTACAACATTATCTTGGCGAAAAGTTGTTGATTTCGGGCGTCCTGACTTTGTTGATATTTGGAAGTGACTCCGTTGTTGAAAAACTTTTAATGTATAACCAACTGTTGATCGTGGAATATTCATATCTATTGAAATTTGTCGCACAGTCTTACCGTTATTAAATGCTTGTACAATCAACTTTTTCACTGCTTCGCTTAAATATTTATTATGTCCCATTACAAATCATTGATCATTGAATGTTTTTATAAAAATCTGCCTTCAGAAAAAGAAGTTAAAATAGTCTAAGTTATATCAACATTGTTAGAGTTTAGTTTGTCCGATTACTTTTGAGCCAATCATTTCCATTCTTTTAGCAAAATTTTGAGTAATTACTCCCAAAAGGGAATTGTTGTTTTGTTTTTCATAATTGTAGTATAATTTGACATGCTTACACGAAATTTCATTTAAAAATCTTTACTTAATGAGAAAATATAACAAAAAAGGTGTTTGTCCAATTACTTTTGGACGCTACTGTAGTTTAATTGACATCTATTAAATTTGTTACTTAAAAAAAAGTAATAGAAAAAAAAAAATTATAAGCTGTAGTCCCATGTCCCAAGTTGGGATATTTTGAAAATTCTTTCAATGATGAGTTTGAAACTGGTAAAGCATACAAAAGGCAGATTTTTTATTCTTAGGACTTTCTAGGTATGAAGTTTTGAGTTTAGTACATGATTTAGCAGAATATTTGAAAATAAAACATCGGCTTAACGAAGAAAAAAAGATTGCAGGAAAAGGTTTTTTTAATGGGTATAAAAACTGAAACCTGAATTTAACTTTAAGAACACAGCAATCTTTAATTATCTACGATAACAGACATTCCAATAGAATTTTAACCATCAGCAATCAATAAGCCATCATCAGCCAATAGCTCAAGAACACTTAACACGATAATAACTTCCAACACTATCGCTGCTACAAAAATACCTATCACAGTGAACTTTTCTAAACCATCTTTTCTTTCCAATTTCCAAGACACCAAATCTGCAATGTCTGACGTTTTACATATTTAACTTTTATTCGAAATGTTTTTCAAAAGTTAGTTTAGAAAGGGGTTTCACTAAATGGATGTTACTTAGCATATTTTAAGAAATGCCCTCTATTATTTACGAAATAATCTATTATTTACGAAATAATCTGTATTAATATTGATCTAAAATTGATTTACGACGCAAAAAATTTGCAATACGCTTTTGGCCCTATAAAACCATTTTGTAGTAGTCACTGATCCTGACAATCTGAAGCAACTGTATTTGTACAATTTTTCGCAAGTACATACAAACCCGTTTCTTTACCTGACTAATTCATTCACAAAATTGCAGTAGCTTTCAAAATATAACTTTCCCATGTAAACTAAACTTCAGCTTATAAATCGCAACACGAAAGAAGATGGGAAAAGATTTCGTTTGGTTTTCTAATCTTTGCTGTGTTACTAACTTTCGAACTTCATCATCAGCGGTATTGTATTTTTCAATACGTTTATGACTAGTTTTTTAGAATACCCTAGTTGACACGAAAGTTGAAAAAAGTTATGGCCCTTTGATGACATTGAAAATCATTTTCTTTTCTCCAGAGCAATCTTTCTTTTGCCCAATGTTCAATTCAAAAATATTAAAGTATATTACAAATTATTTACAATTTGAAGTGCGTGCCTTTTTCTAGGCAAAACTCTGAATTAGAAAGTGAAAGTCTATTTGTTTTGCAATGTCAGACTAAATGCTGAGTCCATCCAAATTGTTCAAGAAATCTCGATCCATAGTGGACCTAAGAAAATTTAGATTTTCTAATCTGTACTCTACGAAAGTATTGAACAGTTCCAATCCATCCAACTGTTTTCTACTAAAATTTGGCATTGTGAACCAAAAGTTCATTGTTGCGAGATTCATTTCTTGCACAAAGTCTTTACCACTGTTATAAGATTCATTTCTTGTACATGGTCTTCACTGCTGATGCCTTTAAAATACTTTTACCCAACATGCTTTGCGTTTCAATTTCTGAATTTTTTTTTTGTTAGAAAGGCATTAAAAATCTCTTGTTGCATTAAAAAGAACTGTAAGGAAATTTATCTGCATCGTTCATTTTATCTACGCTTTCATCAGATGCATCCTTATCATAGACACTTGATCTTTTTCTGGCCGTGATACTACTGCTCCCAAATAATTTTACTTCTACCTGAAAGCTACAGGTAACAAGCTTAGCTTCATTCCACATTGCTTTCCAATTGTCTTTAAAAGGTACTAGTTGTGTAAGCTTTCTATGTATGCAACTTCCATATCTAACGCCGTATCATTATCTTGAATGACTAGGTAGAGTTGTTACCACCGTGCGTAGTTTTTATATAGCAGAATCGTTATAGAATATGTGGATGGAACGAAGGCCACAAGAGGCACATTACAACAGATTTAAAAGCGATTGGTTTGACTCTACTTGCTTTAAAGACTGGTTCTATTTTTTAATTCTACTAAGACTGAAGAAAGTTCAAGGCATGTTTGTTTTGACTGCAATAGTAAAGTTTGATGGGAAGTTGGCGTTATTTGTGGCAATTTGTCATCAAACTTTATTAATATGGATTTTGTGGAATTACCAGTAAACTCCACGCAACTCAGTCAGTCATTAGATATTACATACATTAGGCCATTGAAGATCAAATAACGCAAAATAATATGTAAATGGTGGAAGGTAAAAGACTGGCGAGCCCTTTCTTTGCTTAAAAATGAGTTTGCTGTTCTTCGAAACTGCTTAATTATCAGGTTGAATAATCACGAGTGAAATTTTTTTAGCTGCTGTCTGATAAACAAGAATTTTTCCATTAAACAAATCTCAAATATTGTCTCAATTTACTTTGTTGTGATAAGACAAGTACTAACTCAACTCCCAAATTGGTTAGTCTGTCATTTTTAGATTATTTAAGCAAAACAAGAGGTTGTAACTCGACCAAACCGACATAAAATTTCTGTCCAACTCAACATCAGAATTGGAGTTCAATAAACAATATTAGAAAAATGTTTTATAGCTATTTTATAGTTACTTGCTTATTTTTTGTAATTTTGTTTATTTTGTATTTACACTTAAGTGTTTTTATACATCAACGTCATCTTATTATGGTTTATCTTTTCTTTTTAAGTTAATATATTATATCAAAGTAATCCCATTAAAAAGCATGGTCATTTTGACTCAACATTTAGACTTAAAAATTATTTTAAGTGAAAAATTTATAAAATGTGGTATTTATAATTGTTAAAAACATCAAGAGTCAATGTTTCAGGGAATAGCTTTTGTATTTTTAACAGTGTTGTTCTCGACTTAGACTAAATCGACTAAATGTCGACTAGTCGAAAGTCAAAATAAGTCGACTTTGAAAAATCGAATAGTCGGTTTAATCGACTGGGTTTTCTAGTAATCGACTAAAAGTCGATTTAGTCGGGTTATCATCCTAATATCCTTATTTCAATTTTTTCACTGGATTTAATTTTATCAATCTTTAAAATTGTTATGATGCTGACCAATGAGAAAAGAGATATATTTATAAGAAGGGGAGACCTCTGTAGCCCTAACGGCACATTTTTTTGAAAATAATAAAGTGTAGTCCCAAAGAGTATGAATTTGGGTAACTTTTAAAAGTTGCATTCATTTACAAAAAAAAATTCTTGGCGCCTTCCCGGGCGCTCAAAAAAAAAAAATTTGCGCCAACCAACCTACTCAAGGGGTAAGTTGACTCACAATAATAAAAATTAAAGTTTAAGGTCCTATTTATATGTATTCCAATAATATTTTAACCCCCCATCCCTTTATTTTTTAAAGAAATCATAGCTGAAATATACTTTTATCAATATCATCAAACTTTTGGGTCAAGTCATTGTAACATTTTAAGTAAAAGAGTAATTATAATTAAAAAGTATATAATTAAAAAGTATAATATAATTAAAAAGTGAAAAAAAGTAAAAACAAAACAGTGTTCCCAATTTATGGTTATACAATATTTAAAACGTATATTGTTTTATTACATGAATATTTTCAACTAATTGAGTTTCAAATCGGTTAGCAGCAATTATTGCAAATGAAAAATAAAGAGTTTTTGATTATGCATGACTTGAGAGCCCAGAGGTGACATTGGGTGCATTGAACCCAGACTTCTTCTGGTTTACTTTTAGAAAATATTTCAACACAAATCAAATAAAAACACTCCTATTCTACAGAGCTATTTGGACGATTCAAATTTTTTCCAATTAAGTGTATACTTCCTTTACTAGTTGATCTTTTATTTATCTTATTATTATCTTTATTTAACTTTTTTGTTTGCTTTCTCTCTTCAATTGCTAACTTTTTATTTTTAGCTGATTCTCTTTCTATTTTTAAAACATTCTTATTTGGTGAATCTGTAAGAATTGATGTGGCTCTATTTTTTTTATTAAACCTTTTTCTTGGTTCTACTTTTTTGAATGGTCTTAAATCTTCAGGCGATAGAACTACAGTTGACTCTGTAGATGCATTGTGCATAATATTAGCTTGAAGATCAAGATATGGTTCTGTATCTTTTGAGCAACCAGCTTCTAACATGTCATTCTCTGATATTGTAAAGTCAACATCAATTACATTACTTGTGCTTTACTTTCCACAGCACAGTCTTGTTTCGGAGATGGTCTATCTGTGGTATAGGCTGGCATAAAATCATGTTCACTAAAAATGTTAACATTTAGTGGGAGAATTCCTGTTCTTGCAAAACCAGCCTTGATATTATTAGGGGTACATGCTAAAGGAAATGAGTTACCCACAATACCTGGCATACTGTAAATAGACATTGTGGAACCAGGGTGCATTGTCATCCATGCATCATAAGCTGTGATAGTGTATTTTTTAAAAGGTCCAAATACACTTCAATCTAGAGGTTGAAGTTTGTGGCTGCAATGTGGAGGAAATAAACAAACTGATACCCCATTTTATTTAAAATAATCTAAAGCCTCTACTGAAGTATGAGAGTCATGATTGTCTAATAGCAACAAAACAGGTCATTCTTTCATACTTCTGGCATATTTGAAAAAATGATGGGAAAACTGTAAAAATTGAACTTTGGTCATTCAACCATTTGGCCTGCAGCTTTTAAATTTCACACAAGGAAATAGGAAAAATGGAGGAACTGAATTTCAACTTGCAGAAACAGTAACTGCCACAGTTACTAAACTGCCTCTCTTAGCAGAAGTAACACCCAATTTGTTTTAAACCTTTTCTTGCTACAATATGATCTGGAGTTTGAACTGTGTAATACCAGTTTTATGGATAAAACTGGTATTACACAGTTCAAATTCTCCACTTTTTAACTTTAAACGGTGAAGAACAATTTGTAAATTGTTGTAAAACTTTTGAACATTTGTTGGATTAAAACTGGAAACATGTGCTTGACTTGTTGCCTCAGGTTTTCTTATTGACAGTTTTTTGTGCCTTTTGAGGTAAGCACTGAACCAGTCCTCTCCAGCTGCTTCATTTGCACCCCAATTATGAGGCATTTTTATGCTATTCGTTTTTCCATACTGATAAGCTAGTTTCCTTACTTCCTTAGGAGGAAGTCCATAATAAATATCAACATTAACCCATTAGTCAACATTAACCCTTTCGAGACGAATAAAAATACGAATGTTTTTTTTTTGTTTTTATAATTTTGTTAGTCAATAGTACCTAATCAATTGGAAAAGTGAAAATAAAGCATCAAGGTTTTGGCAGGGGTGGTGGTACAAATATGTAGCAGCAGTCTTCTTTAGTGGTTCATGTGTACCATCAGTACAATACGAATATTATTCTTGAAAAAAAGTTAGATTATTTACTGTTATATAATAGAGTATTTTTGCTCAATAAATATTGTATATTTTTGACAAATTGTTTTTGTGTTTGGTTTTCCGCACATCTACATCTACGTCTTGGTGTTCCTTCCACAGGAAGATGTGGATTTCCCTCTCGACAATGAACGTTGTACAGCCGCAATTTTTCTTCCCTCATTTATCATTTTCTCTGCCAGGTGAACCAAAAATTGCTTCCAAGGAATTTTATTTGTGTGGCCTCCTTATGTTTTATCCAAACATTTACAAGGGACATCATAAGTAAGCGATAAAAACTTTCTTCCACCATTTATTCGATTTACGATCCAGTTCATACAGTCCTATCATTTGGTCCGCTAAATCCACCCCTCCCATAATCAATGATATATTAAGAATAACTAGATGTCTAACTGCCGTTAATCGGTATAAGGAAAAGTGAAGCAAAAATCGGCCATTATGGGGGGCAAAATCTTTACGCTATTTATCAAAACAAAACAAATACGAAGCTTTTGATTTGTTAAATTTGCCCCCCATAATGGCCGATTTTTGCTTCAAAAAATACGCGAAAGTTAGACATCTAGTTATTTTTAATATATCATTGCCCATAATATTGCGATGAAGCGCAACCATCTCTGGGCAAGAAACATTACATTATAAGCCGTCTTTCAAAGTTTTCGTCGCTTCTGTAACATCAGATTTATGAAAATTACTCAACATAAGGACTTCTTTTGTGTCTTACCATTTTACAAATAGCATCTTTACTACACTTAAACATATATTCGCCTCTTTTCAGCTTTTTATTGACTTTAGGTAAATATTTTCTATTTTTGTTGCACGTTTCTAAAGCGTCATCAATCAATAAAAATAAATGCATTTCAAGCGAATTTTACTCACAAAAGGCGATCAGCTATGTATTTTAGTGGTACATATATGTACCGAGAGTCTCAAAAGGGTGAAAGTGATTACAAAATTTTTATTCAAATATTTCGACTATGTCGACTAAAAGTCGATTTTAAAAAAGGTATTAGCCGATTTTCATCGACTTTGAAAAATACATTAATCGATTAAGTCGACCGTCGTATAATTTCGTAAAAACAATAATTTTTAACTCATTCAACATTAAAGGGCTAAAGTAACCCCGTTTTACGGTACACTTCATGTAAAATATACTTTCGATCTCTAGTAGGTGAAAAGTATAGAATTACCAAGATTTTATAGAACTTATCATAAAAAAGAATCTTTAAAAGAGCTCTTTAGGGAAAGAAGAAATCTTTAGAACTGTTTTGTTATCACCAAATGGAAACTTTCATTAACAGTAACATCATAATTGATAACACTTTCTTCGTTAAAGAACCGAAAATCAGCGTGTTGCTTTTCTAACAGGTTCTTTGTTATTGCCCCAACTAAATTAAAAAAAGTACTTTTTTTAATTGAGTTTTTTAAAAATATATCGTTGTTTACAATTTCGTTTAAAAAACGGAAACTTAAGTGAAATAATGGAAGAACTTCGACGATTAAAAAAGAAAAACTTACTTGTCAAACAAACGATTCATTTCTCTTTCGGCTTCTTCTTCCTTATCTGCTTCCTGTAACAAAAAAAAATTGATCATACTTGAGAGGAAAACATAACCTTGTAAAGTTTAAATCAATTTTTTATCGATATTAAACTCATCAATTTTAAAAAATTAAATTCTCATATCAATTCCATGGTTTGCCTTTAACAACATATTAATAACTAATATATTAGTATACATGTATAATATGTAATTCAGGAAACGTAGGATCAAATGAACTTCATCCATAAAAATAAGTCAAATTTCTTAAAATTAAAAATATTTTTTAAAAGCTGTCACCTCCTTAAACTCATCAAACAACATGCTTTGTTGTTCGTTGTCACTTTTAAACGCAGCAAGTTCATTTCTTCCAATGATATCTTTAGTAGGTTTGTTCCAACCAACAAACCGCTGCTAGAAATCAAATTTTCACGAATTCATACTTTTCACGAATTCACGTCTTTAAAGCATGCTTAACTCAGAGAATTGTTTTTTCCAAATTAAGAAATACAGTTTTCCATTTTAAAGTTACACAATTATCATTTTAACTGAAAATATTTCAAGTCAGCTTTAAAAGAATCCATTTACATACCTTTTTAAAAACTTTAAAATTCCTAGGCTTCTTTAAGGGGGCTGGTAATGGTTGATAACTTTTTTGTTTAAAGAAATTTACCACCAGCGCTTCAAAAGATATTTGTATAAGGTGATGAGACAAACCGTTAAGGTCCGGATCTTCCTCGTCTTTAACTACAACAGTTTTCTAAAAAAAAAAAAAAAAATTGAAAAATAGACGTAGTGTTGCCTTAGGCTTTGGAGGTACCTAC
The DNA here is from genome assembly GCF_058129835.1 of Hydra viridissima. NCBI lineage: Eukaryota > Metazoa > Cnidaria > Hydrozoa > Anthoathecata > Hydridae > Hydra > Hydra viridissima. The sequence goes on from NW_028324314.1 coordinate 7,698,665, forward strand.
TTTAAGTTTGGTCCCTGAATAAGTAACACACTTCTTTCTGCCACACAAACGTATAAAATTAGAACAAAAATCCAAAGAATTACTTTATCGTGACACGATATGAAGCCTTTCACTGCTTCAGTTTTTTTAATCACGGGAGGAAACTCTTCACTGATTAAGTCTTCATCGTGAAATAAGCGTTCTGTCTGTTGCAAATCGGTTTGAGATGGAACTGAACCATGGTTCTTTCTAGTTTTCTGAGAAAGACTCAAAGAAGAAATATTAGGTACAGTTTTACAATTGGGATCTTCACTTAGAAAGCTTTCACTTAACCAATCATTTTCAGAACCTTTACTAAAGCAATCATTTTGAGAATCTTTAACACTCAGAGGAGATTGTTTTGACTTATTGTTGGGCGAAATTAATTCGAGTGACTTTCTATTTGATATGATCATTTCTTCGATAGGATTTCCTTGACTTTCGTCAATTGCTTTCAAGAACTTGTAATTCGTAGGACTAGGATTATCAACGTTGTTGACTCCAGTATTCAGACTGCCAGAACTATCATCTTTTATAAAGATCGGAGTTTCAAAAAAATCACCTTCAGATTTAAAATCAAAAAAGTTATCTACTAATTTTGCTTTTTTATGGTTTGTACCCCCTGACGATGATTTCCTTTTATTTGAAGAAGCAACAGAGCAATAGGTATCAGCAACAGTTCTATTGTAAGGAGAAAATGACAAACTAGGCTTTTCTATCTGGATATTGACTGTATTACTTGCGAGAATGTCATCTATAGATGACTTCTCTATTAGTTCAGACTCAGGGATGACTCTATTCAAAATTTGTGATTCATTTATGGTCATTGTAGCATTTTTACTTTTTTTTTTATTTTCAATCAATGAACCAAATATTTCAGAACTTTTTATGAAGTTTTGATTTTTTTCAGTGAGATTAAAGTTCTGCACAAGGTTTTTTTGAAGTTTTGCAGTTGGATTAAAGTTAAAAGGGTCTTCTTCAAATGAATTATCATCTTCTTCAAATGAAATGATGTTTATTACTTTTGGTTTCTCGCTCTGAGATAGACATTTAGACTGATTGCTGCATAATGTAACCTTTAGTTTTTTTATATCAGGTGAGTTTTCTACGTTTTGTTCGGTTGCTTTTCTTAAAATTAAAGACAAAAAAAAAGTATGAAGCCCACAGTAAAAAAAAAAAGATTGTTTTCACTTTGAGTAAGTCTAATGTTAAATTTTAAAAGTCTGATTTTTAGTGAACTTAAAAAATAAAAGAAAAAAGAAATTATATATAAAACATATTTATAATAAAAGGAGTTTATATATAATACATGCTTATATATATTAACACATATATAGAAATATATATAGCATGCATAGGGCAATCTATACAGCTATTCACGAAAGTTTAAACGATTGCAGAATTTTCAAATCTAATCTTCGGTTTTTCTTGAATAAAAACCTAACGGAAATAGATATCAAAATAATTATTTTTCCAATTTGGTAAATAGGTTATTTGTTAAAAGAATAAAAAAAAGGAGGCTTTGACTCATTACCGTTTACTCAGAAATTTCATTAAAAGGTAGGTGATACAAATTAAGTGGTTTCACAAAAGTTTAAACGATTTTATTTAGGATCAATTATTTGCTAATTAATTGATAAATCCACTGCGAAATTTTTTTTCGCAGCGAATTTATCAATTAATTAGCAAATAATTGAGTAGTTTTTCAATCAAAAAATTCATCACAACATCATCAGGCAGCTTTTAATTCATTAAAAATCAACTTAAAATATTGTGAATTTCAAATTAATTTCAATTGCGTGCAAATGGGTCGAAAATCAGTTTCTAGTGACATCAAATGGCAAGTTATTGGTATGGCGCGGACAAAAAATCACACAAACGTTCAAATAGGCAAAATGCCTAACATTTCTGAATATTGCGTTAGAAAAACCATCAAAACCTGGGAACTTACCAAGGACGTCTCCAAGATGCCGCGTACTGGGAGACCATCCAAACTCAGCAACCGTGACAAAAATGGTATATTCAGAATAAGCAGAGAAAACCCCAGACTCAGCTACAAAAAGCTAGCACAAATCTTCAATGAGTCGAAAAATAATCCAAAAGTTAGCAGAGAGCTCGTGAACATTGTCGGACAAAGGTATTGGAACGTACATAGCTGCTAAAAAACCTATTCTTTCAATCACGGATAAACGTAAACGACGAGTGTGGTCCAAAGAAAGGCTGGACTGGTCTGTAGAACAGTGGGCAAAAGTTATTTGGAGTGATGAAGCTAACTTTCAAGTTGTAAACCGCAAGGGAAGAATCTATGTCAAAAGATTTGCAACTGAGAAATATTCAGACAGGTTTTTGCAACATCGTCGACAAGGCGGTGGAGGGTCGGTTGGCATCTGGGGATGTTTTTCTCACAAAGGTATAGGCTTCTGTGAGCTGCATGAAAGCCGAATTAATCAATACACCTACAAGAACACATTGGAAACGTGTTTAGTTCCATCAATCAGACACTTGTATGGCAGAAGAAAGCAATTCATCTTTCAACAAGACGGGGCTTCAGCTCATACAGCACACTCAAAGAATATTTTTTGAAAAAAAAGTTCAATGTGATGCCCTGGTGCCCTAGATCACCAGAACTCAACCCAATCGAAAATATTTGGTCTTGGATCGACAATCAACTGACATACCATGAAATTCAATCAACTCAGCATTTAAAGCAACTTTTGAATGAGTACTGGCTGAAGGTACCTCGCGTGATGTGCATGAAATTAGTTGAATCAATGCATAAACGAGTTTATCTTTGCTATAAAAACAAAGGAGGACACTTCAAATATTAATTTCGCTTTTTTTTTCATTTTTTGTTCGAATGTTGCAATTTGTTTAAACTTTTGTGCTTCTTATTTTTCCTATAAGATTTTTTGTAATAGCTTTTTTCTAACTAAATACTAAAATTTTTATAACATGTTCATATTCATTTTAAAGCTAATTACTTTTTCTTTAATAAATAAAAAAAATTAAGTCGATATCATTTTACAGTTTTTCTTTATTAAACAAAAACCAAACATACTTGATAAAGATTCTGCAATTGTTTAAACTTTCGTGAATAGCTGTATAATATATTGCTAAAATATCAAATATTATGTGGAAATAATTTAAAAAAAGAACAACAAAAACAACAGAAGAGTAGCACACAAGACATTAATTTATGTAACACAAGATATTAATTTATTTAACACATGACATTAATTTATGTAACACATGACATTAATTTATGTAACACATGACATTAACTTATGTAACACAAGACATAAACTTATGTAACCCACAACAGATCCTCATAAATACCTTTTCTTGTCACTCAAAGAACTTTCATTTGACTAAAAAGCAAAATGTGTATTTACTATTATAAAAATGTTACAATCCAAATACAAAAAATAAAATTAACTGAGGATTGCTTTGTTGGAGCATGTGATCTGCATTTCTGATTTGTTATTCTCATAACATTTCTTAAACCTCATTTTAACAAGAAAAGCGCTTTGTTGACTAAGAGTTACAAAATGATTTATACCTGTATTGATTGTTGACAATGTGTTTGCTGTGATTGAATTGTGAAAGTATCACTTAGCAGCTGAGAATGACCAGTGCCAATCCTTGGAGCTAAAAACATAAATTGTTATATATAACATGTAAATATACATAATTTAGTCTATGGATACAACAAATAAAAATAAATAAATAAAAAAGAAACATCTTAAACAACAAAAAACAAATAAAAATTTATCACAGAATATTGACAACCTGCAGCCGTTGCAGGGTTACAAAAAGATTGGAGTGATGTATGTAAGATAGCAAGACCAATTTCAGATTCACGTATAGGACGAAGACAGTTACTAAAAATATTATCAATTTAAAATATATAACAAATAATTTTTCTATTTAATTTTTGTGCAAAATTATCTCTTTAACAAAAAGATATAATTTAAAATATTTTAAAATCAAAATAAGAGAAAAACTAGAAGACCTTTTTAACTTAGCATAAACTTCTTCTTTAAAGCTCTTCTCTTCACTTTGTCCAGACAAATCATCCTTTTTTTCTGTCTGTAAAACCATTGTTTGCTTTGATGACACAGAGTTTGTTGTAGATGTGTCTCGCTTGGTTTTAAGAATGACATTGCCACCAGCCAACTCAAAAGCCAGCCTAATACGTTTATACTGAAACAAACAATAACATGTTTAACTTACCTTCCCCCCTCCCCCACCTAAAAACAAAAAAAAAAAAAAAAAAAAAAACTCTAAATAAATAGTTAAATCTAACGGAATTTCTAAAAATAAGAAAACAAATGAACTGAAAAAAAAAAACACTTGGCTGGAAGATAACACTAGCAACTGTTTTCCTTCCATTAATGATTTTCTTTTGCTGTCTGGAGTAAACAAGTGCAACATTTGTGACAGACTGTGCTCAGCAATTGGTGGCAAATAACTAAAATTTATTTTTCAAAACTTTAAGAAATAAATTTTGAAAAGTTTGTTATTTAATAATTCTTATTAAAACTGACCTTCTTTCATGAGGCAAAAGACACCCTTGTTTTTTATCACAGCTATTTAACAAGTCTTCAAAATATTTTGGTGTAACTATATACTTTGCAGATGCTAACGCACATACTACCTTTAAAAAATATGAATAAGGAAAAACAATTCATCCCATAAAAAACTAAAGTTTTGTACATTCAGTTTTCCATTCTCACTTTCAGATATAATCAAGATATTTGCAGCAGTTTTCGTGATCAAGTTGACATTGGCAAGGAAAGGAAACTTTTAAACTTAAAACAACAAAATTACATTTTATGTAAAAAAAATAAATTTCTAGCAGATAAGAGAAAAACGCTTTGGGATACTTTAGCTTGAACAAAAATATCCCAAAAACCATTAAAGTTTCTTCAAAAACATTTCATATAGAGGAAATGCTTACCTTGATTGTGAATATAAGCTTCTCCATGACTAGATGAGTAGCATCTTGATTCCAATCTTTAAATGTAGCCCCTCCTGGGGGAGAAAAAAGTTGTTGATTAGTTGGTGTAAATTGTTTATTTACATTTAATCAACTTCTTACTACAATTTTGTTATTTTTTTTTTAATTTGCCTATTTATAAAACAAAAATCATAAAACTAAAATATTTTCTATGAAAATTCAAAACACAATTTATAATAAGAATTTGATCTTCTAGCAAGAAAATAACCAAGTCGATGCATAAGAGATTTAAAACTTCTTTTTGATTCAGAACTACTGATGCCAGACAGCACAGCATTAATAATTACTTTCTTCAATCTGAAAAAATAAGAATTGTAGCAATATTTATATTATTAAAAAACAACTGAATGCAATGATTCTAATTACACCCAGTATAATATTTCTGAAACTAATATCTATTATCTGATTAAAATAGAGACTCTTACAAATGTCAATCAAAAAGAACAGTTCTTAGTAAATGCTTCTTATTTGTAACCACTGATTATTTCAGGCAGCTAAAGTCTAAAACAATCAGATATAATTTAGGAAATAAAAAATGTGACCTACATAAAGCTGACTGGATATTTTCCAAACTGGATAATATCATTTGCGTTGATTTTTATTTTTTTGTTTGGTTGAGCTTTTGATTTATTGATGTGTATACCAACTTTAGATTTATCAACAATTGTTATCTCTGCACCCTAATAACAATCCTTTTTTATTTAATTTCACATTCATCTGTGTAATAAAAATTACTAAAAGTTTATTTTTATTTTTACCCATAAAACAAATAAAAAATAACAATATCAATGCAGCAGTATTTTTACAACCTTTATAAATTTTTAAAATGGCATCAAACTGTTAAAACAGAGAACAACTATTAATAAAATATTCTTATTTTTCATAGCTTCTCAAAAGAATAAATTCTTGATAAAAATATCCAATAAGAATAAATACTTCTAATTATATCTGTAAAATTTATGCTTCAATTTAGGTTTTACAGTACAAATCAATCACTTAACTTTTATTTAATATATTTTATCAAATTTTCTAACATTAAACTGATGGAAGATTTTGTCAATTCGACTAGAGATGAAAATCACCTTCAAATTATTCTTTTTATTTTACAGAAATTATTCTTTTTATTTTACAGAAAAAAATGTGAGCTAACTATTTTTTTTATTCCTTTTAGATAATAAGATGTTTTTAATTTGTTTAAAAAAGAAGTATATTTGTCTAGTCTTGAAAAAGTCAAATTTAAAATCAAGCACTAACACATATTTTAAAAATTAAAAAAAAAACCATTCTAACCCCTAGAGGGCCTATATATTGGGAACAGCTTCTCAGCTAAACTTCATATAAGTTTTTGGTCACTTTAATCTATGTGTATATACATATACATATATGTAAATACATATACATAGATGTATATGCATATGTATGTAAGTTTATTTAATTTGTTTTTGTACTTAGAACAGGGTTTCTTGGCTTTATACAATACACTAAATCTCTCTCAGCTTTAACTAACCTGAAATCAACAGCCAAAAAGTAAAAAAGCTAAGATTAAACCATGCTCAATATTTGCAGCAAGAAACTCTCTTCAATAAAAAGTTTAAAACTTTTGCAAGAAATCACAACAACTGATGAACCTAATTAATGGAAAAAAATGGAGCCTGGAAAATTGCTTCCTTAGCTCAAATATTGAAAAACCTCAAATCACTTTAAATTGATTTTTTTTGTTCTATTAACTGTTGTTTTTAAGTTTTTAAGACTCCTATTTCTATATGTTTGTGTTTAGACTACTTATTACTGACATAGAATTGATGAAGCTGCTCACTAGATAACTTAAATGAAATAATAACAAAGTTAAAAGTAACCTTACTTCTAAATTTGTTGTCTTGATATCAACCACAGCATGCTTTCTGCTTATAGTTGCATCACCATGTAAAACAATGTCACAATCTTATTTCAAATTAAACAAAAGTTAGCAAAACAAAAAGGATGAAAGCAAAATGAATGAGAAGCAAGTTTTGGAAAACTCCTTAACTTTCAATGTTTTAAAATTACCTTTGCGTCCAATTACATAACTTCTTCCATGCAAAAGAGGAAATTGAGTACCACCTACACAAATTATAATTTAATTAAGACATCAAGAATAATTGTTAAAAACCAATAAATAATCATACACATCCATATATATATATATATATATATATATATATATATATATATATATATATATATATATATATATATATATATATATATATATATATATTGTTGCCCTAAGAATTATTTTTTTAATAGCAATCTCAACTTCATTTGTATAGTTTATGAAATAAATAGGTAAGGTTTAGTATATTTGAACAACATTTACTAGTGCCACAATCAGTTTTTCATTTCAGATTTATCTAACATGTAACTATGCTGAATATTTAACAAAATTCTGTACATTTACAAACTTTGTACTCAAATATTGATGAAAGCAATTATTTTATTAAAAAAAAAAAATTCACTTGTGGTATCTCTGAGTAATTATGCTTAAATATTTATTTAGTTTAGTAAGCAATAATGATAGCAGTCATGTTATTTTCCACTTGTTTGAAAAATTAGAATTTACAATATTCCTTTGAAACCATATTTATTTTTGCTTTTAGCCTTCAAAATTATTTGAAAGCAAAAATAAAAAACCTTAAACCAAAACTTTGAACACATTATATCTACTAGAATCAGCCAGTGCAACCTTATTGGACTGATTGAAGTCAAAATATCAACTTTTTAATTTTGCATCAAGATTTAGAGACTTGAATATTTGGACCACAAAACTGAAAGAGGGTTATTTTCATCCAAAGGTTTAATGCAGCTTCTTTTCTTCTGTTGTGGAAACTTTTTTTTCTGTAGTCCCAATGATTGAGAAATAAACAAAGTAAATGGTTAGAAAAACACAAAACTTACTTCCTGTATCCTGCTCATCTAATTGCTGAAGAACCCACATTTATATTTATGATAAATTTGTTTTTTACTGACAACAAATTTTTGCAGATTTTAAGACAATTAAAATACACTAAATTAAATTTATAATTATTTCACTTAAAAAAGATAATAAAAACCTGTCTGATCATTCATTCAAAGATTTTATGAAAAGATATTTCAACACATTAATTGAAACAGTTTAAAAATTATACCAAACCCAAAACGTCTTTAAGCAAGTTTCATAAGTTTCAAATTGGACCAAGAAAGCAGCTTATACTAGCAATCAAAAGAAGTTTGATGGCAAATTTAATTTATCAAACATCAGAAATTGACAAATTTATTAAACAGTCAGTAAACAAGAACACTATGAACTTAATGAATACTATTCCCATAAGTCACTCTGTTAACTCTGTTTATGCAACTTTTTTTCAATGTTATTTGAACAAATCCAAACAATGAAAATTATATATAAAAGAAGCATAAAATAACTTCAAATCAATGTTCTTCTAACCTAAAAGATTTTTTAAAGAAAATAGTTGTGAAAAGTTATATATTATCAAAAGATTAAAAAGCATTTTAATTCTTCTTAAACATCAAAACTTGGAGGGCATAATATTGGATTTTAATAACTTAAAACAATAAATGAAACATAGTTTATACTTTTTTTAAAATTATTTATTCTCTGTATACAACACATATATAAGCTCTATATTACCAGTTCTCTGTATATAACACATATTTTCCTAAATAAAAACTGTTATAACAGCATAAAATGTTAAAAACCAAGAAAAAACAAAAAAAGACTAGCTGAAAACACTTTAAAAAATAAATAACAATATAAACATGTACCTATATATGATGTATGTGCATTTTTTTTTTTATTCGTGTGTGCATGGATATTTAATATCTCTTTGTGTGTGCATGGATATTTAATATCTCTTTGTGTGTGCATAGTTATTTAATATGTGTGTATGGATAAAAATCTTAAAAAATACTTTTCTTTTTTTATAAATTAAAAAATTTTCACAAAACTCTTCCAAAAACTAATTTTATTTCCAGCCTTAAGAATGATGAAGGAAAAATGAAGGAATTGTATGAGTTCTTTCATTTAAAAAAAAAAAAATCTAAAATTAAAATATGGAAAGTAAAAATATATTTTCTATATTACACCATCAACAAACTTTCTATAAATCTTCAGCATTAAAACGTGTCACACTGTATGGAACTAAACTTTGTTCTCTCTGTCTTGGAAGAACTATGTCATCAGGCTGATAAAAAAGAAGAAAAAAAAAAAATTAAAAATTTCACAAAGCTTGACTTAAATTTAATGTTTTATAATTATTGGTTTATATTTATATACAACATTGATATATATTTATATAAAAAATTGATTTATACTTATGTTTATCAAATGTCATTGTTTTATGTTTATTGCTTTTAGGACAGTTAAAGAATAATACTTCTTGTCATTAAAAGTCACAGTATCATAACAGGGTATAAAGATGGGCCATTAGGCCTGGCCAATTATTTATATTCAAATGGCTCTATCTCAATAATAAAAGCAGTATGTATGTATGTATGTATGTATGTATGTATGTATGTATGTATGTATGTATGTATGTATGTATGTATGTATGTATGTATGTATGTATGTATGCATGCATGCATGCATACATGCGTATGCATGCATGCATGCATACATACATATACCCTGTATACATACATATACCCTGTATATACATACATATACCCTGTATACATATATATTGCGTATGCATAAATACATGCATGCATACATGTATGTATGCATATGTATGTATGTATACATACATATGCATACATGTATGTATGCATACATGTATGTATGTATACATACATGCATGTATGCATGCATATGCATACATACATGCATGCATACATACGTGCATGCATACATTACATACATGCATGCATACATGCGTATGTATACATACATGCATACATGTATGCATACATACATGCATACATGTATGCATACATACATGCATGTATGCATGCATGCATATATGTTTGTATGGGTGCTTAGTAAAATCTCATTCTTATTCTAGCGAAAAGTTTGCCATCTTAAAAACCACAGACATCAACAAGCTATAATAAGAATATTTAATCTTTTGTAAAACAAGCTTGATAGCATTGTACTTTGCTGTTTATTGTACAATCAGAATTAAAGCATTTGTAATATAAAATAACTAGTTTTACTACTAATAAGGAATAAACACAAAAAAAGCACACAAAAAATCGGTCTTTTAAAATAAACAAAACTTATAGCAATTCCATAACCTCATAGTCATTAGAAATAAAAGTTTCAAGTATTTTATAAAACAACTACAAGCTATTATCAAAGTTTAAAATCTCCCATTTATTAAAGCATATTTGTTCAAAATGTGGGCCTCCTGTGCATTTTATGGTCTGCAACATAAAAGCTTTATTTATTTTCTAAACCTACATGTTTGTAACAACTTATATTTTGTACACAACATGATTTCTGAATTGAAATTCCTAACTTAGTTTTTTGTACATTAAATCATCCAAAACTTTATACATGTACAGTTGACCGATTCAAAAATTATATAAAATAAAATAACAACTAAAATTTTAATTAGGCTACTCTCTTATTTGGCATGATTTGTGGTCAAGAAAATGTGTTCAAAATAAGAATACAAGCTTAAATGTTTTAGTGACTGTTTAAGAGACTCAAAAAAATAAAAAAATTAAAAAAAAAAAAACTAGTAAATTTTCTTTTCACATAAATTTTAATTGAATATGTATATATAAATATATACATATTCAATTAAAATTTATATATATATATATATATATATATATATATATATATATATATATATATATATATATATATATATATATATATATATATATATATATATAATTTAAGTGTATCATACAATATTTTGTCAAGCAAAATGAACAATACGCAGTATGCTAACAAGTTTTTTTACTGCACAGTTTTCTTTTTTTTTTTTATTACATTTATATTGGTTTAGGATTTTAGAAGCTGGTTGGGAAAAAAAAGACTGCTAAGATTTAATATATTTGCTTTGATACAATGTTAGTAGATAATTAGGCAAAAGTGGAAAGGTAAAGTGAATTGAGTTTTCACTAAATATTGTAATTAAGCCATAAAAATTTTGGGAGCTACTTTTTTTTCACCAGTAAACAATATTTAAGCATTTAGCCACTTAAATTTTTAAAAAAATTTTCTCATGAACTGATCATAAAAGTGTATAGAGTGCAAGAAAAATAAAGACAAAACTAAATGCATAACTTCAGCTGCACCATCAATATTTGTAGTTATATTTTTTGTTTAAATGCCTTACTATGATCATACAAATTCCAGCCCACAAGAAGTGGTTGATGCAGCATAATTCTGGTTGATGCTGGTTGATGCCATAAGAAAAATTTTTTATTATATTCACTTTTTAATATGAGTAAAACATATTATAGTCTTGTCTAAATGTTTTGATTGTTTGTGAAATAAATTTAGTTCAGAGCGTAGTCAGTGTTTTTTTTTTGTTTTTTTTTTAAACATATATTGATTTAAAAAAAAAATAATCAGAAAATCCTTTAATTCAGGATTGTCCTTATTTACTAAGGATCATGAAATATTTTTCATAAAAAATTTCATACAACATTTCATACAACATTTCATACAACATTTCATTATGGCCCTTAGTAAATAAGGACAATCTCATCCATACTTATTGTAACTAAATCATCATTAAAACAAATAAAACCAATAAAAAAGAATAGCATTTGGAAAGTACTTACAGAAGCCACAAAATTGTCTTGAATATCTTGATCTTGAAAAGATTTACGGTGCCTACTGAAATATGCAAACAAAAAACATAATGAGGTTAGCATAATAAAAGCTTTACACTCTCTTTCTCTCTCATTCTTCAATTTCTTTTATTTTTCATTTTTCACTCAGTGCATTTATGTTTAGATATCTGCAAATATCCAATTAAAATAAAGTTAATGTATTAAAATTCACTTTATAATTGCTAGATAAAAAGTTGTTAAATATATAACTAACAAATATTTTAATTACTTCCTCCATTTGACAAGTATAAATATGCCAACAATGACCACACCAACAATGACCAAAGATGTTGTAATTGAAATAATTTTCAAATCTACTTAAAAGAAAAAAATAATTATTAAAAGAATTTCATAGATTTGTAAATACATTTTCTTTAACTTAAGGCTTTAACTTAAGAATAAGAATTGAACTATAAACCTTCAATAAATATTAAATTCCAACCAAATTACATTTTGAATTGTTGAAGAAGCATTGTGGTTCAATTGATTGTGAACATCCTTTGCTAGTACAGATGCTAACTTTGTAGCTTTTCCCAGAAATTATCTCTTCACTTATTGAGTAATGCATTTCTGAGGTCACTGGTATCTTCTTTTCACTTATACTATCTGAACCCATAATATTTAACAAAAAGTGTGTGTAGTTTTCTGATAAATCATCATTTGTTGGCTTCTAAAAGTTAAAATTCTGCATTAATAAAAAAAGTTATAGATCACAACTTGTTTTATTTTAATAAAACAGAAATATGATACACAAACAAAGTTTTAAACCAATGCTTATTAAAAAATAATTGTCATAATAAAGTTAAATTGATCCATACAAGATAATTGTCATACTGAAGTTAAATTGATTCCTTTAAACATAATAAGATAAACCACTTACAGAAATAATAATTTTGATAAAACTATTTTTTTCTTTATCAAGAATGCATTTAAAAGTAGGCGGAATCTTTGGAACTAAAATAAAATGTTCTTTTTCAGATTTTCAAAAAACCTGAGAAATTGTTTTGAACATCAGACTTCAAGTTTTATCAAGTTTACCTTTACTTTTTGTACTATGGTAAAGATAATCTGACCATGCTGAAAAGACACCATTAAAACCAACAGAGTATCGCAAACGAAATCTGTATTGAAAATTATCTTTAAGGGCCATTATTTTAATAAGACAATTTTGATATATGCTCACACTAGTTGCCTACATCATTAAAAAAGATTTTCTGTCAAATACCTTATAACATAAAATTATAGCTGCATTAATTATTGTACTGTGTGAATTTACAAATTTGAAAATATTAATTCTCACCTTTTTACAACCAAAGTAAAGCCACTAAAAAAGTAACAACAAATGTATATTTTAAAAACTTCACTTTTACATTAAACTTCAGATTACTTTTAAACATTAAAAGTTGAGTTTAAAGAATTTTTAAAATTTTTTCTTTATTTCTGGCAACAAAAACAAAAACTAAAAAAACTTCTCAAAATAACTAAGAAGCTTAAAATGCTAACAAATTTTTCAATAAAGGTTATCACTTACATCAGAATTAATAACTTGAGAGCAAACCCATTCTTGATCATAAAAACATTGTTCAAGCTCGATTTTTTCAATTTTCTCATTTTTATAGCAATCTTCATCAAGTGTGTCGTAAGATATATACATATAGTTTTTGTTTCGAACATCTTTTGAAATATTAGTGAGGGGGCCAAAAATCACTAGAACATTTATAAGGATTTGTTTATAAGCATTTATTTCACTAAACTTTAAGTGTTACTGCAAAACTCCTTTTCATACTTAAATGAGAATTTTTTTGATGAATATAACAAATGTTGAAAAATTGAGAGATAAAAGTCTCCTCAATATTTAGCCATAAAAACCAGATGACTTCATTTTCAAACCAGCCAAAATAAAAATGCTTTAACCTGGGCTAATAAAAACTACCAGGTCAGGAGCTACAGCTACGATTACTTTACCCTTTGCACTCCATTGTCGCCGTATTTGCGACATTAAAAAGCTAACAGTAAATTCGCTGTCGCCTCTACAGCGACGTAGTTGTTTTGCTACCTGTGCGCACTTAACAGTTAGGTAATCAAAGTAGTCTGTGCTTATCTTATAGTGTTTATCATACGTTTATTATGCTTACATTGTAATAAGAGTAAAAAGTGCTCTATTTAAGTATATTTCGTTACATTCATAACGTTATAACCCTTCGTGTAGTGAAGATGGACGGTGAAAATTTTGACGATAGTTGTGAAATAAGTGATGTGGAAGATGAACTCGACTGTGCGTTAGCAAGCGCTGATTTAAGTGAAATCGAATTAGAAAATCATTTAGAGACAGATAGTGACGTAATAGTAGTTAGAAAAAAAAGAAGAATTGCAATTATTGAATCTGATTTAGAGGGCGAAGATACACCATCTGTAGACGGCGATGTATGGAGTAATATTACGGGAAGCAACATTCCTTTGGAAAAAATGAATTTTTCAACAGGAAATAAAATACCAGGGCCACAAGTTTTCAACATCGAGGAACCATTACAATTTTTTAAACTGTATTTCACGGAAGAGTTAGTGGACGAAATAGTGTCAGAAACAAATAGTTACGCCAAGACCAAATTGAAAAATAAAACTCTTTCCAAAGATTCTATATGGCATACATGGCGCAACACAAATAAGGAGGAGTTTTGGGCCTTTATCGGTGTGATTTTGAATATGGGAACTGTGGTTTTGCCAAATGTTCAAGATTATTGGTGTACTAGTGCAAATACCAAAATACCATTTTTTTCTGATGCGTTCAGTAGAAGCAGATTTAACCAACTATTTTGGATTTAACATTTAAAAACAGTTAATCAGCAACAAACAGACATCAGAACACGGATTCAACGGGTCAGTAATTTTATGGAATATAAATTCAAAACTTGCAGAATATTTTGTACCAGGACAGGATATATGTGTCGACGAATCGGTAATAAAATTCAAAGGTAAAATTAGTTTTATAACCTACAATCCAAATAAGCCTACAAAATGGTGCATACACATATACATTTTGGCTGACTCAGAAACTGGATATGTGTACAATATTCTCTCATATTATGGTAATATTACCTCCTATAATTTTATAAAACCTCAATTGCCTGTCAGTACTAGAATTCCATTGGACCTGTATAACAATTTATTGTCAAACGTACCAGACACACAAGGTTACCATATGTATACAGATAGGTATTACACTAGAATTGTCCTGGCGGAAGAATTATTACAAATGAAATGCCATCTAACAGGTACAATAAAAATCAATCGCAAGGGCATACCTGATCCAATAAAGAAACCCAAATTTGGTGAAAATAAATCGATCGCTTACAAAAAGGGAAGAATATTGTCTTGGATGATATTGTCTTGGAAAGATAAAAGGGTGGTTACGCTGATAAGCACCAGTGATAGCGCTGAATTTATTACAAAAACCAGATTTGTAAGAGGAGGTGAACAACAAAATGTGGAAAAGCCAAAAATTGTTGTTAACTACACGGCTTCAATGGGTGGTGTTGATTGCGCTGATCAATACGCATCATCATATTGTTTTCTAAGAAAATCTCTTAAGTGGTGGAGGAAGATGTTCTTTTGGGGAATGGAGATATCAGCAACAAATGCATACATTTTATATAAGTGCGTAAAAAAAAGCAAGAACGAAAAACCACTACCCCATTTGAAGTTTGTCAAGAGATTAGTCGATCAACTTCTAGGCGAATTCCACGAAGATCGATCAAGACCTTTCCATTCAGCAACTGAAATAAGACTGGACAAAAAACTGCACATATTGCGAAAAGGCAAGAAAATAGATTGTATTGTTTGTTCTAATAGACAGGAAAAAGGACAAAGACGCAAAACTTCAGAATACTGTGATACTTGTCCCGGTAAACCGCGAATGCACATGGGGAATTGTTTCGAAAGATATTACACTTTAAAAAATTTTAAGTCATAAAATTTATGTTTTTCTTTTATAATATAAATTAGAATATGTTTTGTTTATAAAATAACTAAGAAATAAAAATTTTGTTTTATTTAAATGACTCTATTTTTCATCTATATCATAGGTATGTACTTGGAACTAATATAGTGCTGGAGTTGCTGGTAGCCTTTATGCATTACTAGGCTGGAGTGCAAAGGGTTAAGCATTCTTTAAATCAAATTTTTTATTTTACTAAAAATTGATCACATACCTACATACCTATATACCTACATACATACATACATACATACATACATACATACATACATACATACATACATACATACATACATACATACATACATACATACATACATACAAATCCAAAATCCTGAGAACTAATTCAATGTAAGATTCTTCAAGCAACATTTTTTAAGATTACTTAGAGTATAATTAAATTAAACTAATTTTAAATGCATTTGAAAAAGAATTCACAATTTCTTTAATGGTTTTATTTGCTCTTTTGTTATCTTTTTTTTTAATTTTCCTCTTTTACATAATTTTTAATTTTTAAATTTTAACAATAACTTTTAGTGGTTAAATATTTAATTCAAAATTTAGTTAAAGAAAAAGAAAGTTCTAACTTTTTTTTTTTTAATAAAATTAAAAATTTTTTTCTTTCAGGTAAAAAAAAAAAAAAAAAAAAAAACATTCTCAAACATTTTACTTAAACATAATAACTTACAATGGATTTGACTGCTTTACTTTTGGAATCAAGAATTTTAGATTCGGAGAAAAAAATATAGCTTTTTTTAAATATTAGTTATTGTAATCTTATATGAATTATGTTATATGATAAAGTATATTATCATTAGGTAAGTAACTGTTTTTGTTTTTTATAGTTTCAATTTCTTTTATTTTCAAAGACTATAAAAACAATTAAAGAAATAAAAACTTATATTAAATTTAATAAATTTTTCAAATATCTTTTTTTAAAACAGGACCAATTTTATTAAAAATGCCAGATTTAGCCAACACTGGGGCTCAGGTTGGTCATTAGTTGTGTTATTGGTAGGTCATTACTAAGTAGTTGAGTAGTAGAGAAAAAAAATTAGTTACTTTAACTAACTAGATTAAAATAACTAAGTTATTTTCTCCAAATGTTTATTTTATATATATGAAATTTGTCATTTCTTAAACTAAAACTTTCTTAAAGCATAAGACTTTGTTAGGTCACACCACGGTACCTACTTATCCATTATATTTCTGATGGTCTATTATATGTCTGAACTAAGTTTAGGAAATAAATTTTAGATAATTGTCAAATTTTGTATAAATAACTTGAAATAATCAAAACCTACTACTAAGGGACAATGCTGAATATGATAAAAATATAACAAAGACTTTAACTTTAAAAGCAGTAAAAGTCAGTTACCATGTCAGTCTCTATTATTTGTCTTATTATTTGAGAAAATAGTGTTTAATTTTGTAACTTTATCATTCAAATTATATTGTCTTTATCATGACATACTGTGAATTATTTACTCCACAAATAAAAACTACAAAGATTTTCCTAAATAAAATATTTGCAGGTCACACTTACTTTAATTACATCTATAACTTCACTAAAATAGTTTAGAACTAATCCCGCAAATTTCAATTTTAAATATTTATCAACACATACTTGTAAAGTTGATACGGATAAATCTGCTGTCTGTTTGAAGAACTGCACCGTTTGATGAGAACTCCAGGATAGAAATTTTAACCATCTCACCACTGTTATAATATAGATTATTAACATTACATATTCCACTATAGTTTGTTACCATGGAGCAGTTTGCTCTTGGAAAAGTATGGTTATATGAGTTTGTTATAATAATACTTGTAAATGAATCCTTTTGCTGTGTATAATTGAAATGTACTACCAAGTTGGGGCAATTAGATTTATTTCGGTAATTTCCATTCAAAGATGTTATTTGAACTATAAAAAAGTTAAAATCAAGTCACATTAAACATTACAGAAAGTTACAAACTTGAACCTTTTTAAACTCATAACAACATTTAGAAATGTTTAATCATATTAGAATTAAGATAGAGTTTAGACATTATAAAATGCTAAAGTACTAAACTATTATAAAATTTCTAAAAAGTCAAATTGGTTTTAAAAAATTTATTGAAGCTCTTTTAAGACATTTAAGTTTAAAATAAATTCATAAATTAAAGATTATCAACATTCGTAAAAAACTAAATAAATATTAAATAACTAAATCTTTTATTGTATTACTATCAGTATCAGAAAAAATAATTCTGAAAATAATATCACTTGTAAGTTTGTTAATTCTTTTTATTAGTTTAGTTTTGTTAATTGCATATAAACAAAACCTAAAAGTTTTGTAAAAAAAAAAAAAAGAAAAGTAAAACAAAGTTTTAAACTGATTTCAATTCAATTTTCTTCTCAAACAAATTGTTATTTTTATTTTATTAATCAGTGTTAGCTTGATGCCTAAAAATGCTAATGATGACCATATTAGTCACGCTTGAGATTTTTGAGGTGATTTTAAAAAGATTTGAAAGTAAACAAAGCAGCAAAATTGTAGATAATAGGTATAAAGGTTCCTGGATCAAAATCTGCAACTGAGAAATGCTGAGTAGATTACTAATTTCAGAGAATTGAAATCTAAGACTACATTTTAAATTACATATGGCATCCCTTATCATCCAGGATCTAGAAGATCAAGTAGAACACAAGAACAGTCTTGTATTGCATTAAGTAAAACCTAGCCTAAGTTTAAGTTATCATGAACTTACCAAAACTTTCAATGAAAACTGTAAAGATTTTTTCAAATACAATCAAAAATACTTTTCTTAGAAAAGATATTGATGTTTATGCAGCTGTTAGAAAAGTTAAAGCATGGACAAAACAAAATAAATTTAATGTGCTAATCAGACCAATCATTGAATTGAATTTAATCAAACCTATTTGGGGTTATATTAAAAAAAAATTGTCAAGGTTCAAGGAAGTTTCAAAATTAGCCTAAAACAAGAACTAGATACCATTGGGAGAAGAGTTCCCATTGAAACTTGCAACAATTTTGCTAAATTGGTATAAAAAATCCTTCTGATGGGAATTCCTTGGAAATGGGAACATGTTTGGTTTAAATCATGCAAATTGGAATGACTCTGATAGGAATCCAGAAGTAATACTTAAAAGATTCCAATATACCGTAGCGCAATGTTTAATAGAACCATCTAGATTTCTTGTTAAAAAACTTAACAACTATTTAATTTTTTTATTACCATATTCAAACTAAATGGGTTTATTTAAGTATACATTATTAATGTTTAGTAGCTTAATACAACATTTTAAATATTTATTATGAATATTTATTGTAGTATATATATTAAAATAATTGTAATATGTATTGGGAATGAGAGCAAATCTAAATTGGAATAGAAATTTTAGTTTTGAGAAAAAGAGAATGGTAACACTGATATTAGAATGGATTGAAATGGGATGGAACAAAATGAGAAATATCATTCTCATGCAGCTTAATGAGATCTTTTTTTTTTTTTTTTAATGTTGTTTAAAACAGGATTAGTTTTGCACATTCTCATCAAGAAAATTCACAATAATCCCTTTATCTAAATGGTGCATAAAAGATACCACTTGAAGTAAAGTTGGTATACAACATCCAGTTTATTGCACTCTTATTAGTTTTTTTTCTACCAAAAGTTTAATATGATGTTCATGTGCTTTTCAACTATTTCATAAGAGAAACCTGATTTGGTAGTCATGGTAAAAGATTGATTATCAGAAGTTTGTTTTAACCATGAACAAAAAAGCCATAACCACATATGGCAAAAATTCAAACAAGGGACCCTTCAAAAAAGCACCTTATTGATAGGAGTAAAAAAAATATGAATTTAATCCAAATGGAGAAAACAACCTCTACAGCTCATACTTTTAAATAATTGATGACAAACAGATTCCAACCGTGACAAAGATTGGATTGGCTAAGCATGTTTGATTGGTGTATTCAAATGTAAATGTTAAACTTTTTCTCCAAAAATCTGTTTTACTTTACTTCTTTTAGCCTAATATGAACGACATTTGTTTGATATATACTTAGACCCTAAAAGATACAACTATGTCACCTAATTAAATAAAAAGTGAATGTTTTTATCAATTTTGATGCATTTTTTACGTAAAACCCAATGTTTTTAGAACTTCTAACCCTGAAAAATGTGAAGCTAATCTTTCGTTATGAAAAGTTTTAATAGTGAAAACTTAATAAAGGATCTTCCTGATGGATTTAGGATAAACCTGAATGTAACGACCTATAGATTTAAGCAAAATAAAATAAAAAAAAAAAAAGAGTTACTTATAGCCTACCTGCTTTTATATCACCTAAGAACAATAAATTTATGCATAGCAACCACCGCATCACGTATTGATACTGAAAATTTACTATTCCTAATGATAAATCTGTAAATTCTTTTAAATCTTTAATGCATTTCTACTCACTCATTTGATTTCTGATTGAAAACAAATTTAAGTATGCAAACAGATGTTTACATTCACATGTGATATATTTTATACTTTTCTGGCTTAGTCTCTTCTTCACAGAAACTGTTTTAACTCAACGGACCACTGAATCATTTATAAATGCTCTCAATATTTTTCCATGGCTGGGATGGTCAAATCGCCGCTCATTGCGACTTGTGAGTAGTATGGACCGGATACCAGAACTCAGATTTGGGTATTTATTTCGGGTATTACCCATTTTAAAAATACCGGGTAGTTACCCGAAAGTTATAAAATGCACCATTTTTTTTAAATCGGGTAATAGCTGATACCTGTAGAATACCCGTAGAAATACTCGAAGAAAAAATACCCAAACCTCCATTTATTAATTTGAATTATAAATGACAAAAAAAAAGAAGTTGAAATATGAACATTTGCACTGAAGGAGTTCAAATTTCAGCATTGGCAAAATTTGAACTAGACATTTTAAATCTGGAATTTCATCCAGTAGTTTACTGTTCTTTTTCATGAACACAGTTGTTATTTTGGACTTTTGGAGGATCAATGCAAGCATAGGGTATTTGCTTGCATTGATCCTCCAAAAGTCCAAAATAACAACTGTTTTTTCTGCTGGTGCATCACCATGGTTTTTGTCTTTCTCCTTTATTAAGTTTTTCTTTGCAGCTGATTTCGCTCCGTCTCGATATCCGTCCTCTTTGTTTTGGGAAAGGGTTTCAGATGGTGTTGGTTGCAGTGTGGGTTCTCTGTCATTAAGGTTCTTCAGCGAGTTCACAAGGCTGTTCCTCGCAATTTTAAAACGGGTAGAAAGGTTAAAAGGTTAAAAAAAAAAAAAAAAAAGATAAAAAAAGGTTAAAATTTAAAGTTAAAATCTTTCTGCTCTTTTTACTTGAGGATTTAAGAAGTGGGCCAAAATGTACTGCATCGGTACACTTCCACAGTGTGTGAATCTTATATCGATTTTCAGCAAAAAGTAGTTTGTCATTTTTTGGATTAAGGGATCCTTCATCAATTTTTGAGTTGTCTCAAGTCCTAGCTTTATTCTAACAAGCGTACAATTTTGTGGATGGTCACTATTTTACTGGCGGAAACAGAGTTTGAAAATGCTTTAAATAGTTTCAAGATTCTAACGATAGATTTGAGTTGTTGATCTCAGATTCGTCTGGCATTAACTTTTTCAATTCGGACAGTTCTGTACCATGGTTGTTGTTGTCATTTTGAAGGCCTTTGCTTTGTTGCCAAGATCGATTCTTCTTCCCTAAATTACCAAAATAGTTCACCAAATCTGCCATCTTTTTATGAAGTTACTTCAATGCTGGACGTACTTGCATATTCTTTTCGTTGTCTTTTTCAGTCATTGAACCCGTGGCAATCTTATGGTCGACGCACCACATGTTGTTTTTGTTCTCTTTTAAATGTATGCGGCGCCGTCTGTAACAATTATGATTCATCTAACTATTTTGGGATTCAACACCAATTCTTGAACCATTTTGAATCTGTTATCTTAACGCTGATATTATTTGCAGTATGACCCTATGGAAAATATTTCATTGCGAAACGGAATCTTCTCAGGCAGAAATTTTTGTCTAGGTAGTGTCCTGTCAAGCTTGTAAAAGAAATAAGTAAGATTGTTTTGTTCTGGCACTCCAGATATCTGCTGTTAAGGCAATTTCTTTAAGTCCATCTTTTTCTGTATTTAATAAGTCAATAATTATTTTTTCATGAACTCATAGATTTTCTAAATTGGTCTGCAATTCAGTGTATGTATTAAATTTTTATTGTATTGCCTAAGGTAACACTTTTGAGCATGTGAATGAATGCTTTAACTTCCACAACTGAAAATGGTCACACCTCTTCTAACACCCACCTAATGATGTCTGTGACCAGCCTTATTGTATATTACCCTCATCCCAGATTTCTTGGTCTAGGCCTTCCTCTTTTCTTGTTCTTCTCTTGGCCTTTTGGTAGGTGGTTGTTGTTGTTCAGATGGTCTTGTTAGTAATTTCGATTCAGAGTCATCAAAATCAACCTCAAAAATGACATTTGCCCTAATTCTATCGGCATCCTTTCTTAACAATTCTGTGAACAGATCTGCATGTTTGCCTTTGAGGTGTTTGCGCAAAACACTTGTACATCCCTGCTTTGCTGTTAATTCTTTGTGACACTCATTGCAGGTGGCTTTACCATCATTGGCCTTAGTGAAATATGCCAATATGTTTGATTTTTTGGTCATCTAAATAGAAAAGAAAAAAAACAAAACATTACCCTACGTTTTAAAAAAATTACCCGATTAGCGGGTAGTTCCGTATATCGATTGTAGTTCCGATGATCGGGTAACAAAATTAGGTAGCGTATTAAAACTAGTGTTGCTACGATTTTGAAATTATTTGACTATCGACTAAACCGATTAATATATTTTTCAATGTCGACCGAAATCGACTAATACATTTTAAAAATCCACTATATCGACTAAAAGTCGATTTAGTAGAAATTTTTTAATAAAAATTTTATTATAATCATATGCTTTAACTTTGCTTCACAATTTATTTTTTAGATGCTATGAAACAAATAGAACTTTAAGAGAGTAAACAAAAAAACTAGGTGGTATCTAATACTGTTATAATAACACATGCTGTTGTTATATCAAAAGCATTTTCTTTGTTTAATTTTGATTCATCTAATCTATTACATGAATTAAAATCGAATAAACAAAGAAAATTACAATCACAAATTAAAGAAGAAAAAAAAAACCAATGATAATTTTACATTATTTTTTACAACAATTAAAGAAAGAAATTACAAAAAATTTAACTCATAAAAAACAGTGGCGTAGATTGGTGGGGACAGATGGGGCGGCTAAACTTTTTTTTGGGTGGTAGATTTATAAAACTTTTTCGCATCTTAACTGAGTACCATAACACATTACTTAACATTTTGTCTTAAAAAGCATCAACTGGTTAATATAATGAAAAAAGGAAACATTAATGAAGTGGTGCTACATACAGTAAGCTAAGAGTTAAGTTTATTTGATACAGAAATTTAGGTTCAATGTTCAGATATTTTAGTTAAATTACAAAAACCGCTATGAATGATATTCTTACGCCTGGCTCAATCTTTATAAATAACTTATCTTTACAAGATAAACTATTTATAAAAATATTTCTTTACTAATTGGTCAGCATCATAACAGTACTAAAGATTGATAAAATTAAATCAAGTGAAAAAATTTAAATAAGGATATTAGGATGATTAATCGATGAGTAAGAGATCCATAGTCGATTAAATCGGCTATTCGATTTTTTAAAGTTGACTAATTTCAACTTTCGACTAGTCGACTTTTAGTCAATTTTAGTCGAAGTCGATAACAACACTAATTATAACTCGATAAGAAATCATTTCGAGGAAGTTTACAATTTTTAAATTAGATTTAATAGTGATGGTTGAATTTATCTGAAAAGTTATTCTTTATTCTTTCTCACTGAGAGCC